>NC_086243.1:23644583-23984166 GCF_036321145.2 Pelmatolapia mariae | reverse complement strand
GTCCAACACATATACAAGTAAAACCGCACATTGAATGTTTTACAGTTTTGCTTTATTACAAATTGAACAAATGAATTCTAACCTCTCAATAAGTGAGCCTTTATGCCAATGACTGTTTCAAACTTTATATTAAACAGACTAAATTCAGACTGGTATTAACATTCTCATCTAATTTTGCCAAGGGAGCAAATAAGTACATTTCCCAAAATGTCAAACTATAGCTTTTCAGGCTAAACACATTTTTAATGATTTTCATCAACTCAATGTTTATTGAAGGCTGCACTTAAAGTTGAGGTGATTATTTAAATAAAACAGTATTTAAAAGGACAGGAATCTAATTTGGGAGATGTAGCTTTATCAGTGGCGTCCTATGGCCACATAATCAGCTGTTTCTCTTCAGATGTGCATCACTTCAGCATCCACAGGTCCACTGACTGACAGATAAGTCCATCATGGTTCCATCCTTTTTTTCCATGTTCCACCCCGTTTTAAAATTAGGGTCAAATTCAAAGTTTGGCAGTTACAGTTTTATCAAAGGTTTGTGTCCACGCAGTTTGGAATGCAAAAAACAAGATTAAAGAGAACTGAACGCAAATGTCAAAAACAGCCATGAGGGCTATAGTGTTCCAGGAAGAGTCAAAAACTTCTCAACACTTTCACTTTAATTTGGTACCTGAGCAGGGCACTATCAGCAGGATCTGTGGTCCAGCTAGATGATTGAGCCTTGCTGACCTCAATACATGACAACAACGAAAGGCAAGACTCATACCAGATGATGGAGTCATCAATAATAAGAGAAGTTGAGTGGGAGAGGAAGGGAAGGGGGAGGGTTATCTAGGCACAGCACATGTACTTCCCAGTGGGCCGCAGGGGCAGACAGGACTGCGTAGAGGTAAGATATGGCATGACGCTCCTGGAATCTGTGATTTGACATTTCTGTGTGAGAGTCTGTCAGAGGACAGGAGAAGGTTTTTAAGGGCACTGCCACCTCCTCTTGTGTCCAAGTCTCTGGATTTTTATCAAAGAGAGATATGACTGAGGGCCCAGACAGTGGCAGAGCAGCATGGCGTTCACTGGAGGGTTTCAGCCTGAATGGGTGCTGAATACAAGTTCCAACAAGCGAAGTCAGTCCTCCTCCTCCACATAGGTAGAGGGAAACCATCCCACCTAAGAAGAGAAAAGTAGCATCTAGATCAGCATTTCAAACTCAACCAGACCTCCGCTGATCTTGTGAAGAATTCTTCTCCTGTCACAATATACAGACTGTTATATGTAGTTTTGATCAGGATGGGTCAATAATTCTGACAATTTGGAGGTGAGTACAAGAAATCATTCATTGTTAACTCTAGGATGAGTGGTAACTGTGACACTGTGCCTGCATGGCAGGGTTGGAGAAGTGTGTTCACAAGCAGTGCCATACTCAGATGTGAGCAAATTTAGTGGCGAGTCGTTGTGCATCGAATTGCATAACAACTGATACTTTGGCTAAACAAACCTGGTAAAAAAAAAAAAATTAACTGACGGACGTTTTGTTGTGCCAATGTGACATGTCCCATTAAAACTAAGGAGCTTTTTTCCATTTAACTATGGATGAAGTGGTTCACCCTTCATGACATGCTCACTCACAAGCTCCCCGCCAAACACAGCCATTTACTGATTCACCCTTTTTAATTTCATTTTTAATACAAAATATTTGTGAAATATTTATTAGTTGTCCCACTTTGAAACGAGCAAAAAATCCTGCCAGCTGCAAAGAGCAAGTTTGTCAAAGCCATACCCTGCCACCGACTACTCCCTTCCACCACCCATTGGGCATCTTGGTGTAGATAGTGATAACGTCTCCCTGTTGCAGAGAAAGCTCCCGCGTGTCTCTGGAGCAGAAGTCGTAGCGTGCAATTGCATAACCCACCACTCTAGGAGAAAAGACTGAAACAGAGAGAGATCTTATATTACTTTTGGACCCATTTATAAAATTTCACCTTATCTTAGACACTGTGAAAACATCTGCTGACACTGATCCAGCAAGAAATATCACACTTACAGATCAGAGTTACACTCCATACAAAAATGTCAGCTGAATTTAATATTTAAAGACAAAGTTTACAGATGTACTGCTGTTTTCAGGGTGAGATTAAACTTTCATGCTCACTTACTGTAAGAAAGCTAACTAACAAGGATCAAGAGAGAACTTGAGCCAAACTAAATTCAGTTTATCTAGCTTTATTATACATGGCTATAAAATTATTATGGTTCATTGATTTATTTATTTTTTTTTTAGTACAAAACACATTCCTCACAGGTATTAATCGTAGTAAACTGACTATGCCATTTTGTGAGAATGATAAGGCAGCGATTCTAAAAAGCCTTGACTCATGGGTTTGATTCATGTAAAAGCAAAACCACAGAGACAGAAATGAGATAATGCTTAAGGTTCATGGGTGAGAGAGGAGAAATGTATCCGACAGCTCAGCTTGGTGGGTCCAAGCACGCAGCCAGGATGAGAGAACTTGGGTTATCATGGTCATGTGTTCATCTTATTAAAAGTTAAAGGTGAATTCAAGCAATGCATCCAGCACTTATCAGGTTATCCAAGTTTGTTCCTACGCATGCAGGTCAGGGCTCATATCACACGTGAACACGGCTGTGCATAGGTTTGTTTACCTTATCTGTGAAAACACAGATGACACGACTGTGCAGATATGCTGGACGAAAGGAATACATCTATCCTCTCATGCACACAGACATCCAAAGTTAACCCACATCACAACAACTCAGGTGCTCAGTTCCACACACGCATGCTTAAAGTAAGCACAGAGAGAGATCATTTAATTCTTAAATATTCTTAATAAACTATAATTTTTGCATTCGTGTCTCGCTGGAAACACGAAAATGTGAAAAACCTCCAGTTATTCTGACTCGGGAGCCCTTACTCATTATTTCAAGAGGGTAACCACCACTGTTGGCCTTAAAGTCACAACTTTTAATGGATACTAAAGCTCAATTAACTGTTTTATTGTGTAACATATTTGTCACAGTTCATTAAGTGAAACCATACAAACAAAAGTGCATGTCATCTTTTTAATTAGCTGAATTGATAGTGTTATTGTTGGATGTAGTAAAATGTAAATGCCAGCAATGGTGGCTTTGCAGCTCTTTGCCAGTGGTTTGCTGACATTTCTGCAGTTATCTTGACCAAATGGGAGATATCATAGCCGGCAGAAATTCATAACATCTGTGATATTTAATTTCCAGAAGACTGATGTGAGTGTTTTTCCCCAACGGGGTGACTTATACACTCTGTGTAATTACCAAGGAAAAAAAACTGCATTATTTAAAAGAGACAAGAAAACAAGACAGCTCATCTTTAGAAACGTGGAAATGTGGACATACAGCGGGGGGAATTCAAAGAGAGTAGAAAAGCTGTACCTGTACCTGACCAGAAAGGCGAGGAGGAGGGAGGAACAAAGCTGCAGCCGCCAGGAGAAACTACAGAGAAACGAAGCGAGTGATGGGAGGGGGTTCAGGCCGTAGTGGGAGCAAAGAGAGAACATAAGCAAAGTAAACACAAGTTTGACAGAAAGAGAGCGTGTTTGTGTGAGGGTAAAGGAGAGAGAAAGAGTAAAAGTTGTCAAAGTCAAAGTACAAGCAAAAAAGCAAATATGGTTGGGGATACGCAGTGAGAGAGGAGGGCAAAACAGTGAAACCATCAGACAAATTGTTACTGCACCGGGCACATGCACAAAATCTTACACAGCACAAACCGCAGTAAGGTGGGTTAAGTGAGTGAGCCTATAATACATTTTGATGCCTGAAAGTCAGTATAGGTATACTTTTTTTAACACTTATATGTTGCTTTTTATGTCTCAGTACCAATTCAGCAAAATGTCAGTGGTAGGCAATGGACCAATATTTAAGACAACTGTGTGCTTCTGACATAGCAGAAACAAGTCTGAGTATCATTCCTAATTCAGGATAAAAATGTGGAGACAGGAGCACTACAGTGTGGCAGTCCTACGCAGAACTGCCACAACTGCCACAGCCATATCAAGACATTACAAGATATTTCACAAAATGCTGTATGAAGTTCTTTATTTGGTTACCACTTCTTCTCTAATTGTGGTCCAATCCTAAAAGAGAAAACGTCAACTAAAATAATCAGAATATATCATTTAGTTTGCTTTGGCATACTAATATAGCAGGATAAAATGAATGATAATATGTTTTTCACCAAAGGACCTAACCCAGTGAAAATGAAAAATTGATGGGAGACACTTAATTTGGAGATGGTATGAGCAGGACTGCTGGTCTGAATACTAAAGACTATTTGGGTATACAGATGGATCTACTTGTTGTAGGAATTTCTGTAAAGAATCCCTTTGCCTATTAACGTCCATCATTTTTGGTTTACTATGCTGAATAATAAGTCTCGGATGTAAACTTTTGGCTACATAGTGTGGCTTTCTTCAACTTTGTGCTGGTTACACTGCATAAAAATCAGCAACAGCAAAATTTTCAGCTTCAGACTTAAAAAGCAGCGGCAGCTTGTGTGTAAGTATACGTCTGAGCAGAAGCACAGTGCTGTGACAAGGCAGCGTCTGGGATTCCACACTGCAAAGCTAAGAGCTCCTGCTCCCATATGAAATCTCACCTGAGCCAACAGACCCTCATGCTAAGAAAACAACTCCCGTCAGCACAGCAGTATGGTTTCATGCCTTCTTTTTGTACCGCACAGGCAGAGACCAACATGTTTCAAGTGTATGACCACAGTTCACACATGAGTATTTAGAGTTAACATGAAAATATTTTTGATTCTTTTGCAGAAAAACATATGTGCATTCAGGACTTGTTTACATTATATATCAAATTTAATGATATTGATATAAGATAACAGACTCCAGTGTCCCAGTAAAAGTTAGACTTAACTACAAAATGATTATCCTGACAGACAACACAAGATCATTGCATTGCTAATTCGTTCCCAACTCAAGCTTTCACACACAGGGAAACGCACTCAGTCAGACTTAATTAAAAATTCTAGCTGGGGTTTTTCCAAGCAAATTACTCCAGAGTTTTGATGGCTTTTCAGTAGTTCTGCATCTTGTGATTGTTTACTCAGCCTTGCATTCTATTTTCTTTGCTATGAGTTGTCTGTTTTGAGATTGTTGTTGTTTTGGCATGACATCTGTCTTTCCACAGAGGCTGTTTACCAGACAGAGAATACGGTGCCCACTCTAAGTCTGTCTATGGGGGTGGACGACTTAAGGCAATAATAATCTATCCCAGAATGCAATGAGGCAACGGCAGGTCTGTCAAGAGTTTCTCAGAGACAGCGGCGCGGTGAATGGCAGCAATGCACAAACACGCCTCTTGCAGAGCTGCTTTGAAGCTTGATGCGCTAGGAGACCGACGCTGCCAAAGGAGTGAGAGGGACAAGGATGTAGCAGAATTTTACATCCGAAAAGACACAAAGGGCTAACTTTGACTTTGTTCCTGTGTTCAGTTGCTTGCCTCTGCCACTCTTGCGGCAGCTATGGTTGTTTACACATACACCTTTCTTTAAGTTAAGACAGTTTACCTCCAGCTGCTTCCTGCTCGTTTACATCAGATCATATTTGCAAACTTTTCCCACTTTTGCGGAAACAGTCACGGTCTCTCGGTTGGACCAGGGGTATCCCCCAGGTGTGTGTCAGCAGGCGGCTGTCACAGGTTTTTTTCCACGGCAAGCCCAAGTGAAATGTCATGTCCTGTCAGGAAAATTGTGAAGCCATCTCAGAGCTGAGCAGAGTGCGGAGTGTGACGTTTGGAGTAGCAGGCTCCTGGTGCTTGCCTCGGGCACTGGGCTCTAACTGGGACCTCTCTTTCCCAAGCCTGGTGAGCTGCAGAGGCTCTTTTATATTTCTCTCACTCGCTGTCTCTGACTCTCTTTTGTGTTTTCCTCTGCTATCTCTCTGACTCCACATCCCTTTGTACTCTGTGCTTCTCTTTGCATCTATTAAGATGCAGTAAGATGTATTGGATGAAAACATACACAGATTAACTTGACGCACAAATGCACACAGAATAAATAACAATTAGAACAGAACTAGATCACATGTAGGTGGTCTGTTTTATCAGATCTCAGGTGGCCATGAATGTCACAAAATCAATGGATTTTCATTTTTTTTCCAAATTAGTCATCTATAACTGTGATTCATTTACAATGAGGGTAAAATCAACATAACAAGAACAGCTATTAATAGCCAGCGTAAATCATCATCATTATCCAGATTACGTATCCGGATGCATGTTAATACAACGTATCATCTTTTGCACTGCATTCTCTGTCTCGCCTGTTCTCGCCTTCTGCTGCTGTTATTCTCCATCTCCGGGCTTCCTCCAAATGTCTGTCCACATTTTCTACTTCTATTTTCTACTTTCTACTTCTAGTGTACGCTTCCTTCTCCACTGAAGACAAACTGAAAAAATAATTAGCACAGAATCAGTTAATGAAGTCATGTTTTTTATATTCTTCATTTAAAACCTAAATTATACACCACCGCAGATACAGACAAGGACAGCTGGAGACCCAACTGCTGACTACTTCTTTGAAGTCCGCCACCTGGGGCACATGTGTAGTTGTTGTTCTATAATGTAAATTCTCTACGGAGTAGTCTGTGCAGTCACAAAAAACAGGCAGGCACACCGACGTCCACATGGACCCTCGTGCTCGCTGTCTGATGACGAAATTTACTATAACATATAATCGAAAAAGTTCATGCTGGTTTTTAGGTGTCAGAATACAAAGTGCAATGCAGTTTGTTGTGTGTAATGCAGCATCTTGGTGCTACATACAACAACAGACCTTCAGGGGTCTAGTGAAGTCCATACCTCAATGGGTCAGGGCTGTTTTGGCAGCAAAAGGTGGACCAATACAATATTAGGCAGGTGGTCATAATGGCGTGCCTGATCGGTGTACTATTAAATACACCGATCAGTCAGTTAAATCTTAAATGACAGGAGAAGACCAACCAAGCAAAAAAAAAGAGGTTCGAAGATAAATCTGCTGCTGTCTATGCTATGCTATTCCAAGGGGAATCATGTTAGCTCATTATGCTGAACTAAGTGTTTCTAACATGTCTCAAATGTTAGGAATATGACAGCCTTGTGTATCAAGACAGAGGTATAAGACACTTAAGTGTCTAATAATGAAACAACTGCTTTGTCAGCATGTTTTTATATATATATAAAGCAAGAGTGTATAGTACACTGACTTGACTGTAATGTAGGAAACTGTGTAGTAGGTGAGAAACTGATTCCAGCAAATGGTTTTGGGGTTTAGAGTGTTTTATTGTGTCTATGAGATGACATGGGAAATATAGACTACTGACTATATCCATCATAAAGACAGGTCTAAACTTCCCAGGGAAAAAAAATACTACTCGCCTTGCTTTATCTGACCTGGACTGTTGTAGCAAAAGTCTGACCCTCTGGTCCTCCAAACAGGTCAAAACAAACGCTCAGAATATCTTTCAGCTACAACTGGATAAAGCTCTGATCTGAACTTGGAGCTTTTCAACCTGTCATACAGATACCATCAGGAAAGGAACCTGAATGTTTGCAAAGCAGACTTACCACACCCGACCTTGGTAATGGCCGTGGGCATGTTTCCATTGGGCTGTTCCCTGTAGGGGTGCTGCAGAGTGGTGTCAAGACTGCTGAAACCCTCCTTTAGAGAGTGCTGTTGGTAGTATTCCACCAAGTCCTGTGTCAACCACACAAGAAAACAAAATGTACCCTAAGCACCGCTAAGCCATAAAAATACAGACTGTATAGTGCACAAGTCTATAGAAGTGAATGCAAGGACAAGTTGAAAGGTTAGCTGCTCATTATTCTTGACAGTACAAGCAATGCAAATACAGAGAGTATTACAGAGAAAGTGTCCATGGGGCAGCGTACCACAATGTATTTTTTTTTTACACCAATGTCAAGTGCAAGCACTGAATACATTTGAATATCAGCTGCTGCGATACAAAGCCACAGCTTTAAAGCATGTCCCTGTGGCTTTCTAAGTGGGTACAAACATGTCAAAATAAACCAGTGGTAGTTATATAATTTTAATTTTAAAAAGTACATTTTTACTTGTATGGAAATTGCATTTTTTCTCAAGAGAGGTCTGCAAAAATAGTGGAAAGTCAAAATGATTATGCTTATTAATGCTATAGCAGATTGTAGGCTGCAAAAATCCATAGAAAGATAAAGCCATTACCAGCACAGTTTTGAACACCCGACTCTCTGCAATGTAAAAGCCTCCATCCTTGGTCAGAATCTTAATGTGCTTGACTTTATCATTGAACCTGTGGAGGATGAATAAGACATGGGTTGTTAATCAAGTAGACATGCTTCTGCATCAGTTCAGTCTCTATGATGAACTGTCACTAAGGTCTGTCTGTGCTGAGAGTTGGTTACTATGCTGAGCCAATTTCTATCTCTTACCAAATAACCCTATAGTCAAAATTATGCTAGAATTAGACTGATCCTTTTATTATAATTCACAAAAAATGTAGAAAAACTAAAAAATGAAGCCAGGGGCTTTGTTCGGTGGTGGCTTTGTTCAGTGCTGCCAAAAATATGTTGCCTACCCCAGCTTTAAATACATTAGCTGACACAACAGTGTCACAACTGTGCTCAGGGTTAGACAACAGTAATTATTTTACTCATAAATTATACTCCATAACAGTTTCTAATCAGCCAGTCACAAACAGACAGAATAACAAGAGTGTCAGCTTTTGACAGCCACCATAATACCAAAGTACAGCGTGCCCTCTTTTTACTAAGGAATTCGAATTTTGCAATAGAGTTGCCTAATTACTGTTGCTGATTGTATGGACTTGGTGTGTTTGCCACACTGAAAGTTAGTACAATTGCATTACAACCAACTGTAAACATAACAGTTGCAATTGAGTGATATTGTGGATTAAACGACTAAATCATCACTCAGTGCTGTGCAAAAGTCTTGAGCCATCTCTCATTTCTTTATATTTTTCAACAGTTGTCCAAGGTTCATTCATTCATTCATTCATTCATTTTCAGTGCAGTCTTTGAACCTGACCGCTTTCAGAGGAATGCTTTTTGTTTGTATATTTTTTACTAAGCCATATAACATTGAATCTTAGTCGAAGAGCAGCTGTTAAGAAGCGTTTCCTAATTAAAGGAAACAGGCTGAAGTATGGCAAATTACACAGGAACTGGACTGAAAAATCACTGGCCAGGTCTTATGGACTGATGAATCAAAACTTTCCATTTTTCCTTGATAGTTATCATACAGTATGTACTGAAAAGAGTACGACAGAGGACAAATGCTACAGTCATGGCTTGGAGTTGTACTTAAGTCAAATTTTGATGATCTTGACAAAAGTGATGAAATTATAAATGTAGAAAGTATTGTCAGATTTTGATTCAGTGTGTAATACCATCTGGAAAGTATCTGATTGATAAACTTCTAGCATGACAATAACCCCGAACACACTGCCAATGCAGCAAAAGAAGACCTGGATAGAAAAAACAAACAATTGAATGCCATCTGTCATGGATTGGGCTCCCTGGGGTTAGGACCTCAACATTAATGTGATGTAAAAAGAAGAAGAAGAGCTTTAAATGTCCTTCAAGAGGCATGGACAACTATTCCTGGAGACTACTTAAAGAATATACAAGAAAGCCTGCCTATGATAGTTCAGGCTTTGTTGAAGAATAAGTGTGGTCTCTAGCTTGTTAAAATTGGACAAACCTTTTTTTTTGCCTTGTAGACTGTATTCCCATGTATGTTTGCAAATGTTTCAATAAAACACTGCATATATTTGAGATTATAATACTATATCTAGTTATATGTTTTAATGTAGGAGTGTTTGAAGTGGTAGTGAAAGTAAGTTGGGAGTTTGAGCCATTTCCCGTAGTGTACTGTGCTGTATCTAACATGTCCTTGATATACAAAGACAGACTGAAAATCTCTCAGTGCAGTGTATAACCAATGAAAAGAATATTTTCAAGTTGCATGTATGACTGTATGGGTGTACTGAATGTATGACTGTACTGTAAGTAACATGTTACTGATTTGCAGTCATAGGGTGCCTAACACACAGAGACAGATAACCCCTGTTTGGTGAAGGCAAGATGTTTCCTTCCCTCCTAAAGGCTCCCAAGGTGTTACACACATGCAAACAGCATTCAGCACACACACAAACTGACCGCTTGTAGTGTTTGACACCAGACAGTTCCAGTTGATTAGTAGCAGCTCTCTGTGTAAAGCTCCATTATCTCAAATGGCCATCCTGATAATGATCTTAAGCATTGAGACAGGCAATTAGGATTGGAGTGTTCAGAAACCGGCCCTGTACATCAAAGCTTTGAATGAGGAACGGTATGAGTCCACCAAACCAAATGGGCTGGAATGGTGTGTCACAGTCTGAATAGTCTTAACATCCAAACACTATTTCAGAGTGCACCCTCACTCGTTATAATCTCTTGGAGCCATCATGGCAGGTCAGAGGGACTCGATAGTCCTTTCTTTTTTAACAGAGTGAACAAGCTTTGATGTGCCCTGAAACGTATTCACTAGTTAAATGGACAGGGCTGTATTTGAAAAGAGGAGTACGCAGGCACTCAGCTTGTAGATAAAGCAGTCATTTGTTGAGGCCTTAAGGGAAGTATGTTTTATCTACAACTCAAGTGTGTTTCTAGCCATCTTTTGAAATACACAGACTGATAACCAAAGAGCATCAAACAGTGTGATGCAACGCTATCAAGTTTTCGTTGAATATATGTCTGAGACAGATGGTGAAATAGACTATCCGATTCCCCCTCTTTCCCATGCTATATTCAGTTGAATAACTGTCATACAATAACAAAAATGAACTTCTACAAACTTTAGGCATGATGTGCAAATGCCGGACAAGGTCTCCTTCACCAGAAAATTTTTTTAACTAAAACTAGAAAAGTTTTGAGAATTTTGTACTTTAGCAGTGACAATTGAAAAATTTGTCTTTCAAGGAACATTGTTAATCTAATTCTATATTGTCACAATTACAGGCGTTAATAATAATAATAATACATTTTATTTGAAAGCGCCTTTCAAAATACTCAAGGTCACTGTACAGTAGAATAAAAGCAACATAAAAGCAAGAAATTACAGGCATTAGACAATCAGAGTACAAATACAAAATGCAGCTTTTCAATGATGATTTCATTCATTAAGGGGAAAAAGCCATACAAACCTACCTGGATAAAAACGCAAAAAAGTAATTGCTCCCCTTGTTAAATAATGAAATAACTGTGATTAACCTGATTTTTTGGAAATCTGAGTTCAATTTCATTAGCCACACCCAGGCCTGGTTACTCCCACACCTGCTGATTCACTTAAATAGAACCTGTCTGACAAAGTGAAGTAGGCTAACAGATCTAAAAAAAAAAAAAGCAACACATCATGCCACAAACCTGAATAAACATCTGAGACACAAAGCCACTGGAAAAGAGTTACAAAGCTATTTCTAAGCTTATAATGAGAGCCATTATTCGACAAATGGAGAAAACTTGGAAAAATTGTGAACATTCCCAGGAGTGGCAGGCCTACCAAAATTAGTCCAAGAGCACATGGATGACTCATCGAGAAGGTCAGAAAGAACAGCGTCTCAATAACTGCAAGCCTCGCTTGGCTCAGTTAAGGTAAGTTTTTGTGATTCAACAATAAGGAAGACGCTGGGGAAAATGGCATTCATGGGAGAGATTCAAGGTAAAATCACTCCACCATGAACCAATATAAACACTAAGGTTCGTCTCAAATTTGCTGAAAAACATCTTGATGAGCTACAAGACTTTTGGGAAAATGTTCTGTGGACTGATGAGACAAAAGTTTGGAAAGTTTGGGTCCCATTACATCTGGTATAAAACTAATACAGCATTTATTAAATACAATGTTATACTAATAGTCAAACATGGTGGTTATGTGATGGTCTATGGCTGCTTTGCTGCTTTAGGACTGACACGACTTGCTTTAATTACGTAAAACCATGAATTCCGCTCTCTAACACAAAATCCTGAATGACAATGTCCGGCCATCAGTTTGTGCCTTGAAGCTCTGGCGCACTTGCGTTATGCAGCAGTACAATGATTCAAAACACACCAGCAAGTTTACCTTTGAATGGCAAAAAAAAAAAAAGAATTGAGGTTTTGGAGTGGCCAGACTTAAATCAGATTGAAAGGCTTTGTTATGATGTTAAACAGGCCGTTCATGTTCAAAAACTCTGCAGTGTGACTGAATTAAAACAAATGTGCAGAGAAGAGTGGGCCAAAATTCCTCCACAGTGATGTGAAAGACTCATTGCCAGATATCGCAAACACTTGATTCCAGATTGTGCCACCCTCAGCAAATTTAGTGGACAATTACTTTTTCACATAGGGGCAGATAGATTTGGATGGCTTTATTCCGTTACAACATGAAATCATCATTTTGAAAGCTTTATTTTTTATTTACTCATTTTATCTATCTCTAGTACTATATTTCTAAGTACTGCAAGTACTGTATTTCTAATTAATCTAATTAAGAGACCAGTAAGATCTAACTTGACCTTATTTTATTATATAACTTTATAATTATATAACTAGAGAAGGGCCATGTTTAATTAATTGTTGTCCTTATAGAAAACTTGTAAAATAAACCACAACAATGGCAAATGCAGTTTAGCGTAACCTTGAATAATAACTGTTGCGTGAAATAAACTTAACTGATGAAATTTAACCCACAAACACACTAAAGTGCAAAATTAAGTAACTGTGTAAAACCATAACAAGATGCATCCCTGGATCCATTTCAGCGAGAGACAGCGTTATAGAAAAATCCCCCAGGACGAAACTCTTCAGATTTTAACCAACAAAGCAACAACAGGATTTAATGAATTCAGTTTTATTTCTTCACGCCAGTAGAGCAAACGGCGGCACTTTTTGCTGGGTGAAGGATTTTTTTCACTGTGAAAATGAATTTTTAATTTGTTGGATGCTTGTGTCAAGAATAGTGAAATTTCTTCGTTGATAAGATGGTCTCTTAGGAAATTAGCTACCTCAGCAGTCAGCACTGATGCATTTGCATACTAGGAGGGCTGGGAATAGTATGTTTTCTCCCAGCTATTTTGTCAACATTTAGAAGCTTGTTAGAAAATTAGGGTGAAGGCAGACACTTCAAAACTTGGACCAAATAGGTTTATATTGCTAGAAAAAAACCTAAGAAATGTTTCTTTTCTCATTTTAGACCTTTAGAAGCGACACTGCTTTTCCAAACATTTGCAGTTCAGTATAAACTGTGACTCATTAGACCAGACATGATTTATTTTTTGTTTTCTTGTGTTCTTCAGTTACTAGATGTTGTTGGTTGTATAGTCACTACAACTTCTTATTTTGCAGTGACGACTGGAACACAGCATGATCTCCTTCTGCTGCAGCCCATCCACTTCAACATTTGATGAATTGTTTGTTTTCTGAGTTATTTGCATGTGGGCATTTTGTTTGCTTGAATTATTCCCACCATCCGTCTCTCGCAAGAAGGTGTTTTTGCCCACAAGACTGGTGCTGACTGCATGTGTTGCGTTTATTTCATTTTTATTTATTTTTTTGGTAAAAGAGTGAAAAATGTTGGAGAAAATAAATAGAAAGCAAGATGTCACTTACTTTATGCTGATTGCATATTCAGTGCACTCTTTACTCCTGTGCCGAATCAGATACGTGCTGTTTTCCCGGTCCAAGAGGGCGACCTCAGCTTGGCATCTTTCCATAGGCCCTGCAAACCTCAACATCCATAAACAGCTACTGTAATTACACTGATCCACTCACAATGCATTGTCATAGACAATGTATAGCGAACATTATCTATAATCTGGAGTAAGAATGAACTGTGGCCATCCTTAGACATTTATTTTTGCCACTTACCAGAGCTGGGCAGAATAATCGACAGGTTTTGGAAGCTGGCATAAAAAAATAATTGTGGTTATTTTGAGTTTTGATTGAGTCAGATCAGAGGGTAGAGGTCATTTATGTGATATTCAAGGTACATCTAATAGCTAAAATCCATCTTCTACAGTGAGAAAACTGCAATAAAAAAGCACTACATTCTTCTGCCAAAACATCAATACACTGAATGCATTGTAATGATACTAAATTTGTCTTATTGATTACAATAAATATGCACACTTACACACGGGCAAGGCCTCACAGCATCGCTTGGAAAGAAGCCAATCTTGCTTGTAGCCAGATTTTTGCCCTGCAAAGGCAACCGCTTGTTAATCGCATTATATTTGTCTGGAAGCAACTGCACCTCTCTCTCTCTCCTTCTCTTCCTTTTCTCTTCCCCTCCCACTCTTGCCTCAATAAATCCTCAGCAATTAGCACACAACAAGCACTGCATCTAATTTGTAGCCCGAGTTAATTATGGTTCAAACTCTGCCGGCAGTTAGATTTGTACTGCATCAAAACAAGAGCCTCGTTTAACACTAAATAATGGATCTTATTCTGGTCTTTGAATATCCAAACAGCGTGAGCTCTTGGGTTGGTGCTAAAGACTCACAATTGCATTTTAGCTAACCCGCCTGAAGCAACAGGCTTTATGTGAAATCATTAATTCCTCCAGCAAACATGGAGTAACAGACTTTTCTTCTCCAGTTAAATAAACCAATTTGGTCAAACAAATTACTTGTTTGTTTTTTTTACATAGACTTGTCTCTACTTGGATTGTTTAGTTTATTGTATAACCTTGTTTCTCTATTATGTACATTGTCTGGGAGACAGTAATAAGAATATGCATCAGCATTAAGCTGAAGATAATCTGAGTTTCCAGTTCCAAGTTAGAGGTCAATTTGAAGTCCATTGAGCCAATCTGAGAAGACGTTGAGTGGTGAAGGCATGTGGAGCTCTTCATTCGCCTTCCTGCCCCATTTATGCTTTCCTACTCACTCCTCCTTATTAGAGTATAAAATGCTTTTTGGGACCGTGCAAGCCCCGAAAGTAACTAGATTGGAAAGCAAATCTTTACCCATCTCTATGATTCATTCTGTGTAATAACATTTCATCAAAGGTTTTTTGAGAGCCCTTCTCTATTTGTTATGCTTTCGATAAGCGTATGATAAAGATTAAACTTATTACTCTGTTGGCATAAACAGGCAGGAGCCAAGGGATCAAATGAAATTACAGTGATTGATTGTATTGTTCTGCCAGTGGGATGGGGGATAATTGCCTTCTGGGTAACAGGGGATATGAATTCTCAATGTTCTGTAATTCCATCCTCTGGCGCCACTGGGGACATTGGAGATTAAAGGTACCCTGTGGAGTTTTCATTGTAAGCAAACATGACTTTGTTAGGATTCAGGGTTTCTTTCCAAAATGTAGTGTGTGACCGTAAGACCTCACAAACTTACTGAAAACAAAACCTTCTATTCCTTCTTTTATTATAGGTATCACAGATCTCTTCTTCAAATGTAAAAAGTAACAGAGGCAAAAATAAACATTTTGAGGCTATATAGTTAATAATAACAAGAAGAAGGAGAAGAAGGAGAAGAACAGAATAAAAGGCAATACTCTTTAAACTGATCGACATAGTGTTGAAATGAATGAGCGTGATTAAAAGTGAAATTGTTTTAAAATAATTTCTGTGGCAAAGATGATGTGAAATCAACTGATCCTTGCTGCATGCAGAATGCCAGTCAACCAGAATGGCCCAGAGGTAAAAGTTTCAGAGGAATTTATCCCATGGAAAACTAGGCCCACATCATTATTCAATACAACCACCTTTAGCTGCAGTAACTCAAAGTAATCATTTCTGTGTGACTGATCAGTTTCTCACATTGTTGTGAAAGAATTTTGGTCCATTCTTCTTTACAGTGTTGATTTTGTTCAAGCATTAATTTCATCTGCTCTGCCTTATGTAGCAGGCTTGTCAGAGAAAGAATTTTCTCCAAGTGTGACAATACGGTGCATTTTTATGACCTAGCAACAGCCTCAGACATAAACTGGTTCATCCCAAGGACAGAACGCCCAAACACAGGGTAAAAAACAGTGTATGAGCTGAGTGCAGTGAGGAGTGTTTGGACGTCTACATAGCAGAAACCAAACAGGGACTGCATAAATGCATGGCACAACATAAGAAAGCCACCTCAACAGGACAAACTTCAGCTAGGGTGGCCGTAGTTCAGGTGGCAGAGAGGTGACCTCAGAGTAAAGATGGACAAAGATGGCAGATGGGTTGAAAGAACAGTAAAAAAGGCCATCTACATCCACTGTGAATGATCAGCATTGAACACAGGTGATGGCTTACGACACCAACTATCAACCACCTGCAACCCAGTTCTGAGATCCCTTCCCAAGCACGTCAACCCCTATTCACACTATGCCTAAGGTGACCTCAATAGCTCATGTGATGTTGGAGTGGGATAATGTCTTACAGTGGTTTCACCTGTCAGCCCCGGTGACAGGAATGACTCATGCCTTTTTTCACACCTTGGCTCACAGAACACACCTCAGAACCTCAGAACCACCTCCAACTCCCACTAGGGGTTTTTAACCTGGGACTCTCCTTCAGTTGTTTTGAGGAAACCTCTTGGATAAGAGGCAAAAAAAAAAACCTAGAGAAGTCCAGTTTCTTTCTTTTCAATTTCTGAAGGCTGCCAATACCAGGATGCCTGTGAATCTACACAGTCCTGATAGATGATAAACTTGAAACATGCATTCACACCACTTGAAAACTTGTACAGTGGTATTACAATAAGGTTGATTACAATAAGGCGGGTGTTGATAAACCTGGAAACTGCTTGTGTAGCCACTTCTCCCTGCTTTCATAGAGTGCTTTAAAAAATTCTGTGTCAGTGCACGTGTGGAAACCAGCTTCATATTTACACCACTGGAAAAAATGATGCAAACATAACAGGAATCCGCTTATCAAATACTGCTCTACTGCTCCACTGTTGATTATAAAGTCAACAGGATAGCTTTTAGTTAAGCTATTTACATTATCATTATGCAGAGCTCAGGAATACACAAATGTGTTTTATCACATAATTCCTGTGATTATCCCCTTCCAACATGCAGGGTTACCATGGTAGCAAACAATGCAGTGCCATCAGGTCTGTGGCATGACATTCTGGTCGTTGCTCTATCAGCTTACATGAAGTCGCATGGCATTCATGTCCTCACCCTCCACTATGTGCTCTGTCACAACAGAGAGAAGCATGAAGCACAGGAAATCGGGCTAACTGCCTACTTCCAGCTGCGCTGTTGGCAAAGACTGCAGTACAATTGGACCTGTACCAGAGGAGAAGGATGAGGCTTTAGCACCAAAATAAAGCAGAGTGAGAAAAAGCTAAGGAGGCTGCCGGAAGACCCCAGATAAATCGCCATCCCTTCAAAAATAGAAAAGGTCAAATGCTCTCAACCGCTGGCTGACCTCGTGAGATGGTTGTTAATGTGCCGGTCCCCGAGGTTGCACACCACCATTAGAACGTCCTCCAGAGCCTGAGCTGTATGCTGTTTTATTGTTTCGCCGTGGCAGTCAATTAATCAAGTGGAGCCACTAATTGGTTAGATCATCTGATGTAGGCTCTAATTCAATCTAAAGAGTGAAAGAACAGCCAAATACCCCGTTTATAATGTAACAGGGGTCCAGTGGAGCTCATACAAATCTTCAGCTGATATTTTTAATTGGAGCTGACCTCATCATACTGTCACATTTGCGGCTCACCTGATAGGACAGCCGATGTGATGAACAACAACAATGCAATTAGTGATTTATAGCAAACGGCGGCCAAAGGGAGATAAATTGTTGAAGTCACCACATTAATCTACATTTTTGAAAGCTTTTCTGTCACCTAACGGAGTCATCCAGCATTAAAGGAAGATGTAACATACAGCACAGATTCAAAGTCATGACAGTGCAAAGACATTGCGTGCACCATACCAAACCTAGTCAGCCATAACATGTTACTTTTTTCATAGAGTCACAGATGTTGAGATAAAACAAGGTTGAGCTGAGTGACACGCACCTGCCACCAAGAGCTGTGCAAGTCGGCAAACATCAGTTCAATGATATCCCCCACGTGAATACTCAGTGGGGGCCCACACTGGGAAGAGGGGATGCCACTGTAGTCTCTGATCACAACCATCCTGGGCAAACCTAGCAGACAGGGAGCGTAAAGACATTAACACTCAAAATTAGAAACATTTATGTGTGACATTTTTGAGCAACATAGAGAACTAATACATTGTGATGATTCATTTTATTTAAGGGATATAAATAGTGCAGCTACATGACCGAGAAATTTCATGAAAAAGGTGCTTTTGGTTGATTGCTCAACAAGCAGACCTGGGCTACGCAGTGAAATATCTGAGAAAATATACCTTTTTTTGGAAATTCAAGTGAACCACCCATTCCATCATTTTATCCACTTTCACCACTACTTACGTGCCCAAAATAAATTCCCTGTATTCTTCTTACCCTGAAGGTTTAAGCACATTCTCTAACCTGATGTGTAACAGGTACATAACTGCACAATTGATGACAGTGGATTCTGTCAATTCCGATAACAGCCTAAACCATCATAGTGTCACTATTCTCAAAAGCAACAATTTGCCATTGCAGGAAATTCATCTCTTTGATTCCTGAATGGCTCAGTACCAATCTTTCCACAGCATGGCAGACAAATACAGCCATGAGCACGGGGCTAAGGCTAAGACTAAATACCCCTGCCAACTTAAAAGACACAGCCACTTACTCTCTCCTGACTCACACATCTAGACTTCTCAGACGCATCTCCCTTCCAGCCACAACTGCCTTGCAAACCAGCCTGGGGAAACTATTAGCTGGCTGTGACCTCAGATGAATGGAATATCTCACATTCATGTTTTTAATAAGAACAATAAGCACAGATGTCTTTCTCATAAAGGCCCTTATGGAAATTGATTTATCACAAAGGCACAGCTCAGCAGTTGAGGCTGAGGCATATAGACTGCTGGAAGTGTTTTTCTGCCGACATTTCTCCTGCCATGGTTCTCATAATGATTCCACCCACACCAATTCATCTCGGTGCCGTCTAGAGTTTAAGCATCACGGCATGAAGTGAGAAAGAGGTTTCTGTGGTCTGGTTAAGGATTTCTTCTGCATTCTATTATTCATTGGTTATTCTAGCTTAAGTATATTTGTCAAGAGGAAACTGTTGCTGTTCATTACCTCCCTTTAAACACTGCATGCATGTGAGCAAAAGAGATTTGTGTATTTGTGCAGAAGTGCATTTCTAAGGAAGAATCTTGAGGATTTTTTTGTGGCCAAAAAAAGAAGCATTTCAGTTGAGTAATATGTGATCAAAAACGAATCACAGCATTGAAGGGTTAGCTTTAAACCACCCTCTATCGGTTACAAAACTCACTCTGGCCTGTGACTAACCATCTCCTTTTCATCCTGTCTGCGTTTCTGTTTTGCTACAGAAGTGAGATGAAAGAAGCTTAAGAGGTACCACGTAAAGCCCTTAGCAGGTTCACAAAAGTGGTCAAGCCATACTGACCTGGGTCCGCCGGTGTTGTGTTGTCCTGTGAATGGAAAGAGAAAGCAAGATGCAAGAGAGAGAAAACAGCATGAAACCAAGAAAGGAAGAAAGAAATATGGAGGAAGGAAAAGATTGATAAATATAGAGGTAGAGGTTTCTTACTCCCCGTGTAGGATCAGCCTGACCTGCACAGTGAGTCACATTCTTAATACATCATTCTGTGAGTGTTCTATTTTTAAGGTGGTTAGTTAAACAATACGAAAAGTTAAAGACAGAAATTGAGATTAAATTGTTATAGTTTCATCTTTTTAGTATAATAACCAAATAAATACTGTAAAACACATAAATATTGTATTATGTTATCCTTGTTATGACTACAATCGATTGTTCGCGAATTATGTGAACACAATGTCTTTATTCTGCAATTGCAGTTGAAGGAAGAGAATGAAACTTGGCCATTTAAGGATATTTTTGAGGATTTTCTGCATAAACAGTTGGCTGCTACGTGCCACAGATTTAGCTATGGACTCCTATACTTCTTAATTGAGGCTCTGTTTCAAAGTTGACACATAAAGACTGCCATCTAAATAGTCAATAAAGACTAAACTGGCGAGATACACCAGCTGCTGTGATTGGACAGCTGTTACATGCTAGTGCTCTGCCTTGTATTTCATTCAAATTGTAGGCGCTACACTCTGTACAAGTCTTTCAATTAAGGAGAGTCTTTAAATCAGTGTAATGTTGCAGCAAGACGAGGAACAATAAAATTACCACTTAAGCAAAGTTTTCAAAAGGGAATTGACATTTGTACACCAACATCTTTTATCAACTTAACAAGTGCAAACTGTTCACTAGTATGACCAACTCACTGGAATATCAATGGTTTACATGGGCACAAAATCCTTTCTCACTTATATCTGTCCATAGATGAGAGTGCTTTTGTGCTCGGTGTGAACATGCGCTAGAGTTCATCTGTCTCCATAATTATGTTAGCTTAAGTGTCTAAGTCACAGAAGAGAAACAGACCGGGTCTTACCTTGGGTCTCAACTTGACAGGCTCTGCAGTCAGGTGAGAAACAGCTACAGTGAGAGGAATACAATATGAGTGTGTGGTGGCTTTCTGACATGCAACCTCAACTGTCAACCTCTGCTGGCCCTCATCATGCCTCTGAATGCATAAAGACCACAGCACTTCTGTTAAGAAGGCTTGTCAAAGGCCTCAGCTAGCTTTAGTTGCCTGTGCATTCAAGGAGAGTAAAGAACTCAAACTACAGCACCAGAATGGTGACACAGGCCCAAAACTAGACATAGGAATAAGATTCAGAAAGTACTAAATGAAGCAAACAATTATATATGTAATATATATCATTATATGTAATATAAATATTTGTAATTTGCTACTTTATTTGCTACTTTGCTACTAATACAGAATTTAGATTTTCCTTCAGGGAGAAATAATACTATCTGTACCTTTTCAGAGGACTAACAGTCCTGTGAAAAACTAAGTACATCCCATTAATTGGTAGCCTTTAGAGCTACCTTTAGCAGCAATAACTTTAAATGACTGTTTTATCTCACGTCATTGTGGAGGATTTTTGGCTCCCTGTTGTTCACAGCATTATTTCAGTTCACTGAGATTGTGCATTTCAGTCAGGTTGAGGTCTAGACTTTGACTGGGCCAACTTCATTTCTTATTCAGCCATTCTTTTGGAAATTAACTCATGTTCTGGGGATCATTGTCCTCTTGGATGACCCAATTTTGGTCATTTCATCTTGCCTGTCCAAAGGATACCGCTCCAGAAGTCACAAACCTAAGCCATGCTGCCATGTTCTTTTTAGAGAAAAGGTGCTTTTTCTTGTAAACTCTCCCAAAGGAGCCATACTCATTTAGTCTTTTCCAATCGTAAAAAGGTGATGTGTCTCTGAGATGTGTCTCTTGGTGTTCTGTTTTGGGTTGGGTTTGTTTTTTCAAAATTTCTCTTGTGTATTGAACGGTCTGATCTTGACCTTGAATTTGCCACTCCAGGAGAAGATTGTGGCATTGTGTTAAGACAAAGATGATCAGTTAATTAAGTTCCTTTGATTAGCAGCAACTGGCTTCTACTTTCTCTCTTAATTCTTATAGCAACAGTTTAGGTGTACTTAGGTTTTTCACATGACTGTGAAAATCCACATGGCTGTATACTCTGTTGTGGACCAAATATATATATATAATCATAACTAATTTCATAGCAGAAATTTTCTATACAGTTGCAAATCTGGTACGAGTGTTTTATACCAGAAAAAACCTCAAAAGAGTGACCAAACTGTTAAAAGGACTTTCTCTAAGGAGCATAAATGTGCTCAGTAGACTTCATGGATATTTGCCTTTTAGATCTTTATATTTTGTGTGTTTTTAATCAAAACTGTGGCATGATGGTGATGCTCAAACAAGGGTCACCCAAAATGTGGGATTGAGCAAAACAATTGGTTTGAGAGGTTTTTGTCTCACCTGTTCTCCCACAGACTCCCAGTCGACCCAGACACTCTTTATGAGCCCCCAGGCCACATTTTAGACAGAGATAACCCTGGTTAAAGATGCCCCTGGAGACAACACAGAATATATTTCATGTACAACAGCGCCCTTATAAGAAACACACTGACATTTAGAATTTGCTCTGAACACCCTCAAGATAAGAGGAATGGTACAGGACGTACCATTCAGCTTTAAAACTGATGATTTCTGTCAAACACTGAGATTCAGTTCAGTATCATGCTCTTGGTAAAATAATACTACTAACAATTAAACTAAGCTCATTTCAAAATAACCTTCTTTTTCCCAGACGTGTCTGAGAAAAAGTGACTGAAAGCCAAAATATATAATGGGTCATTGTGTTCCTTCATGCCTTCAATGGAAAAAAGATGTGAAAGTTATCTTAAGAGAGCTATCAGTGAAATAACACATGATGGTTTGCCATCTTTGAGCTATTCATGTAGTTCCAGTTCATGGCAACCCTGTTTCAGGTACACGAGTGTTTGGACTTCATCCCCAAAACATAATCATCTTAAAAAAAACAAAAAGAGCTCACTGACAATTAATCTTACCTAAGCAAAAGGTGACAGAAGCTGCAGGAAGTGATCCTTTCAAACGTGTGCATCTTAAAATGGTGGGAGTTGTGGGTGGCCTTCTCTGGTCGGATATTTGATCTAAGACAAAGAAAAATGAGCAAAACGTGGCTTAAACACTAAAATGAACTAGCAGCTCTGCATGGTTGTACTTAACCAGAGCACGTTAATGCTAACAAGCATGCATGTGAATATGGTTACGATCACAATGCTACCATATGCTTTGCGGCTTTCATGTTTACCACAACCTCTATTGTAAGCTGTTTCACATATGAGTGTTCTGAAAATGCCGTAACAATCAGGTTAGAGCTCGTCCAAAGTTGTCCTTCCTCACATGTAGCACACAGTAGAAGCTAGCGCATGTCAGCCACATTATTACTGAAATATTCTGGTTTTTTAGGCAAGTACTGGCCAGTACTTGAATGCTGTGACCACAACATTGCCTGCACTACTGTGAAATTGAACATCTGACATACTTTGCTTGAAGAAGTCGACAGGTTAAACCACCTAAAATGGTTCCCATGCACCTTTTTCAGGTAGGCTTAAAAAAAATCCAGAGCTGCATTGAATATGCACAAACAGCTTTAGTTTAACGTGTGAGGGTGCTAATATTTGCTAATTATCTCTAAACACAAACTACAGCCCTAGAATCATGCTGCTCATATGGCTAAAAACATGTAAGGACTACGTTTGTATGAGTGGGCGTCTCAGTAGTGGGAACAATTTTCTTCCTGTTTACTCAAATACAATTCATTCTTAATAATTTCTTCATCAACTAAACAGAGCAACTTTGTTGGGGAAGAACAATCTTTAGTTTATTCCTTCAGCTGATTGAAATAAAAGCAATTTTACCTACAGTGCACACATCTGAATAAATGAAGAGGACTTGAATGAGCCCAGACAAATCTAATTTTGATCTGCATGTGTTCTACCATGAGAGGTGGAAACATGAATAGCAGGAATAGGCAGCCTTTCTGGAACGTGAATAAACACACGAAAACATTTTTGTATTAAACACGCAATCCAGAGGCCACTTAGACTGAGTGCTCCCATAAGTGAGTCCTTCATCAAAAGCCCACATCCCCTTAGGTAGGTACAATTTTCACTTTTTGAATTGGCCCTTTCTGGTGTCATTACTCAATGCACAGAGGCACACGTTGCTGTTTTCAGGTGCAAACCCTGCCGTGTGGCAAAACAGTTTTAAACCTGGGGTGAAAATGGATACAGCCTTTTCTTTTAAATTTTGGAAATTACACATTCAGTTTTTTGTGTGTCAGGGGCTTAATAGTAACGGAAGTGTAGAAATTCATACGTCACTGCATAAAGTTTAAGTTCAAGGAAGGACAGAGAAGTACTAAAACTGCACATTGTGTACTGTACAATTTGCATTGCTGGTACAGTAAACATATCAAGAATACTTTCACTGAGAAGTGTATTTAGAGAGGCCACGGCATACAGTTGGGTATATTGTTTTCAAATATATATACAACCCCAGAGTGTGATGTCAAAACAAGACAGTATTCTTCCAAATCAACATAAAATAGGATGCGGATGGGATATCTGCCCGCAAAAGCTTCCTACTGTTACAAAATAATATGAAAGATATATCTCCATAAAGCACTGATTTGAAAAACCATCGAGGCAGAGTGACTTCTTTGTAGTTCTGCAGCTCTCTGGAACAGTTTATGTTAACGTGCAGCTGTATATGTGTGTGTGAGTGTGTTATCTTACTGTTGTCAGCAGTGTGTGCTTGGTAACAGCTAAGACCTGATCAAACAGTGCACATGAAAGAGTCAACACCTCTTTTGGCCTTGGAATAACACACATGCAAACAAAGACAAATAAACACCGTACACACACACACACACACGCATAAGACCAGTGTGATTACGTGTCTGCAGCACGGCTACCAAACTGTCACCGCTGTGGTGTTCATGTCTCTGTATACTTACATGGCCATTTCAAACTGATCCAGCCACTTCTTCTTCAGCTCTCTGGTCTTAAAAAAGAGTTCAAAGCCCGTGTGCCCCTGCTGGTGTGTCACATAGAACCCGTAGCACCACTGTGGGGTTCAAGAAGAAGGAAATAATCAAATTCACTGGTGTGGGTTTTTTTTTTGTTTTTTTCTGATGCATTTTGGGTGCAGGAGCATTTATGTGTGGGGCTAAACTGACTAAATATATACAGGAATAATTACCTCACAGAATCAAAACTTTCCGTGGCGGGGGACACAGTAGTTTGGTTGGTGAAAATCTTTCTTCACAGCAAGAACAAACTTTTCATCTATGTCATAAATCCCCAATACCATGACAGGTTGCTGCAATGTAGTTATCCGTTTAACTGTAAATAGTGCATCGTGCTCCGTAATTGGGATGGATGCATTGTCTGAAATACCAGAGAATGACTACTGAGCTACTGGCTGTTAAAACAGCTGAATAAAAACATTTAGGGAAAATAAAATACACCCAAGAAACTGAGTAACTCCATGCCGATGCTGTTGTTTTACTAGTTATCATATATTCCAGTTTGTGAGTTTGTATTTAAGTTAGGAATGCAGACGCCCACACGGTCTTTTGTCAAGCTGAAAATATTGTTACACATTCGATAATAATAAAATAGTGCTGCATTTTGAGAAAACATGTTTATAGGCCCTTTTTTCTTTTCTTATGAAAAAAACAGGACAATTTTTACATTATTAAATATGAAACTCAAGTCGAGAGACAGCCACCTTAGCTTCAGTTAGTCTACACTCATTTTTTAATTTAGACTATAATTCAATTCATTTTACTTATATGCCATCTGCTGCAACTATAGCTCTGACTATACATTCATACAGTACTTTAGAAACCAATGCAGGCACAGTGACACCGTCTGCACATTGACAGACCTCGGGGGTCCAAACCTGCCCAATAAAGTCCTTGGGGTCCCTCTAGTGAGACCAGTGACACTTGAGTTGTAAGTTACACAAACCCATACAAAATGGCAATGAAAAACTAAAGACTCATATTGCTGATAAGCTGCAGTGTGAGCTCAATCTATTCAGCTCCCAGTAGTTTATTGCTTCTGAGTGAGGACGATGTGCAGGTCAGACTTTGAGAACTACCCCTTATCTCGCTTTAAAACTAAAAAGATGTCATTCATCAGCTTGTGAAGCTGTTTCACTCAAAAACTACAAATACGTTGGAAATGTGTTGAGGATACAGTGTGCTCACAGTCGTTGGTGATTTCCCTGATCCATTTCTGCACCTACAGAAAA
The DNA here is from genome assembly GCF_036321145.2 of Pelmatolapia mariae. Lineage (NCBI taxonomy): Eukaryota > Metazoa > Chordata > Actinopteri > Cichliformes > Cichlidae > Pelmatolapia > Pelmatolapia mariae. Next base: position 23,958,264 of record NC_086243.1, on the reverse strand, counting down.
TGTCTCTCTTTTCTTTTTTCTATTTTGCCTCTGCAATCAAAGACAACTATGTTTGCACTGTTATAACTATAGCTACATTTATCTATGATTGTACTGCGTGTATGGTTATGTGTGTGCCAGTGCCAGTACAAGTGCAATTTTTTTGTTTTCATGAAAAAGCAAAGTCACTTGAGCCAAATGCCCCCCCTGTCAAAGTTGCCTGTCCAGTTCATGTGGTCTGTTGCCAAGCTTGCACATGCAAGGAAACCTCCTGCTGTGAAGTGACAGTGCTAACCACTGCAACCAGAAGTGCTACAGACACAGTGCTTCTAGTGTATGTGATAAGTCAATCAGGATTAGCTTCATATCTACCATACAGACATAAGAGTGGTGCCTGTACTGCAGTATAGGGGAAATAAACCCATTCACCAAAATGCCAAATTCTTCCTTTATTGTTCCATCAGACACGAGCCATGTCTAAAGAAAATAAGCACATTAAGAAATGGGTGCTATTTTCTCATCACCAGCATTTATGCCTTGTATCTGATCAAGACAACTAAGGGCTTACTGAATCATGGTAATCTCAAAATATCTAAAATACAGTCTGGGTTTAACTTTATTTAGCATCATTTTGAACTACCTTGCAATTTGTAATCATGCCAATCACACATTTCTTTTAGTTCAAACAATGACATGACAAGACAGACAAAAAGAGGAAGACCACAGAGGAAGGTTTAGGGAAGCAGTGACAAGAGGACAAGCAGATTGTTGGTGTGACAGAAGAGAAGAAGATGATGAAGGTGGAGAAGAAAAAGACAAAGAATGACAAGGCAAAAAGAAATGCAGACACCACCCTTCTAACATAAAGCCATAACGCTTTTATCAGTCTCCACTGACGTCTTTGTGCCAAGATGGCTGCCACCAGCCTCACAGATCAGTGCATCAAGAGAGCAGCAGCAATAAGATTTTAACAAGCGCTTTGCACAGAGAGTACTGAATGACTTAAGCTGTGTTAACATTGAGACAGAGTGTTCTAACCTGCCTTAGAGAAACCAGAAAGCTTCGGAAAGTCCTAAATTTCAGAACATAACTTCTAGGCCAAAAACCAGCCGGCTCTACCAGATCTTGACCACGTCTTCCGAATTTTAAACTGACAACTGTTTGCTTGTTGTCTTCAGAAGCATATTCAATTAACCAGCTATCCTCAAATGCATTTTTTTTCAACCACTAGCTACTAAATAGCTCCACAGCAGCACTTTCAGTTTAAGTGCCTTGCCCATGGGTCCATTAAGGGACTTTTTAAATCATTTCCCAAACCTCTTGGCTTTTTCAAGTCTAATCTGCTTTAGCTGATTGTGTCATATTTAATAACAGGAAAAGTGGTTGGGTTTTACCTGTCTGTGACTGGCCGGCTCTGAGAAGTCCTGAGAGTTTCTGAGTGTTAAATCATTGATAACCGTGAGGGTGCTCAGTGGTCACAGCGCTCAATGAAATCTACCAAAAAATGGGCTGTAGCTTTAAATGGGCTGTAGCTTTAAATGGCCTCAGAAGATTGCCCACATCCTTCACCTGATATTAATATCTCTGTCTTGTGTGTTCATGGGGGTAGGTACAGAGTATCTCTTTCTCTGAATATTAGTTTGTGGGTGCAAGTCTTGCAACAAAGAAATTCTTACGCATGTGTCTGTGTCATTTTGTGCAGCATTAAATAAAGGTCGTATGTGATTGATGGAGCTTTAGGTTGAAAGCAGGATAAAAATGAAGGGTAGAAATGTATCCGACCATGTTAAGAATCATTAAGGGGTTTATGTCACTGCATGTTTCAGATGAGATTTTTAATTCAGAAATATTGAATAATCCTATCTAAAATATACCAATCACTGTCAAACAGAAAATAGACAATAAAGTAAATAAGGATGATAATAGAGTCTCTTTGAGAAAAACCACAGAGCCATTTCATTCTGGCAAGCTGTCACTTTCACATTAGCAATCAGCAGCAGAGTGAGAAGACACCATCTGTGGGCATACATCAACAAGACATCAACAAGTCCACTCCACTACAATACGGCCTGCAAATGTTCCCACAAGGCGAAAGATAGCATAGTGTGTAAACTGTATGCACCTTACGGGCTTCTACATCCGTGTTTGCCAGAAAACAAATAAACGCTACAGCCAAACTGAATGACAACATTCCTTAGTGTATTCATTAGTGTAATTTCCAGACAGATAAAGATCCATTTCACAATAAAAGATGGCATAGAAAAATACTAATATAGTACACCGTGTCTGACCTTTTTACACTCTCTGTCAGGCGTGGGGTTGTTTGTGATCTTGAAGTAGTTGAGGTCGAGTATGTCTTTCATCTCATAGTTGTCTCCTCTTCGCTTGCAAACAATGACTGCCACATCAAATAAAAAGATGTGCCTATGAAATAAGAAGACAGAGTGTTACATTGCTTCATTATTAACATGAGTATATATGTCACGTACAGTTGTTGCAAAGTAGGTTTGTTTTTATTATTGTTACTTTCTTGCCTTAGAGGTTAAGAAAGCTAACGCCAGTATTTGGCTTAACTCTGAAGGTAAATATATCAGATACCAAAGTTTTAGTCTGACGTTTTCTTGGATGCCTGAAAGTGTTTGTATCCCACAACTTTTGTAAGTCGTTGCCAACAAAACAAGAACCCTATGACCCCAAGTCAGTAAACTCAATATTGCTGATTTCTTCTTTCTTTCTTTTTTTTATTTACAAAAATGAAACCAACTTATTTTCACTCCAAATTCCACATTTTTCCCACAATTTGAAAACCATTACATTAAAATGAATTTAACATGCATGTGTTTCCTGTCTGCAGTCCTAATTTTCCTTCCCAAACAATGAACTTGGAGGTACAACAACCTGTCCTGTTTCTTCTTGTCAACACTGGAGACTATGCGCACCTCTCCATCTCCCTTTGGCCGGCCGTAGGTGACTAGCGGCGTATTCTGCAAACAAAACACAAAGGAGGTAAAAATGACTACTCTCACACTAGACTATACACTTTGGAGATCAAGCAACTCTTAAAATGTCAAGGCTCATCTTTCTCAAGGCTTGAAAAACATACAAGGATCATATCTGATTAAGTCAACATTTTGATGCAGAACTGGGACCTACCAACTGGAATCCAAGCGAAAGTTGAATTTAAAGAGTTAAAAAGAAGAGAAAAATAAATGAAGATAGTTTGAGAAAGCAAAAGGTTTTAATCACACCTAACATCTACTTCAGGAATGCAATATATATTCATAAAAGTACCTAAAAGTATACTAATATGAATCAAATCCCCATAAAATATTAACTTGTTTGGTCTTCTGCAAATAAATATTCACATAATATTCACAATAAGACATCAGGTAAGTTTTGGACATTCAACTGATTAGTATCAGTTGATTCCTGCCACCTGATTCACTGATTAAAGTTCATCCATGTGCAATCAGGTCAAGACAAGGATGAGGGTCTTTGTAATCTGACAAGCTCTCTTGTCTCTGCTGCTGGGTTTTACGACTCTCTGTAGCCTCCCTGTTTTTTCTTTGACCAGCTTCTCTCAACTACTGAAACCTACAGAAATGTAAAAACATAATTTACATTTTAATGTCAGCAATAATGCTGAACAATAATACAAATATGTTTCAGTGGATGCAGCTAAATTGCATTAATTATCCATAATTATGCAGATTACTTTTAAATCATTCTTATCTAAAATGTTTTATTATCCCATCAGACATTTATTATGATTCTGTTTTTAATCACAGTTGAAAAATCTACAAAAAAAAAAGAAAAATTCTTCACATCTCACACCTAAGAAGAATGACTGAAATATTTAGTAAGCTATTACCCAATACATTTTCTGTGGATAGTCATCACTGCAGCTCTAAATGGTATTATCTTTCTCTAAATCTCTGATATGGTTTTAGGCGGGATTTTTAAGACCTCAAAGATACATAAAATACACTTTTTACCTCTATTATTAGCCGTTAAGTACATATTATAGTGGCATCTTTTATCATTGTGCGTGTTTGAGCTGAATTCTGTTTCATGGTGGATTCCCTTAGACTACATTAAATTTAGACAAAGGCTGGACTTTTTAAGCACTTGCGAAAACTGAATGTCTTCTAAAAGAAAAAACATGTTGCAGTGATATTTTACACTCTTACGTGGTCAATCCTAACAGCTGCTGCTAATTGTTGAAAAAATCTTTATTTTACCAGGTTTTCAATAGACCTCTGGTACTGGTCGATCTCCCTCAGAGTCTCATTATCTCTCTTCACCTCGTTGACGTACTGAGCCAGGTCCTGACAATACAGACCCACACAGACACAAAAACACACATATTATGTTTTGTAAGTTCAGTCTGAAGGAATTTAAACATGTAAAACAAATCATGCTGTAAAGATAGTATGATGTCTTTTGTGCTACATTTTGGGGAAATCACCCATTTAAAATATGTGCATGTTTCAGTGCTGAGAATTAGATGGGAGGACAGAGTGAATGACAATATTCTCCACACCTTTACTTTAAATGGATAAATGTGTGTTGGTATTGTAGTTTTTTTTCTTGTTTGTTTCTTCAGTCAGAAAAGCCATCATGTCATGTCGTGTGTGTGTCTGTGTGAGTGTGCTTCCTATTTTTATTTAATAGGTATTGATAGCTGAATGGCACAGACCGTTTGGAATAATCTGCTGAATCAGCCTACTTTTGCTAACAGTCTAAAATCACTATGATTACGTACCATTTACCATAAGCACTGCACTTACTTTCATGGCATCAAGAGCGATCTTCAGGTTGCTCTTGTCAGCAGCATCCTGAGTGTGTTTGACTAGCTCCTGTTAGAGAGGAAAAGAAAATAAGTGGCAGACTACATCCACTAACAGAACTACAATTGCATAGGCAAGCACATTTAGCATCACTACTTGGATTGATTTTATATTAAGGATCACTTTTAAATTGTATGAAAGACAAGATCCATCCTATACCAAATGGGTCCCTTCATATTCAGAGGACAGCTGTTAAAACATCAGGATAGCATCAGGTAATTAGATAATTATACTCTGAAATCAAAATTAAATGAAGGAAGAAAGGAAGGGAGTTTTTTTTCTTCTGCTTTGTTTAATTTTCAAAGTATATGAAAAAAAAAGCTTCTTGGCAAAGGCTGGTGATGGGATTTATCAAAGTATAAATATAATTTGAAGCAAATGAAGTACTTTAATTCTCCTCCATGATCTTTCAGAATGAACAATTAGAAATACAATACTGTGCAAATGTCTTGAGTCATTCCTCATTACTTTATATTTTACTAGGAAAGTGGGATGGTGCAGTGATTCGCTGAAATGTGCAAATATTCATGGAAAGCATACAAAGAAAAACTGAGTTTTCACAAATTTTATATTTGGTAAGATCAACTTTATTTTTCAACACAGCCTAAAATCTTGTAGGCAAGCTTCGGCTGCTGCTGCCTTTTGTTCCATTCTATATGAAGCTGAGTCCACACTGCTTCACTAATGTTGAGGTTTGGGCTCTGAGGAAGCCAATCTATGACTGACAATGTTTGTATGTTTTCCAATCCAGGTATACTTTTACTGCATTAGCAGTGTGTTTGGGATCATTTTTATGCTGTTGCTGTTGCCAATCAGATGCTTTCCAAATGGTATTGCATAGGAGAGCAAATTCTGATGGTACTTTTCTCTGTTTATACTTTCATCAGTTTGACAAGACCCCAACAGCATCCATCGTCTTTGCTTATCCAGTTCAGGGTCTTGACAGAGCCTCCACCGTGTTTTAAAGATGGCTGTAAACACTCACTGTTGCTGTCCCAGCTTCCTCCTTACTGGAGATTTCAACCAAAAATTTCAATTTTGGATTCGTGACTCAATAAGACCTGCTGCCACTTATTGTCAGTCCAGTTTCAGTATGGCGCATAATTGATCTCAGTTTTTTTGTGCTGTTTCACATCCTCAAAAATCCTTCCGTGACAGCCACTCTTCCACCGAGACCATTTTTGATGAGGCTTCAGTGAGCAGTAGATGGATGAACTGAAAAGTCAGCGGCATCTCTCAGGTGTCGTGTCAGGTCTTTGCTGACTGTCAGATACTTTTCAACTACTAAAAATACTTTTTTATGCCTAAACTTTGGCATTTTGGGAAAATTCAACTAGAGAAATGGGAAGAAATTATGTGGTCTAAGGCACTTGGAAAGAAAAGCGTTTGGACTTCCAAGAAGCTTCTTCAGTTCTAAGGTCAAATGGTGGAGAGTCCCAGTTTTAAGCCCTGTGGGAGTGTCCCCCCAAGAGGGACAATGGACCCCCTAGTGATCCTCTAACCTAATCACACGAACCAAGGTGTGAAAACGGGTGTAGGTCACAATCAGCCAAGGTTTCGGGTGAACTCATTGTGAAACCTAGCCCCACGCTATCATGTGATTTCCTGAGGTCAGAAGGCCCAGGATGTGAGTGGGCGTTAAGGTGTCTGGGATCCTACACAGACAAGAAATCGCGTGCTTCTGCAACAAGCTGCAAGTAACAAAGTGCCTAAATACACTATTTAAAATTGGTTCTTTGCTACGTTGCCTGTTATGTGTATTATTAATTCCATAATATATTCATAAATCCATTATATAGGTAAATTTGACAGTGTACATCCATCCATTCACTTCCACTTATCCTTTTTCAGGGTCGCAGGGGTGGGGCTGGAGCCTATCCCAGCTGTCTTAGGGCGAGAGGGAGGGTACACCCTGGACAGGTCACCAGTCTGTCGCAGGGCTAACACATACACAGACAACTCTTCGCACTCACTCATAAAACAGTTTTAAATTCTAAAGTTCTTCTATTCTTCAAACTTGAAGTATAAAGATGAATACGCACATGGTTTTTCTCTTCCTAGATGCAAAAACAAATCTCATATGAATACACTGCACTGCTGACATTCAAATACTATTGAATGTCAGCAGTTAAAGTGCAGGAAGAAAAAGGGATGTCACACACACACACACAGAAACATCTATTTCTTTAATCACATGGAAGTTACTGTTGTGAGCGCAACCTGCACAGGGGAATCAATCTGTTGATGAAACCTGTCCACAATCTCCCATGGAAGACGTTGGGTTCATTACCATCAAAACAACTGTTAAGCAATAAAGAAAACATGAAACAATTCTAGACCACAGTGAATTGTTTCCACAGCAAATAAGACTACGCACTTGAACAGAAAACGTGTTTGCTAGCATTGTGCTTCATTTTCTGCTGACATTTTATTTTTAATTCTAGACAGATGCTGCTAGTTAAAAATACATGCCGCCAATACTCTGTTTGCTGTGTGTGTGTGTGTGTTTGCTGTTCGTGGCAGAAAAACTGCGTTAGCAAGATTTAATCATTATTACAGCATTATGTATATTATATGTGCTTAATATTAAAAGTGGTAGAATGACTTTCGGCGTGACTAGCTCTGTGGTAACGTTACACAATAACAGATTAACTATTGTTCAAACTGGTGTGTCTGCGTCGTGTATGGCACAATGCTCTTTCCTAACTGTGCTGTAACCTCTTTCACTTAATTTCCACCTCGCCACTTCTTTTCCCCTTTCTTTCTTTTTTGTCCCTCCATCACACAGTTTCTCCTCAGGGGTGTCTGAGAACTCCCAGGATCAACACCATTCACCATGGAGGGCTTTACCTTCCACAACAATTTTTTTTAAAAGCTCTCTAGGCAAAGCCCTCATCTATCCTGCCAGCTGTAGTCTGACCTCTGATTCATACTGAGCTGGGGAGATGGTGTCATACAGTAAATCAGTATGCAGTGAAATCTGTGGGAATCTAACACGCTTGAAGTCTGGAATCCAGTATGTGAATGAATACTTTATGTACAACTGTCCTGCAAAACATGTGTAACAAATCTACATAAATTCTGAGAATGATTTAAAACAATCTTGGCTCAGTTAATTTCGGAGGAAAAAGGAGAACATATCAAAATGCAATAACATAATGAACTAAATAATAACCTAGACTTTTTTTTGAGTGTGGATCTTCTGGGATATCAAAGGGAGAGAACAATGAATCAAATTTGTGGAGGATGTCGCCCTCAAGTGGTCACTGACATGCTACAAGGTAGTTGGAGCAACTAAAATAAAGTTGACAAAAGCCCTTTTCACTCTGAAGTGATTAAAACTTGCACCAAATGTAAAAATTATTTTTAGCATTAATTAAACATCAAACTTTTTTTGGATTTTTCTAGGGCACACATAGAAAAACCAAACAACATCTGGAAATTCTGGATGTTCGTTCCTCCCATAGCAACAAGTAACAGTGCAAGCACCCCAGCAAGAAGCTGAGTTGCAACTGACAATTATTTTTATGACCAATCTTTAATTTTTTTAGCCAAATTAAAAATGTTTGCTTTATTATCCCAGAAGATTAAGAGAAAAGAAATCCCACCTATGAACCTGGAACAACCTTTTTTTTTTTCAATTTGACATTTTTGCTTTCTTTTCTGGGATCAATCAACTAATCTTTCGCTACACATAAACATAAATTATTCCATTGAAATTGCTCAGTATATATATAAAGTGATAAGTGAGTCATAGCTATTAAAATAATACCAAATAATTGTTAACCCAAAGAAAAAATAACAAAGCCACAAAGACTTTTCTGTCACATGTTATTTTTATGCTACTGCGTGAGTCAAACATCTGTACCTGCAAAAGGAGATGATACTTTAGGACTCTCTGCATTGGGACAACCAGCAGGTCCCTCAGTGTAAACTTCCCATTGTTGGCCCTTTTGGAGCACTCCTGGAACAAAAATGCAGTAACTCAACAGTACAACTTAGAATGCATCAAATACAGACACTTTAAGTGTCCTGTTGATGTAACTCTGACTGGCAGTAAGAATGACAACATATATATATATTTTTTTTTTTAAATTCTAGTATCATTGTTGTTAAAGCTGAAGCAAAGGAAGCGCATAATGCATTATCTAAAGATGTGTAAGTGTAGTGAAAACAGTATACACTAGAGGTCACTGAAAGCTTGATCTGTATATCGGTGGTCATTGCATGTTATAGACAGGCCCGCTTCTTCTAATGCAGTGGTTCTTAACCTTGTTGGAGGTACCAAACCCCACCAGTATATGCGCAGTCACTGAACCCCTCTTTAGTGAAAAATAAAATGTGTTGTTTTTTTTTCAAATTCAAGACATAGATATGTTTTTTACTTGTGCACAAATGAGCCGTGCATGTCACGGCGGAGGCTCTGCCGAACCCCTGAGACAGAGTCACCGAACCCCTAGGGTTCGATCGAACCCAGGTTAAGAACCACTGTTCTAATGTCTCACCTCCAGCTTCAGACGAACATCCTCCTTCTCTTTGCAAATGAGGTCTAAAACGGCGATGGCAATTTCCACTCGACTGCAGTATATTCCATAAATGAGCAATCTATAAAAATTCAATGGAAATGAGGTCATGATGAGTGGTGACTAGCAGGAAGGGACATTGGGTGTGCACGGAGGGCCACACATGTTGTTAAGGATCATTTCTCAAACAGCTGTATATACATATATATATTTAGTTTTAATCTGAATCTTTTTGAAACACACCTGTACAAAGTTTAAGGACTTAAAATGTGTCGGCTTAAAGAATGATTTTTTTACACAACACTGACAGCTTTAATATAGATTTCGCAGATAGCAATCAATGAAAATTAAATTACTACAAAAATCAGCACTTCTGTAGTTGCATACTTCCACAAGCGAAGGTTCAACTCAAATAACTCTGAGACTTTTCTTTTTTGTTACATGCAACATGTTCATAATTCCTCAGATACCTCTCTTTGTAGCTGATAAAAATCTGGTAGAGATTTAAGGCATTTTTGTTTAAGATGGAATCCTGCACTTCAGCCATCAGGCTCTTGTGAAGTCTAACCAAGTCCTGCATCAGAGAAAGAAGCCGTCAGTATCTGAACAGAAAAGTGTATCTTTCAATTGTGTGTGGCAAGAGTGAGAACTAGCGTGACTTACTGGAATGTTTACAAAAACTTTGTCTATTTCAGCAGTAGAGAAGAATTTCTTCAGTGGGTTCAGGAAATACTGGAGACAGAAGCAATTGAAAACCTAAATGAAACTGAATTCAGCTCCTCTTCTTAGGCCATTTTACTTATTTACTGTACAGCTGGAAACTACAAACAGTGTGAAAGTGAATTTGTAAATAATTCATAACTCATACTGAAACCATTTACACACGTCACGTAGGATGTTTGACAGCAAACAAATTAGGGAATTGGCAACTGGGGATTTCCCCAAAATTCCCCATAAAAACCCCAATATTGTGCTCCGTGTGTTGTATAAAATTATAACAATTACAGCATTTACTGTCACTGAGATTAGATTTAGCATTATGATGCAGTAAATCCATCATTTGTTAGTTCAAAAGAGGAAAAACAAGAGTTCAGTACCTTCTCAATTGACTCGAGGGTTTCCGTGTATTTCTCCTCTGTCTGTTTAATCTCTGTAAGGCAGCAGCTTCGGATATCAACCTCTGCTTGCTTCTAGAAAGACAGATATCTTAGAAACTGTTGCTTGAATGTTTAAAAGAAAAAAAAAATCTTTTTGTTAAGCCTTTATTTCTATCTGCAGACAGGAAAGCAATGTTTTAACATCTACCAAACAGAGAGTAAGGTGCAGCAGGTGGCAAGTGAATAGATGAACAGAACAGAATTAGGCCCCTTCAAACCAAAATTTACTAAAATACTTTTAAAACTATCAAGAAATCGAAAGACTCTGCCTTTGATATGCTTTAAATTTTAGGGTTAGTAAGGAGGTTTTTTCAATTTGCAAGTATAACCCATATAAAATGTTTCAATAGTCAGATTTATTGTATTCTTTATTCTAAGTAGTAGGATTTAAATAACAGACTAGTAAGGTATCTCACCTTATTTTTCATAGCTATCCTCAGATAAATCTAATGTTCTACCATTTTTAGTAATTTAGTCATTCATGTGTGTGTGCATGTTTAGACACCTTTGTGAGGACAGAAAATTGTCATGCTACTATACTTGTGGGGCCCCACAGTCACTTATGGGGACAAAATGCCCGTCCTCACGAGTTTGAAGGCATTTTTGAGGCTCAAAATGTGGTTTCAGTGTCAGGGTTACAATTAGGTTGTGGTTAGTACTTATGGTTAGCAGGTTAGTACTTAGTTTTTCACAGGACTTGCAATCCCATGAAATTTTTCTACATGACTCTATAGAGATTAGGGGCTGCAGAGGGGCGCAAGACTACTATAACATATATGTCTCTTAACTCAGTATATATTAGTATATGACTGGAACATTTTTTTACACTGTGGAAGTGTAAGTTATTTAAATTATGAGTCTCGCTCAGTAAAGATGTTGTAATGCTGAGTTTTAGAGGATTATCCTGCACCGGGTAAGAAGCTGCACTAAACTTTTAGCAATTAGGATTTTGTGGATTTTGTTTCCAACAACGCCCACCAACTATTCGACATGTGAGTTAAAGGTATTCAGTGTTTTGTGTGGTGTTTGAGAGGTGTGTGTGAGCGCTGACTAATTGTGGTACCAGTGGGGGAAGCTGCTCCGTTCTCATGAGGTCTTCATAGATCTCGCCACCAGCATAATCGTCTTCTAGGCCGTAGACCGCTGCATACAAGTCGTCTTCGTCCTCAGGAACATTCTCACTATGACATACACAAAAAAATAAACACCACTGAAATCTGCTGATTATCAGTTAATTTTTGCATTCACAAGAGATGCAAGAAGTAACCTTTGTTACACCGGTTGAGTAACTCAGCATTAAATAACAATCACTGCGTTTAACATTCAGGAATTATGTATTTCCAAAAGGAATGATTCACAGAAATGAAAATTCTGGAGATTATTAAAAGCCTTATTTGCCACGAGCATAATGCAAAAATTGCTCTATACACCTGTGATTACTCTTCTCTGTCGATCAATCACATTGTCAGCAGCACCCATCCAGATCCCTGATGTGGGTGTGCAAGCACTCAGCAAAAACATGTAGAATTACTCATTCATTTCCTCTGACAGTAACATCGAAACGGAGCCAAGCCAGTTAACAAAACATGTGGGTGTCCAGACCCCAGGAGAGCATGGATGATGAGCAGAGCTGGTTCTGCTACTGAGTGAAATAATCACGTTCTATCAACACTAGTAATGGGCCCACAGAGAGAAGCTTCATACATACTCAATCATGTCTTCCAGATTGTTGTAAATGTCCTCATTTTGTAGGCTCTCGTCCGTTGGAAATGGCCTGGAAGTGACAGTAAAGTAGTATAAGCTTCAAAAGCACTGCTGAGTAACTTAGGACAAGAAAATAACTTTTGATAAATCAGCATGTATTTAGATATCAAGAGCAGTCTAATGGGTTTTTGTATAATAGAAAAAGATGGAAACTTATAAAACCAAGCGTACTTTGTTCAAAAGAGGAAGACTTGCAATTTTTTAAAATGTATTTTACACTAAAAAATGATTAATGATCACTTGTTAGAACTGCTGAACTGATCGTTGAGATCAACAGTATCTATTCTTAATGACTTTGCAGCATGTGCTTGACTTCTGTTTTTGACATATTGATATTGTATACTTACTCAACAATTATATCTTGTCTTTTAATTTAATATCACTGCTGTTTGCACAGTAAAGTATAAATAGAAACATTTTTAATCATTAACTAAAACAGCTGTTAAAGCTGGAAATTAGACATAGCTATAAATGTGCCTGCAGTGTGGGTAAGGTGAGAAGGAGGAGGAGATAAGATATAAGTGAAAGGGAAGTTCACATGGTTAGATGACCTTTTTTTCCTAGAAATAACACTTAGAAGCAATTTACTGAAAACTTGATGACTTACTTGAATCCTGCTTGCTGAGCAACTGTCGTGTGAGAAAGCTTGGACAGAGTGTCCATAACCTGGAGAAACAAAATGTGAAATTAACTTTGTTGGTTTGGTATAGAGAGACAGAAAGAGAGGACCGACTGAAGAGAGAGAGAGATACATGTTTAATAATGCAAATATATGACACTTATTGTGATTCCCAGTTTCAGAATTAAATCGAATTCACTGAGTTAAGCTTTCAATTGAAGCTTTAATTATCATATGAAAGTCAGATTTAAAGCTCTGATAGATTTCCTGCTTAATAACAATGCCAGCTTGCAGGGTTAACAAGCCAAATCGAAACAAATATGGGTGCTTCACATCATTCAAAACCAATTAATTACTTTTATCCAAATGTTCCAGCGCTGAAACAAGATGTATCAGGCTCTAATCGCAAACAACACTGTGTACTTCAACCAAGACAGAGGAGCTGTCACAAAAACATACAATTAAATAACTAGCCTTCTTTTACTAAATTATGTATGGATGTGTTCCCATAGCAACATAAAGGGGCAAAACGTAGCTTTTAAGAAAACACTGAGCCCATGCATGAAGGAGCATTTTTGATGAGTTTTGCACTTGCAATTAATAAGCATACAAATCTATCCCATCCCTAAAATCTATCTTTTGACATGAACGCAGCAAAGACCACAAATAAAAAGAAAGAGGCCACATGGAATTGCACAACAGATCATGTTATGAACATGTGAACAAACCTCACTTGCCGACAAGTAAAAGTTTACACTAAAATTTTAGTGGCCACCTGTTGAAGCCCAGTTGTCACCAGAAAGCCATAAAAATCATGTAGCAACCACCAGTAAATAGCTGTAAGCCAAACACACTGACCACTTTTAATGATGTAATGGTGTGAAGCACGCCACAGCCTATCTGTCCATCGCTTTATGTGTTTCTTGAATGCGACAGTGAGTTGTCTACACTCAAATAGCCTACAGTTACCAGCTCTCAATGCAATAGGGAATCTTTGGCAACTGTGGTGGAACAGAAAATTCACATTATGGATGTACAGCTGACAAATGTGCAGCAACTCTGTGATGCTATCACGTCAAGGCTTTCCAAAATTTATGACGAATGTTGAACATGTCATCAAGAATTAAGGCAGTTCCTAAGATAAAGTGAGACCCCACCACATACTAGCAAGGCAGTCGTTAACGTATACATGACAGTTACAACAGCTTCCTTCACCAAAATAAAAGTTAGCTTCATTCAATTAGATTTTTTTATTTCAATTCACACAATTATGTCAGGAAACTTCATAAAAGGTCCCTGTTAGTCAATATTAAGAAAGAAAACCCAGAGTGAAAAAGCACTTGGTGAGAACAGGTGGAAAAAGCTGCCTTGTGATAGGAATCAGTAAAATTATCAACCATTAGCCTCTTCTGTATGGCTGAAAGCAGAACAAACCCACAAAAGTTAAGAAACAGGTCCCTACTAGTTAAACACCACACGATAGTAGCAAAATATGTCAGCGCATGACACATGACAGATACACACGACACAGACGCAACTGTTCCGAGCCGTCAGATTCACTGTTTCTTTGATTTTTATTTCTTTTTCAATTCCATCTTCTGTGGTTGTTAAATTACATATCAACTTATCTCACATCATAAAGTGAGAATTTTTTATAACAGTTTACTCTCTAATAGCAGTCTCTGTGTACAGAAGCATTGCGCAAACTACTAGTTACTTATTCTTTACCTATATTTTAAAATTTTGTGCTTACCACTATAACTGTATTTATTTATTTACTTTATGTGTTTTAATATGTATTGTAAATAAAATTCAAATGATGAATGCGAAGGGGGAAAGGCCGACAGTGACAGGGAGATGAATTCTCTGGAAGGAACGTTAAACTCACACCATGTGTCACACTTTGTAATGTTCCATAAAATAGTCAAATGTGTGTCAAATTAGTACAAACATTGTTACACTGACACCTCAAGCAGTGCGTATCTGTAAGGGTGTATGCAGAATTGCATTAAATCACTTTTGAGTTATATGTTAACTGCAGAAATACATGATCACCCTGCACATGACAACGAAATAAATACAGATAATTCACGGCTGTTCATCCTTAACATAAAAATGTAAACTCCTAATTATATTAATGCATGTGCAACATTGTTATCAGAAAAGTATTTGTCATATTTACTCAGAAAAAGGATTGGAAACATCACTTAAAAATCACTTAAAACTGTGCAATTATATATTTTTAAGAGGACTTGTAAAAATCAGTTCATGGTCACAGATCATTATTTCTTTCCACTGCGGTAATTGATCATTATGAGATGAATAATTTCTTAAACTTGCTGTAGTTAGTGTCAATATATAGTCTTGCCAAAGCTTACAGTGCTGTCAGAAGTCTCTACAGGTGAAACAGTGCAATGTAATGTAATGCAATGTCCCAATTACGACAGAAAAGCAAAATAAATACCAGTTAACTCATTCACATCATAGTTTCTCTCTATGATAAATTATCCAGTGACAACGCTGCAAAGTTCGCAAAGTTACATTTTTGGATTTGCAGCTAAGATAGTTATTTGGGTTAGATATAACACCCTTTGAATCTTGAGTTTATCTCCCCTTCCTGTGTGAATAAGTCCTGTGGCTTTGGCTAAACCCAGGTGTGCTTATGACTTGAAAAGAGGCCTGTTTGTAAAGTGTACCCGGCTTTAAAAGTGCAACATTGTGATGTTTGCAGCACTGGAAATGTTTGTTTGTTTGTTTGTTTGTTTCCCCTGCATCACTGTTTGCACTTAAAAAAATTAGATGCCATAGTGCAGCATAACGTTCCACAATGCAAACAATTATATTGATCTCTGTGAAATTTCTGCGAAAACCTAAGACCACTGATGTAAATGTAACCCTGCTCCTGCACACTTTGTCCACATCATAGCTGGTTTAATTCTAGTGATAGTGATAGCTACTGAATACAAGATTGAAAATCTAAAGAAACATATTAAAGCCAAACTGTTTTTAGACAGATTCAGTGTAACTTGCACAAGAAAGGAGAAAGATCTCTTGTGAATACATGAAATGAACAATTTAACACTGGTTTAAAACACATTCATTTAGTGAAGTGTAAATCCTTCTAGGCTGTCTTTTTTAAAAAACAAGTTGTTCTCACACCTGACATGTCTGAAAGCCATTTGGCTGAAGCTACATGTGAGTTGAGAAGCAAAGCCACAAGCTAAGCTGAAGACCAACCGCCTTGGTTAGTGTGGCCTATTTACGATGTCTATCGTAAATCCCCGGAGCACTGTGAAAAAGACAGAGAGCTGTAACATCGGATAAGAAATCAAATGTTCATGTTTACCACTCTGCAGGTGCAATGCAGTCACTTATCTGTGAAACTTGTTCTAATTTTAGTACAAATAAATTCATCACACATTTTGCACTGTGTTGCTTTTGAGTCCCCAAAACTAAATAGACGGTCCATCAAACTTCTGTAAATGCTCTCTTGTTTATGAAACAAAGTGAAAAGATTGAAACTTCATAAAGGAGAAGCAACCTAGCAGTGGGGTGATTATTTGCCTCCTTACACTGGGTTTCAGTCCATTTCAGGATCCATTTAAAAACTGTATTTCTTGTTTTTAAGACTTTTGATGGATTAGCACCACCTTCTATTATAGATCTTTTGAAAATCCACATACCAGAGATCTATGAGCCAATTGCTCTTGATATCTTCCTAGATCCAGGCTTGAAAGCAGAAGTAAGAGAGCCTTTTCAGCAGGGCCCTCTAATCTTTGGAACAACCTGTTTTCACATAAGATCTGCCCAGTTTAAAACTCTTAAATCATTTAAAAACTATTTTACATATATATATATATATATATATATATATATATATATATATATATATATATATATATATATATATATATATATATATATATATCGAGAGAGAGAGAGAGAGGGAATAAACTTTGACTTTACTTGACTAGTGCAGCTGACAATGATCATTTTTCATTATTATTAACACAGAAATAACGGCACTAAATATAAAGGTGAAACTTTACATGGTGTGATGATCCTAATGGACCATACAGTGATAATCGCTACATGACAGATTTTCAGCTTGGTTAAAGGAATAGATTGACATTTCAGGAAATACATATATTTGCAATAATCAAGGTTGGGCAAGAAGATTAATACCACTGTCTAGTTTGAATGCTAAATATTAGCTTGACCCAGGAATAGGAACAGGTAGTGTGACAGTGTTTCTTTATCCAAAGGAAAAATGTGTTAAAAGACATGTTAATTTCATTGTTTTGGCAATATACATATGAAATTCATATTTCTTTTGTTTTGTGAAATTCTGTGCTGAGACAGACACCGAAGTTTAAAATGATAATTTTCCTGGCAGCAGACGGAGATTCTGATATTTTATTCTACTTCTTTCTTATATTTTTCAAGTTATTTGTTCAATATTTAACGGCAGAGAAACAAATACATTTTTTTTGGATATTTGCAGATTATTCTGTGCAGAATTAACGTGTTACTTAATGAATTAATTACTAATGGTCACTTTAATGGTCAATTTGTAAATATATTCTGTTTTTTAAATAATAATCAAGCTGTTCACGTCTATCACGCTGCACAAAATATACATTTTTTCTATTAGCTTCCCAAAACAAAATTAAAGTCCATCAACTTTCAGAGAATGCTCTGATATTTATTTAGCCACCCCAAGGATGATTCTACGAAGATACAGCCAGAAAGAGAATGTAGTGTCGTTAACACAAATTATAACAGGAACGCATTATTGTTGAGAGTTTTTTGAGGCTTTTGGTAATTGTCAGACTTTATGGGTTATGCAAATGTAACGTTTCAGAAGGGGCTACTTCACACTCTTTGTTTAGTTTTTACCTACCTTAATGTCAGCTTTGCTGAGTTAAGCGTCAAAGCACACATTTAAAACGGTATTTTCGCATTCTTCAGTGTGTGATGGTACCAACTGATCACACAGTGATAATCTGTGCATGAAGGTTGCTTTTGGCAAGTTAAGGTAAGAAGACCGACACTGCTCTTATTTCTAAACGCTAAATATTAGCTTAGCACAGAACAGTGAAGCAGACCGCTTGATGTAACGTCCACCTACCTACACTTAATTAATTATGTGATTATATTTATTTAGGAAAATTAATAAATGTATTATTTATTTTTTATTAAATTATGGGCAGATATGGACATTTAAGTTTAAAACAACAATTCCCCTGACAACAATTCCAGATATCCATATGCTATCAGCGTATTTCTTTCATAACAAAAACCTGAATGGTTTAAATAGTTTTGTGTTTTTCAAATTTTTATCACACAATTTTCAAAAAATTTGCAATTGCAAAATTGATGTTTTGCAACAGATAAACACTGAAAACTGATATCACTGATCCTGTTTGCCGATATGCCGATACCACTCAACAACACTGACACTGGCCAGAAATGACTGTTACTCTTTAATTTCATTTCTACAAAGATTTGAATGTAAAATATATCTGTCAAAAAGCTAAAATAATAATGTATAGAATGTATAATAATGTATAGATACAGCAGTTCTGGGGTAGGCAGGTAGGGAATACACCAGGCATAAATATGTAACATGATAATTATTTATAGTGGTAGGGAATTTTACTGACTCCTTTCTTTAGCTTAAGCCAAACTAACAGGTTGCTAATAATATGATTATATTTTATGTGCTGACATGTGTTATCAATTTTCTTATCTTATTCTCAGGAAGAAAGCGTGAAGTTATTTCCCAAAAAGAAAAATACTCTTTTCCTATCACATGAACTTCGTACAAAAATAATGTTGTTTGGTGAAAATATTAATAGTAGTTTATACTGAAGGAAGACATAAACACACTTCTTGCCCCTCTGCTTTATCTCTCTAGCCTTCAGCCTTCTACGTGCAGTCAGTTTGGTTCCCTGCAGTAAAGCCTGTAGTAACTCAGCTGAGGAATGTAGGTTACAGAGCTCTCATTAGATATTCAGTGGACTAATACTCAGTCCACAGGCAGAGCTGGCACAACTCGACCCCAAGTGGATTACACTGGTTGAGATTTGAGATGTTCCTTTTTTGGATTTTTCTGTAAAATAAAGAAGAGATTGAGCATTTCTTCTTTAGACATACAGCCCTTCATGGAGCCAATCCAACCCAATTGCTTAACCTACAGTCACCCGTATTTCTAACTACCGATAAAAAAAAGCAATGATCCGGTGCAATCTTTATCCTCCAGAGGCTTGTTTGTTTGATGGACAACCCTTGAACATGGCTGAGATTATGCAGCCCGGCTTGGATGTAGTGTACATATTTGCAAGCCCTACCTCCCCTGTGGGATTATCAGCAGCCAGATTAACTGGAAGCTTCTTTAGAGCACAACACACTGAACTGAAAGAAAAGAGAGCCTGTATGAGAAACTACACACAAAGCTTGGTATGCACTCTCATAGTTCACTTATGACCACTTTCATTCTACAGAGGGAAGTGAATTCAGTATTGCAATCATATACAGTATGCCTAAGTGATGATGTATATAAGATATATGGTATTACTTTACCATACTAAACTCATGAGATACCGTATACGTTATTTAGACACGATAAGCATTCAGGCAAGACAACTAAATGTAAAAAACATTTAAAAAGAGACAAACAAGCCTATTTAAGCTGCAATAGACTGGCGAACTGGCCCAGGTCTGCCCTGCCTCTTGTCCCATGTCATGTCAAATAGGCTCCGGCCTTTCTGGAACGGTGAAATGGATAATGAGTTAAGAAAACGCATGGATGGATAGCCCAATCTTATGTATTTCAGAGGTAAAAAATCTGAGATAAAATACATTCAGCATAAATTAATACATATGCTCCAATAGCTATACCTTTAAAAAAAACAAATTATAATTTTCTTCAAGCCTCTAAGTGCTTAGACAACTCATAATGCCCCCAGGTAAAATGGTGTACTTAAATAAGGAAATGTGGGAATAAGACTCCTCAGAGTAAGTATGCTTTCCGTGGCGAAGTTAAATTAGGCTCCTGTGCTTTAAGCGACAGTCCGCTGAGTGGCTGCACAGAGCGCACTACAAACCCACTGACCTGGTAACGCTGTGTACACACACTGAAAACAGGTCCCACAATAACACAGCAATAAAAGGAAGTCAGCCAATCCCTTCAAAAAGCTCCATGAAAATGTAAGACCAGGCAATGGGTAGGCAAACAGCGAACGCTTTCAGACTCACACGCAGAGAAGAAGCACATGTACACTATGCTTCCATCAGTGGAAAAGAAATCATACCTCAGACTTGTATTTTAAAGAGTTGGCAGGATTTAAAGATCAATTAGGACAGAAAAACAGAGCAGGTGTGGCATCATTTACACCAAAATGTTATCATCTGTTCAAGCAGTTTTGTTAAACACTGGAAAAATTATTTTGTTAATTAATTGTTCTTTGACTCTTTCTTTAAAAAAAAGAGATCCGTTACAGAAATGATTTTCTTTTTTTAGATATATAACGTGTGAGGAGTTTGGACAAAATGTATTATAACACTTACTCTGAGCTATTATTTACGTCTAATATCTGAGCAATGGAGAAAAACTGGTTAACTGGGACAGACAATCAGCACAGTTATTATCACCAGTTCAAATGTAATAGTGCCGTAACATGTAATGTATTCACTCAAACTAATTTAACTTGTGACTACCTTGTACAGACTTCTATAAATGTTTCTAATAACTGTATGAAACGAGAGAAGAATGTTATGATACATGAAGTCACTGGACTGTTTCATAGTGCAATGTTAGAAAATCAGAATGACAGAAATGGGTGCTACCTTTCCAAAGTCTCGGACATCAAAGAGATCAAAGGCTTCAAATAAGTCACTCTTCTTCATCCCAAACACATCACAGCAAGAAGCCAGAAATGTCCGAATGTTTTTCAAGCACAGGAACTGCAAAGGGCAGAAACAGACTGTTATATTACATAAAAAGTGGTATGTAGATAGATTTAATTTTACATTGTTTACATTTTTTGCAACTAGTTTTTGTTTAAAGACATATGTACAAACATAAAAAGTTGTTTTTAAGGCTATCTCAACCCGAACTCAATACAAATTACAGGTTTCAAGAGGGTTTTTATCTCCACAAGATTTTTAACACTCATCATATCGAAAAACTAACACCAAAGTACAATAATCTGAATTTTTTTTAAATAAACAATTTTACTTGGAATTATTTTGAAGAAACGGATCTTATGTTCTGAAACTGCTGATAGCACTGTTTGTGGTTTTTCCTAGAATAACAGTCGTGCTGTTTCTGAAAATACCTGTCGCTGTTGAATTAGTTACGTGGGATCTCTTTTAATCTAGAGCTAGCAGACAAAAATTAAGTCAAATAAAAACTAAACTACCAACATGAGTAGATACCACAGTAACATTAAAAGTGTACTTTCCGTTGTTTGGAAAATAAAAACAAACTCTTTAACCTCCTTTGTAATGTAAATCAAGTTTAATTTACAGCATAATTTAAAGCACCAAGAATTTAAAGTCCCTTTTCTAAACATAAAAGTAAACTACAGCCCCTACAAACTGAAAATGAAAAATGAAAGTTTTAGACTGTGAAATGAAACCGCCAACTATATCCTCTGTTGGTGTCACTTCCTATTAGGATCTTTGTCTTAGTGGTAAGACGGCAGCCAACAGAAACATTGGACATAAAGTTCTGGTTTAGAGTTTAAGATATTGGTCTTTGTCTAGTTTGAGCCACTTCAGTTAAAAAGAAAACGTATACAGCACTGTTAGATCGCCTGTTAGAACTGTCTCGGTTCATTTTTCCTGTCAAACACATTGCTGAGAAATGGCTGATTTAGAAACTGAATATGTAATAATTTAAGCAGTAAGTAAGAAAATTCTTGAGAACAGATAGGCTTCTTTTTATCACATCAGCTCATCATGGAGACGCCTGTAATCACTCCGCCGCCCCCAGGGGCCCTGTTTGTCTACGGAGGAAGTGCAAGAACATGATGGCTTTGCACCACCAACAGCCTCATACTTTTGAACACAGTCACAGCCCTGGTGCACATTCTTGTATTCACATTTAGAGTAACACCCAGAATCTCTGGCTCCACGATAATAAAAAGACTTTTTTAAACACCTTTTAAATTTATTATTTTTCATTTTTCATTTTCAGTTAATAGTGGTCTGTTTGTGATTTGTTTAGCTAAGTTTACTTCCTGTTATATTTAAAGTAGACTACTTTAAAAAGCTTTTACTTTGTATAACTTTGGAAGCAAATAAGAGGGGCAGTGGGTATTTGCGTATCCAACGCGTATTTGTTCATATTTGTTCATGACTGGTGATGGTTATGTGAATTGTTATTTGAATTTGTTCCAAAACTCAGCATACAACACGGGTCTTGGGTAACTTTTCATCAGTGTACACTTTAGTCGTGTTCACCAGTGCCCTTGTTTCTTTTTTTCGAAGATAGCCCATCAGCAGATGACAATGAAAGAGCCATTTAAAATATGGAGCCCACTGACACACATGCCTTTTGCAACCATCGCCAAGTGGCCTATAGCTACAGGCTATGTCTATCCATTGTTTGGCCTGTTATTCCCTGGGTTTGCTTTAACTCTCTTTTAAAAATATTAAAGAAAAGCACATAGGCACTGGTGGAGCAGATAGTGCAAAGCATAGTACATGTGCACAGTACAGTTTGTGAGACAGAGCCCAATCACTAATGCTGATCTATCACTACAAAAAACATATCATCATGATGATCATATCATGGTGACAGCTCATTTCAACCAAACTGTATATAATTTGCTTTCAGTGCCTAACTATTTGATGTCAGCTAACAAATTATAAAATGCATTTATGTTCTTTTGTGTGTGTGTGTGTGTGTGTGTGTGTGTGTGTGTGTGTGTGTGTGTGTGTGTGTGTGTGTGTATGCATCACGTCACTGTCTTTTTATGGTGTATTATTAACGGTTCCTTTGACTTTAATCGTTCATTACTCTTTCAACTAGATGCAGAAAGATCTAATCACCTGCCTGAGTATGCTGCTGAACAGGAAGTGCTGCTGTTACAGTAACGTAGGAGCACAGAAAAAGTATAAATATATTGGTAACCACGGCAGGCTTTAATTATGTTTGTAGGCACACCTGCAAATACATATATTACACCAAGGAAGATGCTTTTAATTTAAAACATTAAATTGTTATGTTTTGTTTTGTTTTATTTAACTGGCCAAGACAGTAATGCAAGAGATTTAAATAAAAAATAGCTTAAAATTGGCTTATTACACATGTCATATGCCATCAAACCAAACGGCAAGCCGCTGCACAAAATGTAGTTTCCCAACTAATGGGTGGATCAAAGGCAGGATTTTATCAGATGTCTCCAGAGCCTTCAGCTCCTGAAGGGTTACTGCATGAGCAAGGAGAAGTCTATTTGGACGATTTCTTAGTGTTTCACAAACCAGAGACGTTTCACACAAACTTTCTCTCCTATCCAGAAAAAAACAAAGATCAAGACACCAGAACAGGACACAGAAAGTGAAACATCATTTTCACAATAAAAGAAAAGGGTGAAGATATCTGTCAGAGGCCACTCCACGGCTTTAGTGACACTTATCTGTTGGACCCAAAGCCAAATAAGACAGGACACAAATAAAACGGTGTGTGACAGATGGAAATCATCTAAAGCTCGCCTTAAGCTGCAAATCCTTAGATTTTACGGTTTTATTTTGAAAATATGGAATAACTTAAAGGGAAAATCTCACCTAAGTCTGCATTAAACCTTTAAGAAAACTGGAACAGGCTTCTGTATCCTAATTACTGTAGCTCCTTGCAGGCAGAACTACAAAATATAAAGCGCCCTAATATAGCTTCCACCATTTCTCTTCCATGTATTTAGGAACCTTATTTAGAATTGCTACAGCTCGATCTTCTTAATAAGGAGCTGCAAATATGTCTTTGTTCACTTTCACACATTTTTGATTAGGCGTCCTCTTCCACCAGCGGAACTACTTTGCTTCTTTACCAGTGGTTATTGGGCAAATAAACTTAACCCCGACTTTCCTGGACACCACTATAGGTTTAGCTTATGGCATGCTAGTGAACGCATGAATTTGGTTTCACAATATTTTTTGCAGTTCTTCGAATTACAAGTAATTCGTAAAGTAGCGCATAAAATGATGGATGTACCTGTGACATTTGTGGCCTGAGATTGATCTCCTTTAGGTTGATAGTGTGGGGTCTTAGGTTGTTGAGCAGCTGGCACAGCAGCACCCCGTCCCGCAGGGTTTGCGCCAGGTCGAACACCTGCGCCGTGTCCGCAGTTACCCGGTGGTTCGCAGGCAGCACGTTGCAGCTTATCAGCCACATCGCACATTGCCTCCAATACTCCATGTTGGCGAAGAGCGGAATAAACCGCAGGCCAATGCCAAATTTAAAAACTTTGTCCGCTTATGAAGTCTGTGCACGGCATGGGGAAGAAGCTGCGTCCTGAGCCATCCACATGTCTCTTCAAACTCCAGCATCGCCTCTGGAGGACAGACGAGCCGCTACAACTTATGAAAGCTGCACAGATGGGGGTGGCTGTTCTGAAACCCCCTGTGTATGAGTGAACTTCCTCTTCCTTATTTTGTAATCTTTCCGTTCCTAAGCCTCTTATTTTGCTTGTTTGTTTGTTTGTTTGTTTTCTTAGATATGTCCCCTTATTTATGAAACGAGTCATGTGCAGAATTTAACGAAAAAAGCTGTGGAAAATCAGGTCTTTGTAATGCGTCTGTGCTTTTAACACATGGACAATTGTTTAATCATACGTCTGAGGCTGTGCAGAAATGTTCTCATGTTCACCACATCTCTGTGAAAGAACATTGACTTCACCTTTTTTTTTTTTTACTTTAATTTCTCTTCTAAAGTTGCAGGCAACGGATAAAAAATATTCATATTTACTCATAGAGTTGCTGGTTTCTTTGTATTTGAGGCACTGTCAGTGATCATTCGCATGTTTCAATTAGAGCAAGGGGCATATCACTTCAAACAGGTTTAGTTCTTCTGCCACCATAAACACCACTTGAAAAGTCAGACGACCGCAGTCAGTGCCCTATACCGGCCAGACTGCTGTGCACTGATATAGGGAACAATATAAAAAGGCGTGGCTTCCATTATGCATCAAAAGTATTGGTAGGAAATTTGTCAGAACTCAATAAGCATGCGTGCAGTTATCAAGGATCGCAATTTTTATGCCGTGATAACACCAGAGCATTTTACAGCAACCTGGAGGGGGCGCCAGAAACGTACAAACTTTCTTCAAAATCCTTGTGGATTACAGCCTACTCGACATAATTGTCATTTTATGACAGTTGTGTTATTTGTGAGCCCGGGCTTTGTGGACACATATACCTTGGCCTTATAGGTGAAAATCAAAAAAGTCCCAAAATTAAAAAGTCCCAATCAGCCACATGCACTGAAGTTCCCCTACTCAGAAGACTTGGAAATTTAAGGCGACCATGATGGATTGAAGCTAATCTACATTATGTGGAAAATTGAATATGGATAAAATGTGCAACATACACTCAACAGTCGTTCCTTTGAGATCTCCTCACAACAGGCATCTCGGTGAACTGTATAAATGAATGAATACCCTTGTGCAATGTTCCCTCTAAGCTGCGCACGTGCGCAATTGCGCACTGCTGGCACGGTCTCTGCGCACAGAAAATCTGCGTTGCGCACAAAAAAAATCTAACCTGAATTGAAAATAAAATTAAAACTTTAACAATTCTGTTTTGCAGTGTTAGTCAGTAAGTGACTGGGTGCTCCTGTATGGGATTAGAATGATGCCACCTTATCCCATAGTCCAGCCAATAACGCGATTCACATTCGTATATATGCAGCTAATCAACGTCGACAGGCTATGACAGCGTCCTTATGTGCCGACACCCGTGTTTTAGCTAACAAAGCAGCTTGGCTGATGTGAAGTGAAGCCACGTTAATGACAACGTGTACAACCATTGCAGATGTGAGCAGGACAGACGGAACATTAATTGGCGGAAAAAGTGTGGACTTTATACCAGTTTTTAAATTGTGTTGATAGGTCACGTAAAACCAGAGTTATGATAAAAAATATATGCAATGTTTGGTTTTCTTCCTGAATGCTATCGTTGTTTATATTTACTGCGGGAAGAAACGGTAAAAACGGCGTTTTATAAGAAAAAAGGCTCGAAAACACTCTCCGCCTGTGAGCAAAAACAAACCCCCACCCCCTCTCTCTTTCCTATTCGTCCAAAAAAGTACCATATCGACCAATCAAAAAAATGGTATGGCAACGTTGCATCTAGTTGTTAAGAAACGGGGGGAAGTTTTTGGAGTGACGGCGGTGTTTTGAGATGTGAGAGATTTGAGACGTTTAGCCCAAATCTTGTGTAGTTAGTGTGTAGTGTAGTCAATAGTTTTGTTGTGTGTGTCAGAACAACGAGGCGACTGCTGAATGTTACAGGTGTTACAGGAGCGATACATCTCCTGTTGTCAGGCCTGCAGGTATCAGGCTGTTGTTCTCCTTTATCTCATAGTGGACAGAAATTATTTTTTGGAGTGGCACAAATAATTTGTGTGGCATCAATTTGATGCAGAACAGCTGATTCTTCTGTAAATAGTTTGAAATGTTTATTTAAAAATGCATTGGCTGCATTTTAAAAAAAAATAGCTGCAAAAAACTTTGTTTGCCAAACCGAGTTACTTTTTTGAGGAGTAACTGTCACGGCTGCCGAGGCGAGCCGTGTGGTGTTGGAGGGAGAAAGGACCCAAAATGCAGGCAGTAGATGATAATGCTAGTGATGTTTATTTACACGGTGGCGTAGTGGCAAAACAGGCAAAGAGGAATGACAAAACTAAAGAAACCTAAACTGGGAAAGCTAAATAACAAACCTGAGCTGATACCAAAAACGGGGTGAGAGGCAGAGAGACGCAGACAAGGAACAGGACACTGTGGAACACAGACGAACCGGCAACAAGCAGGAGAACACACAGGGCTTAAATACACACAGCAGTAATCAGGGGATGAGAGACAGGAGGGCAACACACCAGGGAGAAGTCAGGGCTAACGAGACAGAGGGAGCGAAGCTGGACACACAGACATTAGACAGGAACATGAACCTCCAAATTAAAACAGGAAACAAAACACACTTTACTAAGACACGGACTAGACAGAGAGAGGCAGACTTGACACTGACCAAAACCTACTAAATAATAATCATAATCAAAACAGTATCACTGATTAATCAGAACATAAATCGTGATCTAGAAAAACACCAAAACATGAAAAACAGAAAGCATAGAATTCTAATACTAATCAACAACTCACAAAGGTAACAAAACGATCATTCAAGAATAAACCAAAACACAATAAACTCAGAATGCTGGGTCGAACCGACCCAGAACCGTGACAGTAATTATATAATTAATTGCCCAGCATTGGTCATTATATACTATATTTTGTAGACAGAGAGTTACAGGACTCTCTCCCAGACCACAGACTCATAATACAAGTCAGAGCTTTATAAAAAAAAAAGAAAAGAAAGAAAGTTGTGTTTTCGAAATTGGAGTTCAAGTTATTTTTACTTCCAATAGTGTTAACATACCACACAGGCCAATGGCTAGATTTTTTTTTTACATTTTCATTGTAAGTGGGCTAAAGTAGTCTAACATAAATGTAACTGCTGTAATTTGATTATTTTAATAAACAATGTAACTTGGACAGATTAGATGCTGCCTTGACCACAGTGCACACGTCTGATGTTGCTCACAGTGGTCCAAGGGACCGCTCAGGGAGTTTGTGTGTTCGCTCAGACACATGAAAAATTAGAGGGAACATTGCGCTTGTGCTAGTAGTATCATCGTTAAACTGAATTTGGATTATTGCAGTCTTTGTTCTGTGCTCTAAAGAATCACATGTAAGTGGGTGAATGAGTGTTTGGGGGGGGGAGGGGGGGGGCGTCTTCTTTTTTCAGTGGTTTGTTAGGCTATTAATATGAGCTTGTAGCCTCCGGTGTTATTCTTGCTATTTGCAATTGGTCTTAACCTTAATAACTTTTACATTTTGTTCAATAGAAAAACATTTAAATGAAATAATTAAACATTTGCAATTTCTTTTCAGTGTTTTGCGAATTATCTGCGTTTTGCTGATGTTCAATAAATGAAATGTTCACTTGAATTAAATATAAACTAATTTTAAGTATTATTAATGTGTTCTTATTTTTATTATCATCATCAATGATCAATTATTATTATTATTATTATTATTATTATTATTATTATTATTACTGTTGCCAAGGAAAAGAAGCGTTGATATGAAAATATAACTTGTTTTCATTCACTAGCTTGTATTGTATTCCAGGCTTTTTTTAAAGATAATCTCACTTTGTGTGCTGTAGAAGAGATTCTGCCTGTTTCTTGTACTGTAATCAGTCAGTATGACCCATCCCAGTGGTCTCAGCAACTACAGGACAAAGGTTTTTGCGTCTTGTTCATATTATTATTATTATTATTATTATTATTATTATCATTATCATCGTTGTTGATGCCGATGGTTAATCTCTGCGTACCAAACTTCCGGTAGAAAAAAAAACATGCGAGCACGAAACCGGAAATGTAACTAGAAAAAAAAAGAAAAAAAGAAAAAGCTGAACCGTCAAAACATAAACAGAGCAGGCAATCTTATGTGAACGCAGCTAGCTCGCAATATAGTCTGACTTTTCAAAAAAGCTTTATGCACGCATTCCTCATGTCGTGTGTTTTTCGTCATAGAGTTCCTAGTCGAGGCACTTAGCTCATTTGCTGAGTAGCGAGGTGGAGCAAATAAATCTGCAATAAAGATTAAGACTAAACTAAGAAGTACGCCTCGTCGGGCCTTCGACTACAGGTAACGCTAGCTGTGCTAGTTAGCGAGTATAAGCAATGCTAGCCGCTTGTTTGCATTTTGACCAGTAGCTGGTTAGTTGTGCAGCACAACTTAGAAAACTGTGTTTTAGTTTCGACATTTGTTAGCCTCGAGTTTGCTAGGGTAGCATTAGCTTATGGCAATAACTGTCAGGCAGTCAAGCAGTTCTTCTTTTATACAATACATAATTAAATATCACAAAGCAAAACAGGCCCGTGATTCGGCTAACAAACGACTTAGTTTGCTTATATCTTTACATGCAGCGGTGTATAGCTTGTAAAATTAGCTAGACTGTTAGTTTGGAAGCTACGGGGCTAACAGGTAACTTGTACCCTATTGCAAATAGTGTCAAGTCGCTATTTGGCAAGAGCTTTTTAAATGAAAGCTGTGGCGTCGCCTCGTCTATAGCACACAAACTGTCCAGTCTGAGTAGTTGTCAGTGCACCATTAATATTGTTTTTGTGTCCAACACTCAAAGGTTGTACCTCGGGTCGACGCAGGACTTCACAGATACAATGGCTGAGGCTGACGGCAAATCCACGGTGCTTAACGGTAAAACAAGTTAGTTTATATACTAATGACAGCAGTGCATGGTGTCATACTCCGCAGCAGTCATCAGAGAAAATGTTTGGTTTCAATAGGTGGCTCTGAAGAAAAGGAGCCTGGAGAAGACCAACACAAAGGGGGGGATGCCTCTGGAAGCAAAGAGGGGCAAACACAGTCTTCCTCTCAAGATGGTAACTCTTATAGTTTTAGTACAGTGGAAAAATTTCATAATGAATTTTTCCTACTATATATGACTAACCATCTACATATTTGTCTTTTTTTTATGTATTTTATGAATCTCCCTATGTGACAGTGTTGCTTTAACCTTATATTGGGCTTTTCTATTTCCATAGCTCCCAAAGAAACAGCTGAAGCATCTGGAGACAAATCTATGCCAGATGTAGAAGGAGAGACGGGCACAACCAGGGAGGGAGAAGAGGATGAAGATACAGACAGCATGGACGGCAGCGGCCTCTACTCTTTAACTGAGGATGGTGAAAGGGAGAGCGAGGGAGGAAGGCGAGAGAAGGCCAAAGAAAAAGATGGTGGGAAAAGGGCAGCTAGAAAGAGAAACAGACCTGGTGGCGGCACTAACCACTCCTCAAGTTCAGATGATGATGACGACGATGATGATGATGAAGAAGAACAAAAAGATGATGATGACGATGACGATGATGATGAAGCTATGGAGGCATGGCTCGGGGCAGAGCTCCGTGACATGCGTGGTCCTGTGTGGCGGGCAGTACCCTCGCTACGCTCCAGAGAGATCGGCAGGGACTCACACCAGTTTGTGAGGCGCGTGTGTGGGGCTCGTGGCCTCGTGCAAAGGCTGGAGCTCCAAGGCCGATTAGAGAGGCATACAGGTTGTGTCAACACATTGCACTTCAATCCATCAGGCACACGCCTGGCATCAGGCAGCGATGACCTGCGTGTGGTGATCTGGGACTGGGCCATCCGTCGTGCTGAATTGGAGTTTGACAGTGGACACAAGAGCAATGTCTTTCAGGTAAAACACAAAAATAGGGCTACAGTAGAGGTTCATTATTAGTTAGTCCTTTAGTTATTTTTCTAAATAAATGTCAGTAATAGTAATGCGTTAGAGTATTCTATACAGCAGAAGGAAAAATCAGATTTTTTTTTAAAAATGTTATAAAAACTTCAGTTTCCTTGAAGAGTTCGTAAGATAATGTTTTAATTATTGAGTGGTTGTTTAATATTCTCTTCTTCTCTTATTTGATTGTTTCATCTGTTGAGACAAAATAAGTAGCTTTCTGGAACTTTTTCTTATAAGAAGCTATAATCATTTTACCACAGAAATGGTGATAAAAAAGTAGAATGTGGAAACAAGACTAAGTTAGAGACAAGCAGTAAATTGCTATTTGATGATTTATTTATTGTTTTTATTATTTTATAATAATCTGTTATAAAAAATCAAAAACTTACAAGACAGATTGAAGTGACTAATTCATAAGCATAATTTAATCAAGTTAAATTGTGGTTATAAAATGCATGATTGGGCTCCCCCTGGCTTTAATTTAGGCAAAGTTCCTGCCTCACAGTGGGGACTCCACCTTGGCCATGTGTGCTCGTGATGGTCAGATCAGAGTGGCTGAGCTTTCTGCCACACAGCGCTGCAAGAACACGAAACGGGTTGCACAGCATAAAGGCGCTGCACACAAGGTCTGTGAGAGGAAATATTTGGCCAGTGGTATTTAAGACTCTTAGAGACAGATGAATTGGTATCGTATCAATTTGTTGTTTTGTATTTTTTAGCTGGCCCTTGAGCCAGATTCACCTTGCTCCTTTCTGTCAGCTGGAGAGGATGCTGTTGTATTTGGTATTGACTTGCGTCTAGACCGCCCTGCCAAGTAAGAATCAAGATTTTTTATTATCATTATGTATTCACATAACTGAATTCTGTGCAATGGCTCTCAGCTAAGTGCTATTAAGTTTCACATTCAGCTAGTTTTGTCACAGTGAGTGTAGAGTGAGACTGACAAAACTGTCTGTCTTGCGCACCATGTGAGCAAAACACATAAACAGATAAAACATTTTTAGGTTGATCAGTGGTAATACTGGTGTTCTTTTGTGTCTCCTTGTATCTTTGTGGTAGTAAACTGGTGGTTGTAAAGGAGGGTGATAAAAAAGTGGGGCTATACACCATCTTTGTGAACCCAGCAAAAACACACCACTTTGCTGTTGGCGGGAGAGATCAGTATGTGAGGTATGAACCAGGGAATAGTAAAAATGCTTTTTTCCACTCTAAAGAATCCATTATCATTGTGGTATGATACAATTTTGTCACTTAAATGTTATTCTTTGATTCTTTTTCTTTTCTCACAGTATTTTGTTTTCACTTTCTTTAGGATCTATGACCAGAGGAAGATTAATGAAAATGATAACAATGGTGTACTGAAAAAGTTTTGTCCCTCACATCTGGTATCCAGTGAGTCTAAAACCAACATAACCTGCCTTGTGTACAGTCACGATGGCACAGGTAAAATAACTTTTCTCATTCTTTTCTTATTCTGTTATGAACATTTTTAGAAATATTTCTTAAAAATAAGGACACAGACCCTTGATATTTCCTCGATCTAGTCTTTTTTTTCTTTTCTTTTTAAAGTTCAAACCTCTTCCCTTCTTGTGTGATGTGATGCAACCACTGTGCAATCTCAGTGACATTGAAATAGAACTAGGAGTTAGCTCACTGACTAAAATTCTAGGATTTTTCTTCTTCTGAAATGCGTATCTTTTGTAGAACACCAATAAGGTCAGATAAAGTGCCAATTACACCAATTTATCAACTTTTGGCTTGGCATATATAAATGATGTGTGTATAGTCAAAAGTTATGAAAGTCATGACTAGCTTCTGCCTTTATTGCATTAAAGGAAATTAAGCAAATGGCTGTTTGACATTTTCTGTCTGTCCAGAGCTCCTGGCTAGTTACAATGATGAAGACATCTACTTGTTTGACTCCGACCACAGTGATGGGGCAGACTATCTCAGGAGATATAAGGGTCACCGCAATAATGCCACAGGTACTACTTTTTTAAATTATTTTAAATAAGCTGTATAAGGTATAGACAACTCTACAAAATAAAGCTGTCAGCAGGTCATTTTGAGTTTCTGGCATTGATATAATACCATCCTCTCTTTTCATTACCTCTTGCTCACAGTGAAGGGGGTAAATTTCTATGGGCCATGCAGTGAGTTTGTGGTCAGTGGCAGCGACTGTGGGCACATCTATCTATGGGACAAGTACTCTGCTCGTATTGTCCAGTTTATGGAGGGAGACAGAGGAGGAGTGGTGAGTCAGAGTGGGAAAGTACCACAGATTTTTTTGAATGAGACAACTTTGTAAGACCTTTTAGATGTTGAAGGGTTCACTCCAATAACCTGTTTTTAGTAGCAATTTGCAGCATCAGACTTGTATATAAAAATGAAAACTTAAAAGTATAAATACATAACTTAGAACATCAATGAGTTATCTGCTGTACGTTTGACCTTTGAAAACCACAGGTGAACTGTTTGGAGCCACATCCACATCTGCCAGGTATGGCTACCAGTGGGCTGGATCATGACATCAAACTGTGGGCCCCCACAGCTGAAACCCCCACAGGACTCAAGGGTCTCAAAGAGGTATTGTGTCCTGTTTTATTGTGCGAATTCCTCAGTCATTTTTTTTGGCATTTTAATCACAGACAAATGAATGCTTTACAATGATGTAATTGTGATATTGCAGATACTCACACAGATTTTTAATGAATCCAGTTTAAGATTTTATCTAAACTACTGAAAGTGAAAACGGAAGTAAATGTGCCCCAACACATTTGCCTGTTTGACTGTAAAACCTAATGTGTACAGACCTAATTTCATCTGTACAGTTGCTATTTATGTGAGAAGCCGACCGCTTGTGTGTTGTGTAACTCCACTTTGTCCACTCTGTGGGTAAAAAGTCCCCATTGTTTAGCATTAGAGGACCAACGTTGAAACATGGAAGCCTCACACCCAGAATGAAACAGATATGTTATAACTGTTTTATTTATTTATTTGTTAGTCACTGTGATAAGTGAAAATTTTCATCATACAGTACCTTTAGACCTTCCTTTAGGGAAATCTGACTGCATTGTTAGGCCGCTGGGTTTTCCTTCTTTATTTGTTTTTGTTTGGTCTGGAAGAGGCGTTACACAATTCTTTAGAAAGAGATCAGCAAATGACGTTTACTTGGTTCACAAATGGTAATGAAGGATTTAACCTACCTACTGTAACGGGTAGATGAATGTTGGCTAAACAACCAGTAACAAAACAGCTACTCTTGGTCTTAAATTAATTTCAGTGGTAATATAATTGTCTTAAATCTTACTTTATAACATGTACTCTCTTTGCATCAAGGACATGGTCATGTTAGCTAATATTACACGCTCTCTGTCCTCCATATTCACACTCGTTTTGTTTTGTTTGAGAAGGTAATGAAGAAAAACAAACGGGAGCGTGACGAGGACAGTGTGCGCCACGGCGATCAGTACGACACCCAGCTGTTGTGGTTCCTGATGAGACACATGAGAAACAGAAGACCTGCAAGGGTGAGATCTCAACAAGTCCAAAATTAC
Organism: Pelmatolapia mariae; assembly: GCF_036321145.2. Lineage (NCBI taxonomy): Eukaryota > Metazoa > Chordata > Actinopteri > Cichliformes > Cichlidae > Pelmatolapia > Pelmatolapia mariae. The sequence goes on along the minus strand of NC_086243.1, from coordinate 23,924,259 downwards.
TTTCTTTTTTGGGGGGTGGGGGTTGGACAGGGATTGACAGGGAAGAGTTAATATTTTTGAAAAAAGTTATGAAAAGTGTCTTTAGGGAAGCAATTTTCTAATACAGTTAATCTATGTAATGTCTCTGCAAAAATAATTTATGTTGGAAGAAAATCTGAAAAAGTAGCAATCCAATATGTTGAAAATGTTTCAGTTTTCTGAAAAAAAAAGAACAGACGGGATGTTTGCATGTGACTCATTTAACTTGCTCATTGTCACTTTTCTCTGTTCTTCTCTGGCTCAAATCCAGGCCCGCCGTGAGGGTGCAGATGCAGACACAGATGATTCTTGGAGTTCTCCAGATTCCTCAGATGAAGAGGACGGAGGTCCAGATCACGTCCAGTGCATGTCATCATGAGCCACATACATACATAAACACACACACATACACATACATAAACACGCATACATAAACACACTTTATTGCCCTTGAATTGATGCACATAGGCAAGCACTATTGACACACTGGCACATTCAAACACTGACGAGCCACAGACTTTTTTAACACACAAACACAGATAAACACACATTTACTTAAACATACTGTTGAAGCAGAGTGATAGTGACAGAGATGCTTAGCGCCTGGTTTCTCAGCAGTTACGAGTGTGCATATGGCAACTACAGACACACTTCCAGAATCCCTTTCTAGTTTTGTTATTTTGAGAATTTTTCAAAGAGGTGAGGTTAGTAACTGCTTTTACACCCCTATGAACCATTTGGAGGTCCTTGGCTGTCCATACATCAATTAAATGCTCTGTCTAGGCCCAGAATGATGTACTGTGTGTATATGGCAACATGTACCTCCAGCTTTAGGCAACCTGTAGTAAGCTATACATCACCAGCACACAATCACCTTTCTCTTAGTAACGCACCTCTTGCTTTTGACCTTTCTGTGTTGAGGAGGGGTTTATACACTCAAGCCATCCCCTAAATGTGACTTCCTTTAAGATTTGAACTTTGAGGGAGAGCCCAGCGGCCCCCGCTCCCAGTATCATACTGATTCTTAGGCTGTTAGCTCGAACAGCTGATTGCATCTATCACTTGTTTGCTCCCAGAGAAGTACTAACTCTCTACGTGCTGCATTATCCTACATGCTGCCCTCAGCCACTCCCTCCTCTCCTCCTTCCATCATCTGCCCCCATCACTACTGAGTGCACTTTGAATCAGGGATGCTTTAGTTTGAGACACAGACAAAATGTGCACTGAGTGTGTGATAGGAAAATCCAGTTTAGTTTTTTTTTTAATGTTTGTTTTGTTTTTTTCTGAGACGGGGGTGTTTTGCACTTAAGTGTTTCGTGACTTGAGAAGAGGTGGTTTCCTTTGTTTTGACCAGCCTTTCCTCACCTCTTTCTTCCTCTTCCTCCCGCAGTCTCTATTTAGCTCGCCTCTCAGTGATCACAGAAATTGAGAGGTAGAAGGTGTTCAGCATATGTGTAGGAATTAAGGACTGATTTGGGGCTCTGTTGGGGAATTTGTCATTTTAAAGAGCCAGAAACGACCTGGATTAATCGCAGTTGAAACACTGCCTAAGAGCCAATAGAGATGGGAGTGATAAAGGGCTGCAGATGTTTATGTGGTTCCTTAAAGAAATTTGGACATTAACTTTCATTTTCTTGCCATGAATCTTGAACAAGGGAGAAATGGCTAGCCTGGTTCAGTCCACATAGCAGCACATTTAAATCTCTCCACTTATCACATTTTATGTTGTTTGTTTAAGCTGTATGACAATCTTAATTGTCACTGAGGGATGGTGGAGAGTAACCAGAAAGGAAGTTTTCTAGGCTTTGAGATTTGGCTTAAAGAATTGACATACAGTGTTATAACTTAGTGCTTATTAGTTGATTTGGTTATCTCTGGACAGACCCAGCCTAGCCACATCCCTGGGTTGCATCCCCTTTGTATAAAACTATGCTAAGTACCTGATGGTGTTAGCTTCACATTTAGTATATTTAATAAGCCTGACCAATGTATCATCTAGCTTATGGCAAGAACAACAACAAAAGAAAAAGTTTAAAAATGAATTCCACCTGAGCCAGGTCGGGTGTTAGCAGCCAGCACATCACTCCTGTCTCTGTGCTGTGTTGACAGCAGCTCAAAGATGAGGATGGGGGGGAGGATCAGAGTCAATATGCTTGCCAGTCATTTGTTGTGTGAGAGCGATAAAAGTCCAGCTTTTCTCATTTTCTATGAGAACTGTAGTTAGTTGAATTTATATGTATATATATAAATATATATTAAAACTGTAAAAAAAAAGAAAAAAAAAGACTTTAGCAAATGCTGTTCGACTTCAGAAAAAAATGTCAGAACATTTGATTGGTAATGATCCAGAGGTTTATATTCTATATGAGGACAAAATACTTTTAAAATCCAGAGAAAAACATGTCTTGACATGACCATTTTCTGTTGTTTTTTTTTCCTCTTCTTATGACATCTCTGTTATAAACAGAACTGCTATCATTTCAAGTATTGACTTTTTCTTTTTTTCTTCCCAGAGAAACAAAAAGCAGTGTTTCCTTTCTAGATCTTAATCCATGATTTGAGACAGTTCTATCCAGATGTTCCCACTGGCTATTTTGGGTATCTTGTATACATATTACAGCTTTTGATGAACAGTTTTTTTTCCCACCACTGCCTAATATTGCGTTCTACCAGTTCAGTTGGAAATAAGTACGATTCGTGCAATAAACAAAAACAGTGCTCTTGATGTTGTCATTTTATGGTCTCATTCTTTTGCATTTGTTAAAACACTTGCTTGCCCTATTGTTTGTGTTTAAAATGTTGTCATTGGATTTGCAGCTTTCTTTTGTGTCTCCTTGTATCTTTGTGGTAGCAAACTGGTGGTTGTAAAGGAGGGTGATTAAAAAACAGTGGGGCTGTACACCAGCTTTGTGAACCCAGCAAAGCCACACAGAAACCTCTGTCTGTTTAGGTTTTGAACGTTTCAACCACTATTGCTCTTTTTAAACTGTCTCATTTAAATGTTCAGTGCTAAGGTTTACTAATTTCTAATGATGTACTCATCCACTTCATTGATGCTCGGTCAAATATGAAAATAACACAGACAATCTAAAATATCATCACTTTGACTCTCATATTCAGGTAAATTGGTCCATGGCTGCATAGATTTTAGAAGGGCATAAAACATGATTGTAGTACAATCATGAATATCATGCTGTTTTTAAACAGATTGATTTTTAAATTGCCATTAATGTTGCTAAAATATGAAAAATTGTAAATGATAATGAATCTTAAACAGTTGGCAAAAAATAAGATGCACAGATGAGGACAGAATTATAAGCCTGCCTTTGAAAAAGGTATGTTAAACAGAGAATTTCTTTTAAACACAACTTTTCCAAACATACTAGTTGTGTTTTTTTGTTGTAGGAAGACAAAGTGAGGACCTAGACCATATTTGCTGACTCCAAGATCTTTCAGAATCTTAAGATATCCTCTTTTCTTCACGATTTTTTCTACATTGATGAGATTCCCAGCTCCAGACCAGGGCCGCCTCCAGAACTTTTTCATAGGGGTGGCCACTAAAAATATTGGGGTAGCACAGCAAAAACAGAATTTCCAGTTTTCTTATGCTGTTGTCAAATATACTTAAAACATATAGCAAAAAAAAAAGAGAAAGAAAATAATTCTATGCCTACTTAATTTCCTGTTTTTAAAGTTGATATCACTGAAAATACGTACATATGAAAACCAAATCTAATTTTTTAATCCATAAAACCTGTTTTCATTGATTGATTGTAGCGTGTCTTCCTCTCTTTTGTACTGAAGTTTATTGAAATTAGTACCAACATAGGACAGTGTTGCCAGAGAGGGCCGGGGGGAGCTAGCAAATTTTTATTTTTTTTGGGGGGGTGGTCAGTGCCTCTCATTTAGCCAGAGATTTGCAGCAACTAAGGAATGTTTCCAGCACCTCGTTTAATCTATGCCATGAAAAACTGAGGCAGTGGTAGGTAGGTGAGTGTATATACAGTTGCTTGCGAGACTGCTGATTTCCATCTATAATTGTAATCTGTTATTACATTTAGAAAATTGCTGAACTCCATTTAGCTGCTGCAGTCTCAGGTTTCATGCTGTTTAGGCTGTATTCTAATAGAGCTCAGTTAGTGTTTATAGGTTTCTCATACAAAGAGAACTCACAATTCCTCCAGTTTAATTAATGGAATTGCATTTTTCTTCCATATGTAGCCAGTTTGCACAACAATCAAAGCCTTCTGCTGTCTAATGTATAATTTGGGATTCTGGTGTGAGGGTTCAGTACTGAGGTAAGTAGCCCTGAGCAGAAAGCATTGATTGAAGTCTCCACTCCTACACTTTTTGTTCATCATATATTTGACAACTTTGGCATGGTCTTTCCTTTCAATTGCCTCCTCCGTCTTACACCTGTGACAAGCACACATTTCTCCAAACCAGAGAAAGGATCTTCACGTGTTTTTATTCAAACAGTTTTTTGAGCAGAAACTTTCTGGCAGTGACATTTATCCAGGCTTAAAACCTGCTGCACCAAACCTGTTCCTCTCACATGATAACCTCATTTATCATGAAAAAAACCCCCCAAAAAAACAAAAACAAATCATACAAACAGGTAACATGTACAAAAGCTGGTGTCTAATTTGAAAATATATTTTGCTGAGCTGATGCAGACAGATGATCAGTTCTTCTAGGCAGGTGATTAGACTCAAAACCAGATCTATGAAAATGCATGTTCAGAATCCATTTCAGACGCCCGTGAAGCAAAAAAAAAAAGCTCATTACAAAACAAAGACAGCTTCTTCGTTAGCACTCATGCCATCTCTTTTCAACACCAAAAATATTACTCAAGAGGACAGCAGCTGAAATATGAAATCCAAAGATGATGATGCACAGAGAGCCCTTTGTAACTCATCCCAATCAACAAACGTCATATATGAATTTCTCACGTTTCCTTGTGAGGAAACAATTTTATTTATTTATTTTGAGCCTCTTATACTGTATATATTAATATCTCCTAAACACAAGAGATAACAGTCCTTCAACCCGTTTCAGTCTGTCTGTTTGGCTTCCTGCTACTTCCTGCATGTGAGAGATGTGATCTCAACCATCAAATATAATCCCACGGTATAGTGCAGACATAAATATTAAAAGAGGCACTTGGCCTTTCATTTGTTGACATCTTTATGCACAAAAATCACACCGCTAAGAATCTCAAGGCACGGCCAGCGTCAAATGCATTACTCCTTGTACTCCAGAAACTGCTGCAATCTTTTCCGATGCTCTGCAGACAGCTGAACAGCACTGAGGATCAAACAAAAACACCAAGGGTTATAATACTCAGCATGCAGTTTTCTTTCTTAATCACACAAAATACTACTCAGATTTTAAAATCGTAAGTAGCCTTACTTTAAGTGATCACCAAATGTGGTTGTTATCCTGTAGATGGCAGTCTTTAGTGTGGCCCTGAGAGCAAAGCGCAGCGTTTTGTATGTCGAGTCTCCCATGCTGCTGGTCGACCTGACAGGCTTACTGGAGGCATGGGGCAGCTTGAAGTGTCGATCGACAGCCTGCAGACGAGAAGGACAACTGTCCTGTACATGTACTACTTAAAATGGTCATTGTGCTTAATCAACCTGCGTTGTATTGAACTGGGCCCTGTTAAAAATGGTCTCCTTATCCTAATGGAAAAGCCATTAGGACAGTTGTTTCTACTGTTCTTCTGTTTCTACTTTAAGGGAGCACAAGAAAATCTCCAGCAAGTATATCCAGTATAGGTAAAATACTATACTGTAATTTACCTCTTGTAAGACCAGCATGCAGCTGAGAATGCTGGGTAATGTAGTCTGCACAACCCCAAACTGATCTTCAGAGAATGAGGCTTGAACAAGGTAAGACAGCCCTGTGATGGAGGGAAATCAAAGAAAATAAATGAATATGTGGGATGGAAATTGAATTCAAATCAAATGTAAGTACTCACAGTTTCTTCCTACCTTCCAAAGCCCAGATGTGGGCCTGACTGTCAGCAAAGAGAGCCTGACTCGAGGCTTCTGGGAGCTGCAAAACACAATGTTAGCTAGCAGGATTTTTATTTTCCTTTAAATTAACAGATGCAGACTCAGAATGCTAAATCAGGAAGTTGTTAGTGGGGCACACTTAGTGTGACTACACTACAGCATGCAAGTGTGGTTAAAAGAAATATACATAAACCTCAGAAAGTAGACTAACCACATTAGTTTCTACACAGAGGAAGCAGGGAAATGCAAGTAGTGAGATTTTTCTCTGATAATCTCACTGTGTGATCAGAAAAAGGAAATCTCTAAGCATATACTCCAAGCACTACAACTGATTGTCACATGACCCCTTAATTCAAGCTCTAAAGGTAATTAGTATGCTCACTGTAAGAGCAAGATGATAGAAAAGAGATGCATTAGTAATGCCTCCACCATTAGGTCCAGAACCAGGAGATAAATTAGTGATGGCTACTACATGAGAACGCTAGATTCGTTAAAAAAAAAAAAAAAAAAAAAAGACAAAAATCTACCAAGCCAGATAAGAGCATGCCAGAGCCCCCCAGTGTGGAGAAGCTTAAGGGAGACAGCATGCACATGCCACACGTTCTTACCTTGTTAAACAAATACACTATCAGCACCCGCTTTGCCAAGAAATTTTTAACCTAAACGAGACAATTAAATGTAGAAGTGTTTTGGTGATAAAGTTTAAAAAAAAGGAAAAAAAAAAGACAGAGACTAACACAAATACTAGCTTTTCACACTTAACCCTGGGTCGAGACCCTGACTTAAAGTAAAAGCACACTTCTAACAATAACCATAAACAGGCTCCCGATTTGACACATTTCCCAGAACCTTACATCTGAATTTGTGATATCCCTGTCAATTTTCACATCTGTCCACCCCTGACTGTAGGTTTTTGGAAAGCTAGAAAAGCTAGATGAAGTAGACCACAGCACTTGACTCTTGTTATATTATTCCTGAATTAATAAGTGTGAAAAGCCTTACGTCAGAAGCACAGTGCAGGACCAAAAACACATTATCATTTGGCTTTGAGACAAGGTTTTAGTACCTGTTCTCTTCTGTTCTGGAGGAACTGAGCCAGAAAACTTGGTTTGGAGTGTTCCTGCTTGTCACTGGGAACTGAAGCTGGTGATGGCGGGGGACTGCCATTAACCTGGGAATCTGTATCAACAGAAGCTTATAGCTTATAATGTACCCCAAAATGGCTAAACTTATCAGACCAACCAGAGTAAAAAAGTATCACTTCATTGCCCCCAAAAATGCCATCATTAACAAAAAAAACAAAACAAAAAAAAAAAAGGAACTGTACCAGTCAACACATTCTCTCTTTTGTCTAACATTGCATTTTATTGCAGTTGTACGATCTGAATGACCTGACGGCTCCCATTATTCCCTACTCACCTGTGGATGTGGACCAGAGTTTGGGCACTCGCCTCATGATGTGGGGGCTCTGCACTGTGCCGTACCAAGGTGAGCCTTGCTCCACAGGAGCAGCAAGACGCCGCAGTGCAGGAGACATAAAAGGGCTGTCCAGATCAGGGGTGAATGGGGCTGTTAGAGGGCTCTGCTGGCCTCCAGCAATGGACCGAGTGAAGACTGAAGCTGGAGTTTTCATAAGAGCGGTAGGCCTTGGACTCATGAAATCTTCTGTACCTGAGGTTAGGATTACAAAAAAATTTAAATATACATACATGCCATAAACACACTCACACTATGTTAATATACTGTTATACAGTTGGCCGACATGGATAGCCACTTCTGTGATACTAATGTACCTGATGTTTCAGAAGAGGTCTTCCTTTCACTCCCACTTGACAGTGATTTGGCCCTGCCATTGGTTGCTACAGTGTCATGATAGGCTACAAGTCTCTGGGTAAGATCAGCCAGCAGAGAGAGGCACTCTTTACTGATAGCATTCCAGTTATGAGGATGTCCACCTGGGAATAAATAAATAAGGAATACATTCTGAGCTACATAAAAGCACAATCTGAATATCTGACATGTGTCAAGATTTATTCTTACAAAAGAACTATGGCTCCTGCCTTGCATGTTTGATGTTTGTGATTGATTTAACCTATCTGTTGGACGTGAGGTCAGAAGGAGCTTGACAGTTGACTACCAAAATCTACATTTTATATGCCTGATGTCACAATCAGATGAATGGGCTATACAGCTATAGAAATAATAAAAACTTCTTTTGTGCAAAGAAACTATGATCAGACCTGGTTGACTCAGACATAAGACTTCACAGCGTCGTAATGGAGAATGTTGAGACAACAGAGCCAAGTCCTGCAAAGCTAGGAACTGAAATTTGGGAAAAGAGAGCACCAAAATTTGGTGATCAGTGGGGTTTAACCTAAAATGGATATGCCTTCAAGAATATAAATGTGTTTTGTACCTACCTTTAATAGCATTGGCTGCTTTTCAGTCAGTACTTTAGGAAGACAATGGTCTGCATCCTCAGTAAAAGATGACTGCACAGGAAAACTGTACCCCTACAGAAGAAATGTATTATGTTTAATTTCATTTTATTATTCATTTATTATCTTTCATTAGAAACTGTAGTCAAGATGCTTTTCAGTTCTTAGAACCCATTGCATTGACACTGCTGCCCCCTAGTGTTTCCAAGTTATTAAAAATATAAATAAAAGTTGTGTAGTCTTGATTATGGATGTTATTGTGGTTACTATGTACTGTTTTCCACTGACCAAAATCATTTTGAAATGGTCAGCAGAACCTCTGTATGAAAGAAGGATATATAACATGACAGAACAAAGGATGATGGGGTATTTCACAAAAGTAAGTGAGTAAAAGACACACACACACACACACACACACACACACACACACACACACACACACACACACACACACACACACACACACACACACACACACACACACACACACACACACACACACACACACACACACACACAGTCTCACTGGGGTGCAGCTTTTGAAAACTAGAATTAAAGGGTCAGAAATCTGTATTTTTCATAATAGGCACCTAAATTGACAACTTAAAAAATAAAATAAAATAAATGGCAATTTTGAAATAAGTCAACAGTTCCTAGAGGAACTGGACTCAAGATAGGATTTTTTTTTTTTTTTTAGGAAATGTAATTATCACAGTATTAAAACAGGAAGAAACAACCTTCCCTCAATGACTTGTTAATGATAGTTAATATACTGAACAGCACAATTGGTTTTAAAATATTTAGAGATCTAAATTTTGCCTTTAACTGATACATACCTCAGTGAGAAAAATCCTAAACAGCAGCAGCGTGATGTACCAAGTGAAGAGGAGAAAGGTGGCACTGATCCAGAGGTGGTAGAGGAGGGAGAGGTCCAGCAATCCAGCTATGCTGTCAAGAGGGTGGGCAGAGCTGGAAGGGTAGATCACACATAACTATGCTAATGCAGTGTTTTGCACGAGGCCAGCTACTGATCAGGCAAAAAGCATTGCTAAGTATTTTCAATAAATCATATATGATCTACAACTAACCTGGCCAAGTGAAGATTCAGTGTTTTACAGATCCATGTTCTTGGAATGTACCCTGTTGATATTAAATTTAAATAATGAACACTTCCAGTATGCTGATATACTCCTATCTATCTATCTATCTATCTATATAGATAGAGATATATAGATATATAGATAGATCGATAGAGAGAGATGGTGAAGCTTCATTAGTGGCATTTTAATTAATAAAGAAGTTACTTACCCAAAAAGTAATAAACAACGATGAAGTTCCTGACAGAGTAAAGTGCCTGAGTGGCACTGCACCTAACCACCAAAGGAAGAGATCCCTTGAAGCGAAGGTATTTGTATTGCTGGGGAAATAATATGTGAACATGAACAACAAATATTAACTCACACTAGACAGCTGCAATTGTTTTTTTTGTTTTTTGTTTTTTTTTGGGGGGGGGGGGGGGGGAGAGATTTGATTTACTTGTTTTGTCTCAGAAAAATATGTTGGAGCTATTCGCAGTCAGGATACTAATTTTGATTCACTGTCACATGTGAGGCAGAATCACAGATAAACAAAAAACATTTTAAAGTCCACCGTTTACCTGAACAGTATGGAAGGAGACATAGTTCATGTTGTGGATCACACCCAGCAGACTGTGAGAGAATCCAACAAAAGCTCCACCCAGCAGAAGGATGAGATGATATTCATTCAGACACATCTGATGATAACTGTCAGGGTTGCAAATAAATGAAGGCAGTTAAACTGTGGAAGAAACGTTTAAAGCTCACCACCAAAGCTTAGTGTGGTAGTCACTTACCCATCGGTCTGTGCACACGGATGGCCAAGAGTTTCGTATCTAAATCCAATGGTAACGGCAGAACACCAAGCCACGATCATTCCCATGATGCAGTGGACCAGGGAGTTGACAAGCTGTCGAGGGTGGAGAAGCTGACCAAAGAGTGCGATTTTCGAGCACGCAATAGTTGGAATGACTGAAAGAAAAAACAGTAACAACAAAGAAGTTACATAACAGACAATTTTTTTAGTGGAGTACCCATTATATTATCTTATCATTTAAAACCTGAGTAAAGCTGATTAAAGTAATAGCTGGCCCCATGGATGTGTTGAACCAGTACTAAACAATCAGGTATTTTAGTTGTCCTGAAAAGAAAGTAAAACTTAACTCATTTTACTTTCATTTTGTTTTATTATATAATTTAAAGAAAAACATAACACTCATCTTTTTATCCAAGAGAGAGAGAATGTGTGTTTTTCATGATGTGGTGTCATTCAAAAAATTATTCCCTATTTAACAGACAACATTAGTCCACAATCAAATTATTTAATCCTGTTAAACTAATGATAGCATTTTATTTATTATAAGCTCTACCATAACACTGAACTGGTGACATTAATTCCAGCTTCACTAATGAAAATTTACATATGATCTATCCACGTAACATATTAGTAGTAAAGAAAATCTTTAGGGAAGTTTTGCAGTGCTCTGTGACTCACCTGTGTAATACTCAAAGTTCAAGAAACCAACCATGATGATCACTCCACACAGCAGGATGAAAGAGAAGATGGCAGTTGCACTTGTTAGCATGGAGAAGCATTCTGGAAGTTAAAAAAAAAAGTGTAAGGTAAGCTTCATACACAGATCTCAGTAATCTTATAGTGCAGTGTGGTGACTCACCTGATATGGTCTGGATGGGGTGGAGAACACTGAACTTGCTGAGGATGACAAAAATCGCTGTGCTGGGTGGCAACAACAGTACAGTCCAAGCAATACTGGCTGCAGCTCTCCAACAAATTACCTGAACAGAGCAGTCATTATTACATTATAGACATTATATAGTCCATCCTTGTCCATAGTCTTATTACGTCCCGTATTGATTACTGCATTTCCCTCTTATTTGGTCTCCCTAATAGGTCCCTTCATAAACTCCAACTTCTTCAAAATTCTGCAGCTCGGGTCATAACTCGTACTCTGTCAAGAGCTCATAGTACCCCAGTTCTTCAGCAGCTTCACTGGTTGCCCATAGAAGCCAGGATAAACTTTAAAATCTTACTTCTCACATACAAGTGTATCCATAAATCTGCTCCTTCCTATTTGTGTGACCCGCTTCACATTACCATTGTTTCCCGCCCTCTCAGATCCTCATCTGCTATTCATCTTACTGTTCTGTCCGCACGTCTTATCACTATGGGGAACAGAGCCTTCAGTCGCTCTGCTCCTCGGCTCTGGAACTCTCTTCCTCCAGCCATAAGAAATATAGACTCTCTTCCCGCATTTAAGTCACAGCTCAAAACACATCTGTTCAAACTAGCTTATTTGCTTTAGTGCTGATTTTATCTGTTGTTAAGTTCTGTTTTGCAATTTTAACTTATTTTATGTATTTTATGACTATTGCTCCTTTTATTAATTTTTTTCTTTTGTAAGGTGACCTTGGGTTTTTGAAAGGCGCTCTCAAATAAAATGTATTATTATCATTATCATTATTTATTATTACTACTACTACTACTACTACTATTATTATTGATCACCAAGTATTGGAAAAGAATAACCACTTGATTCAATGCTATAAAAAAGAAATTTGAATCCATGTGAAAAGGTCTTTTTGTTTTTTTAAATTGTCTTGCTTAAATTTCACATTCATGTACAGAATGTGTTCTGTGCTAATCAGGTTGTAAAGGAAATCTCCAGAGAGCATGTAATTTAAAACAATATCTTCTGGGGTGTAAAATTCTGAAACCAAGATGCAAACATTCCCAATATTGCACTGCAATTCAATTTTCTCAAAGACTGATATCCATGTGGAACTGTTAATGCCTTGTTAAAGGTGTTATGTTCAAAATTTCGTTTTTGTCTTGCTAATAATGCAATGAAGTGGCTTCTGTTGAATATAGGTAGCTGGTTTGTTTTTGTTTGTTTGTTTTTCCCTTTAGGTTTGTTTTATAGGAAAAGGTAGATATGAACTTAAAAGTGGTTTTGAATGACTGTTACATTAGGGGTAAAAGTGATTGCTGGTAACTGCCAAAAAATGGTTACTCATATTTAAACTGTAGTAGATGACTTATTGTCCAATAATCTGTCAGACATCTCTTGCATGAAAGACATCAAATCAGTTTGAATAGGAAACAATATTCCTACCACAAGATAGAAGCTGCAGTCATTTTTTTAGGCAAAGTCACTTTATATATCCTTTATTTTCCCCAGCTAAAAAAATAAAATAAATCATTGACATTAAACGTTTCCTTTTCAAGGCAGATCTGGCCAAGAGGGGGGCAGATAAATGCAACAAACGTAACATTACAGCTCTATAAATATATTTAGGTGGCAAAAAAAACAAAAAAAAAACAAAACTGGATTGATTATAGTCTAGAACACACTGTAGGTACAATAAGTCAGAGTCATTAGGATACATGCAAAACAGGTCATTTCTCTATCATATATATAACGACTTCATAAATCCTATTGAGTACAGCCTATTTGCCAATAAAAACAAAAATATCAGACATTACAATAAATAAATAAATTTAAAAGAAAAAAGAAAGAGAAACATCATTAGTCAATTTTTGGCACGACATCTTCACTTCATTCAATGTAACATAAATTTAAAATAAGTGAAAACATTTCAATTCAACATCAACAATTCTCTTTTTCTGTCATTGTTTGGTAGAAACTACGGAGGCCTATATACTTTCAGTGTGAGCCCCCAGATGCCTATCGTTAATGTTTACAACATGCGTGAATCAAATATTTTCATATTTCAGTCAAATAATACAAATAATCACTAAGTTGATTTTCCTTAGTGTTTTTGCTACCAGAAAACACGCAATACTCAAGTTGCTATTTAACTGTCGGGTTTAACGTGTGAAATTTACATATCTGTATAGTTGTTACTAACTTCATATTTGTAAAGACACTTTTTTTTCCCTTTTACTTTGCTTGCGTTTCGTTCTTTTATTTGAATAGCCTCCATTCGCACCTCGGTTTCTCAACTTTCTGTAAACACTTTTAAAGATAATTTTAAATAAATAAAATCTGAAGACGTTCATTAGCTGCATTCAAAGAAGCTAGCATAAACAGACCTAAGTTTAGCAAGCTAGGAGACACGAAAAATCACTTTCTAAATAGCCATCTGGTGTCAGAAGAAAAACACTCACCTTGCGGATAAACCAGCAACTCTGCTCTGCAGAAAACATGTTGTTTAGATAAATTTATGCCTCTCTTTGAGACGAAAACGACTATCAAAACTATTTACGCCTCAGTTTCCCATATCGCGCCACATGCATTCAAAGGACCTCTGAAGGACCCCGATTAAAAGCTGTCCATCTTCCTGCCTGCTGCCAGCGTTTCATATTCATTCAGTATATGGATTTAACGTTGGGTCTTGAACTAAAGATTGTATATATAAATTCTCACTGACTGGCACTTGATGTAAATTTCATCATTACATCAAGCTCAGCTTACAAATGTTTTCCTGAAAGGTCGACTTTCACCGATCCTAAAAATCAGGTTACGTTTAAATTATGCAAATGCTATTAAAACAACATTGTCACAAGATGGAATTACACAAGACGGAACATAAATCAGCTTTAAAATTGTATCTCATTTTACTCTCAGTCATTATGTAACATTAGTCCAGTAATTAGTTGCCATCTCAAGTGCAGAGAGTCAGTAGCTGTCAGTGAAGTCAGTTCTGTATTCCTTTAGCTTCATCATGCACGAAAGCTTTCTTTCCGTGACTATAGCCGTTTCCGTAAGATGGGAAACTGTGTTTATCCAAAACAGTATTTTTGTCACTGTCCCGTGAAAATGGCTTTATCTCAAAAGCATTGGCTGGAAGCTTTTGGGTGGAACTGATGGACATGTCGGTCTGAACTGCTTTATGGACGGGTGGCTTCAGTCCAGGTTTCTGTATTATTGCAGGGAGGGCAAGCTGTTCCCTCTGGGACTTCTTGTCTTCCCACAACTTAAGCAGACGACGCTGGTTATTTGTCATGTCCTTGAGATTTTGCTGTAATGACTGCACTTGATCCTCTAAAAGTGTTTTAGAGGTGACTGTATTTGCCAACTCTGAGGTCAAGCCATCAATGGTCAGACTCAGTTTTCCAGCCTTTTCCACCAGGGAGTTGCACTCACGTTCTTTTTCATGCAAGTCATTGATTATGTCCTTGGTGGTCTTTCCATTGAACTTAGGGCTGCACTCAAGTCCAATTTCAGTACGAAGAGCCTTCACCTGTTTCCTCAGCTCCCTGTTGTCCAGAGCCAAAGTCTTCAGTTTCTGTTTCATAGCCTCTGTTGAACGCATCCTTGACTCATACTGCCTGAGCTTCTCTCTGAGAACGCTTTCTTTGTGCACGGCATCGTCCCTTTCTTTCCTGCATTTCTCCAAAAGTTTCAGCATCTCAAATTTGGACACTTTTTCACCTTTGCCATTTGAAGTGGCCATCCTATGGAAAGGTCTTCAAGTCACAATATATATATATCTATATATGTCTATAGCTATAAAACATAATTAAAAGGCATTCCCCAAAAATGAGAACAAATAGCAAATCAAGTCCTCCTGTGTTGTGCTGATAAATCTACAAGTATGTGCAGCTGTCTAGACTTCTGAGACTGAGGCAGGTGACATTCCTCCAACAGGGTTACCTGTTTGACAGGCAGCTCCTGTGTAACTCAAAGCTGGGGCTAGAATGACCATTAATTAGGACGCCACCATCCCTTTGACAAAGGTTCAAGTGACACTTTTTTCTGTTTTGTTAATTAATCAAAAAAAGTAGCTCTACTTAATTAGTGGAAATATTAAACATAGTCTTTATGTGGGTCCACTGAATGTAAAGTGCTGACCACACACCGTGTGCCTGCACGTGGTCAGCTTTGGATATATACTGTGAGATTTTCCACTGCGGGTGATCTGCGAATCCAAACGGTGATACGATAGATTCTATCGGTTTGCTCGACCACGCGACAGTTTAGATGGATGAGCTGGAAAACGGTAGCAGCAGCTCACTTTTAAAGTTAGATAATCTCTTTGAAATGTTCAACTTATACCTATTAGTTACAATCTCTTCTTTAAATATTTAAAATGTCCAACTGTTGACATGTATTGGCAAACAAAGTAGTTAGGAACCCAAAGAAATGAGTCACGTTGCACATGGACGTGAAAGCCGGGGTGACTCAAGGCTGCCTAAAATGAAGAATCACATGAAGTATTTTAAGCATTCATCCAATGCAACCACCCAGAGTTCATCAGAGTATGACTGTTAGATAGAAAGCACTTAGACATACAAAAAAGTGCTTGTATGAATGTGTGAATGGATGAATTAGACATGTTGCATAAAGTGCTTTGAGTGCTCAAGTTGAGTAGAAAAGCACTATATAAGATTTAGTATTTAATTAATATTAACTTTTGACCTATGACACCTGGGATGGATATCAATTTTCTGCAGGCATGACGAGAAACAATTAGGCAACTACTTATTTTATATAATATAAGGAAACCTGTCTCAGTTTGTGTTAAAGATCTGCAATGAACTAGAAATATAAAACAATGACATTCAAATACAGCATTTCCCACAATAACCATGTTTTATTTTTCTCCATGAATCAATAAATTCCACACATCCGATCAAAAACATTACTAAATTAATTCCAGAAACACTTACATGACCATTTAAAAGTTTAGCACAGGTCTTTGGCATTAGTTGGGTGGACTGGTAGAAACTTAAGAGTAACGTACAACAGCTCCAAGTGTAATAACGCTAGTCCTTGGTTAACACACCAATATGTATAATTGTTTACACAGAAAATTCTGTTTACAAATGATTCATTTCCCATTATAGGAATATAAAAATCCACGCCATCAATGCTGTCACCAGTTATGAAATGTGTTGTTATAGAAATATTTAAAAATGTAACTATTAAGTATAAAGGTCATACTAAAATATACCTTTTTTGTTGTTTTAAACCATACTCCATTTATATGCATAAAGTTTAGAATCCAGCACCCATAAAAAGAAAACAAAACCCACACCCTTGCTATTATTGTGCATTTTCAGATGTCACACAGCTGATCCAAACACGCACTCAGGATACAGGGGTTAAGGTGTTAAGACCGGATGTACGAGTTCAGGTGAAATTCAGACGTTGCATGACTTCATCAGCACAGCAACTTGATTCTCTCTAATAAGGCAACAAGAGAGCCTGCAATTTGAAAAAAAAAAAAAAGACAAAGACAAAAAAGGGGATAACACTTGCTTTGGCACGGCAAAATCATGTACAGGAAGTCCTGTGTCAGATTTAGTAGGTCACAATGACACACGTGAGCCAAAGCTCTGAAAATGGGTCAATAATGTATTAAAGTCCTCCTTTGTGACACTACTGAGTGTAAATATGCAAACAACAAATGAAATAAACACAATGTAGATACATATAATAAATACAAATCAGATTTTCAGTGTATATGTCAAAGCTTAAAAAGCTTCTGTGTCACTATTGGTACCTCGAGACAATGAAAGTCCTTCATGTCGTCGAATTTGCTGGCGTTACGGTCTTGTTCCCTGGAGTAGTAAAAAAGTAGGTCTGCAAAAGAAAACCCAAATGAGTAAAAAAGTGTCAAAGAACTTGTGCAAAGGAGCACTGGCAGGGCAAAGACATGTTATGAGAAACAGGTCAGCACGAAATCCAGGCTGTGAGTAAGTGTGGAGCAAATGTTCAGGGGTAGAGAAAAGAATACAGGTTTTCTGGAAGCCATTCATCTTGGTAAGCGTTCAGACATGGCTTACTTTGTAGACTAATTACTTCAATGTGCTGAGACATATGATATCCCTGAGGACCGGACAGTATTCATGATAGGAAGTTTACTAGCTGCCCTTTCTCACACCATGTAGTAATGTAGTCATAGTTTCCGCTGAAACACATCTCCCCAGAGGGATTCAACTTGACACTATAAAGTATATTTGTTTCCCAAAAACCCACAGAGGAGTCAAACGCCAAAATGTCAGTGTAAGTGATCGGATCTGCGAATGGCGAATGGAGAGGTGGGTTCAAAACTTGGCCATGCTGACATCATAGAGGATAAATGAGAAAGAGTCAATCATTGTTATCTAAATCCAGATGGATAGGCGTTATGAAATAGCTGGATTAGCACAAATACTATTTTGTCATTAAATATCACAAGTAGCCACATTTACCTTACAACCAACAGCCAGCAGCATGTTGAGCAACACAATCACCGACAGGAATGCTATCATAACTCTGGGATGGTCATCTCTGACTGCAGGCCAGAAAGTCAAAACCAGTACTGAGCCAGAGAGGCAGAGTGCCACCACAACGGTGCACCAACTCAGCCAATTAAATGGGAGAATCCACAGAACCTTGATTAAGAAAATAAAGTTAAAAACTAGAAACCAGCAAATCATGTAATTAAATATGCATCTGCTTTTAGGGAGGTTATATAAATGCCTAAAATTTAGTATAGTGCTTCATTTGTTACTACTACTTTAAAATGAAAAAACAAAACACAAGACAAAACAAAAAAACAAAATTTCTTACCACTGCAGGTATATATATTGAAAGAGAATAGCCGTACACACAGACAATCTCCATAAAGGCATATGACACCAAGTTCACCATCTTATTGTTTCTCCATAGCAGAAAACCCCAGACGGCAAGAGGCACTAACCAAGCATAGCTGAAGATTATTGTTGCAGCAATGGTCACTGGAAAACATAAAGAATCAAAACTCACAGTGTGAAATGGCTGTTTCCCTCCCATATTATACACGTTTACATATTTAATGTAAATGTACACGTTTACATATTTAATGTAAACGTGTATGAGAGGAAGAGGAGCAAACCTTTTCGAAACTCTGGGGTATATTTGTAGTCCTGCTTGCCTTGGTGGGCCAAAAAGTTGGATATGTTTCCACTTATGGCGGTGGCAAACACAAGAGTGGTGCAAATCCAGAACGGCCCTGAAAGCAGTTGTTACACACATGCAAGTTGTTTCCTTATTGGGGGTTTCCATGAAAATGGCATTTACCAATAGAATACAACATCAAAGAACAATACAGCTAGTGTCATACAAAAAAATCTGATTGAGACATATCTGTTAAAACTATGGAGAGCTAACCATAGAGATCAGGATTTCTACGGAGGTAGACATTAATAAAGTTCTTTCTGGGCCATGGCATCATTGATCCAATTATCCTTTCCTTTACCTGAAAGAAATATTAGAAACCACTAAATATGGAATCTGACGAGACCTAGCAAAAATGGTGCCAAAAAGTCAGTGGATAAATTAGAAAAAAAAACTTACATGATGGGTCTCGATGTCAAAGAACCTTTGGTAGTACTCAAAAGACCAAAAAGAGGGACTTTTCTTTTGCCCTGAGAGAAGCTTAAATTCAAGGATTTGGTGAAAAATTAAATTAAATCTTAAAAGTTAATAAAATATATTAAATTCAAAGGCTTGTCCTAACCTCTGCCTGGTCATCATTGGCAAGTGGATCCTCAGTATCAGCTTCAGTAGAGAAACCAGTCGCAGTGCTTTGCTTCTGAGGTTTCACATCTTCATCATCGATGCTGATGGTAGTTGCATCTCTGTTGGCTTCCAACAGATCGCCAGCTTCGTCAAATTCTAGTTAGTTGACATGGATTAATGCAAAATGTCAACGATCGCTTCTTGTGAGTTTAAAGTTTTCACAAAAATAAACAACTACATTTCCACAACACAGTGGAGGATTGACGCTCACCCTGAAATTGAAACGGATCATTTTTCGACGCCATTTACAAGGATTCGGAGAGCGAAGTCCGTCTCAAACGTACGGAAAATTAATTGTCACACAAGGGCAACAACTTAACCTCAGGAAGATATGAAGAATGATTAAGACTTCGCACACTATAACCAATAAAGGAAAAAGACGCTATGAGTTAGCTGAGGTAGCTACCAAGTTCTCACTTAGCAGATCATCAACTTTGACATTAACTATGTAAAATCAGATTAAGACAGAAAAACAACAATTAAGAGTATCAGTCTTTTTAAAATATGTTTTAGCTATTATCTTTGAAAAATCAATTACCAAATTATCCTTCCAAACCCATAAAAATCACTTAACTTCTGTCGTATACGTTGACACTTCCGGGAGCAGGCTAGATCAGGATGTAAACAGGACTTCTTCCTAAACATTTTCAAAATAAGGGTTTGGATTTTTTATTTTTTTTTTATTTAAACTACTTTTGGTGATATCCTGAGAGGTTCATTATAAAGTATGTGCACGTTTTCTCATATTACATTCTTGTTACTTATAATACGCAATTTGGTAAGAAGTTCTTAAAAAACAAGCATTCGTTATTAACCAACTTTTACTTTGAAGTGAGCAGGCACAGCTGCCAGTAACTTGCTTGCACTGTAGGAACCGCGGCTACCGTAGGAAACCCGGAATATTTGTCATAATACATACAAGTAGTAAAGCAAATGCCGTAAAATGTGAAATATTTGGAGCAAAAAAGTAGTAAAAGAGTTTAACTGCAGGGTTTGAGTGTCATTTTACACTAATTTTAGCCAAGGACATGACACTATTTAATGGCTAGCTTGTGAGCTACTTCGAGTTTTTGCTGACTTAACGTGCAGCCCTTAATAGTGCGACCTTACTATGGACAATAGCACCATTTATGTCCGAGAAAGAGGCAGTCTTCGTCGTGTCAGTGACATAGTCCTGGCACAGCCAAAGCCAGCGTTATCGTGCAGAAGGACAAATCCGTTTGTGCCCAGAAAAGAGCATTTTATATTCACCTACAATGAAGAGGGAAGTCTGCGATATACCACAAAATCTCTCTTTGACATCACTTTGTTGTTTGTAGTTGACAATATTCATCATGTAGACTCTCTGATTGGCTTCCCTGAGCAAATAGGTGATAAACTTTTTGTAGCAGCTGAGGAAAATCGTGTATTCTTAAACCCAGAAATTTCTTCAAAAGCCCTGCAGTTATTCAGTGATGCATATGGAGGCATGGTACTTGAATCACTGTGTTTACGAAACAGGTGAGTCGGGCTGCCAACAAAAAACTGCGAGGTTCCTTTTCTTCTTTACCACGGACAGCTAGCATTTGTTGTTCCTCTTTTATTTCTGCAGGTTTCCACTTCTGCACGAGCGAATGGATGAAATAAAAACATTTCATAATTTGAAGTCTCTGGATTTGTTTGGCTGCAAACTGGGTGACAATCATGAGCTTTTTCAACATCTAACATCCACCTCACTGGCAAGGTATTGCATTCCTAAAGAAATTACATGAAAGATTTAATAAAAGCTGTTGCTAACATTTTTTTTTTCCACTTTAGGAGCCTGATTCAACTTTTCATCGGTAGTAACAGCCTGTCAGATGCTGGCCTCCAACGACTGACCGCACCTATCCGGATGATGCACAAGGGACTGGACTGTCTTCAGCTTCTGGATATTTCCTGTTGGTTACCAAACTATTAGTTGATTTCATGGTGATGGCACAAATACCATCCCCTCCAGATTTGAAGTATTCAAAACTCACATCATTATAAAATTGTTGATCAGCTATATTCTGTCTTTTCCAGACAACAATATCTCAGAGAGGGCTCTTGGATACCTCACATGTCTCCCAAAACTTGCAAATCTTGATGTATCTGGAACCAGTTTGAAGGTATAACATCAACAGTTGTGTGTAACACTTAGCTGCGGCTCATTGTTATACTGACATCTAAATGTAATGTATACCATTAGCTTGGCACAGGATTGAAGGCAACGATGTCGAACCTATTAGGACTAATTTATTCTGAGAAACCACTGGATACCTTTGATCACTCAAGATGCAAGACAGAAGGTTGGGCTGAGCAGGTAAGTATGTTTAAATGCGGATTTGGCATTGATAGAAGTATAGAGTTGTGGTCAGATGTTTACATAGACTCATTATGGGTATGATGATGGTAATTTGGGGGCTTTTAATGATTTCTTTGAATATTTCCCCCCAAGGTGGAATTACTGTATTGTACACATCTTTAATAACTTTAAAGAACAAGAATTGGGTGCACATGTTTGAATTTATTCTGGAATTTCTGTATTCCACTCATACATACAGCCTCACCAACATTTAGTTAAATGTCCCTTAGCAAGTTGCACCTCAACCAAAACCAATTTTGATCTGTGTTTGGGAACATTGTCCTGTTGGAACACATAATTGTGTGCAAGTTTCAACCCTCTAGCTGTTGATTTGAGGTGGACTTTTGGAGGTAGTGCTCCTTCATTATTTAAACCACTTCGTGCAGTGTACTAGTACCACTGGCAACAAACAGACTCAAAGCATAATGCTACCACTGCCATGCTTGAGAGTTGATACGGTGTTCTTAGGTTTGAAAGCCTCACCTTTATTTTTCGAAACATACCTCCTGTCATTGTGGCTAAATAGTTCAATCTTTGTGTTGTCTGAACATAAACAAATTCTCCAGATGGCATTTGGTTTTGTCCATGTAGGGAGCAGCAAAATTCAGCCCCCCTTCTTTCTTAGTGCACCCTCTTGGTCCATGGCCATTTAAAACTTCCTTCAGTGTGGATCGTGATGCTGGTGTTACAGTCATTTCCAGTTCAAGGCAGGCTTGGGTATTGGTAGTTGCTGGGTTGTTCCTGAATATCTTAACTAATTTAATTTCATCTGGGGGCGACAGTTTGATCAAAGTTCTTTAGAATAACTTAAGTACCATTGTTTCAACTGATGATCTTGGAATCTGCAGTTCTTTAGAAATGGCTCCAAGAAACCTTGGAAACTTGTGTAAATCCACAATTCTTCTTCTTATATCTTCATTGACTTCCCCATTGTTCTGCTGATGGTCATGTCAATGAGTGCTATAAAAACATATCCTGTTTTACAGCTCAAATAAATAATTAAAAGCCCAGAATAACTATGAAATTCATGCCATGATGAATGGATTTAAACTTCTGATCACAACTGTTTGTTTTTTTTTTTTAATAAGAAGTGTCAGGAAGTAATGTTTGGTGTGTTTTCAGGTTGTAAACCAGTGGGAAATGAATAGCTCACAAATGCCAAAACAGAAAAAAGTTGAAGAATCAAGAACATCAGCACTTCGTTTTTGTAAGTTCATCATATTTACACAGAGATGGCCTATTTTTAAATAAATAATTGGACACTTTTAAAATTTGTTTTTTCTGTAGTTGGCAGGCAGAAGTTTGTCAGAACGGTACTGAATGCAACACCTCTGACTCATAAGAGCACAGAAGAGGATAAGAGTGAGAGACTCCATTTCTACAAACCGGTGAACAATGACGTAAGAGAAAAACAGGTTCCCTCCAGGGCAAATGACTTAGAGAATCCCTGCCATGATCCCAGAAAAAGGAGGCTTCAGTCGGAAACGTGTGACACTTCAAATGAAAGCCCTCCGGGAAAACGTTCGTCCTCACCAACTCTTACTGCAGAGGACATTGACTTGTTGAACAGCTATTAAGGCATGCGTCCAAACTAGCACGCAGGTTGAAGAGCTACTTGAACATGTCAATGAATAGGTTGCATTTAGACTCAAGGGAAGGAAGATGGTTTCCACTGGTTATAATACAAAAATGTCTTTTGGGATTAAATTGATACTGTTTGTATATTTTTTAACAATAAAGTATTGTTTTTTCATACGTCTTCTTATTAGTCATTTTATTGTGCAACAGTAACTTTAAACAGGACAAGGTGGATTATTGTCTTGGGCCTAATCTTGGGGATGTGTTTGGAAGAAATTTTTGCTCATGGGTCCTAGCAAGAACTTTATTTTTCTGGACTTTACACAGTGCAGATCAACTCAAAGGTTCCGGTTTGTTACGGCAGTAGGGGGTGATGACTTCAGGCTTTAAGCAGAGATGATGAGAAGGCTTCACCGGTCTGGGAAACCCACTTCTTTCAAATTAAGCAACCCTAGATTCTTCTTTCATTTTCAAACTTGGAAGTCCATGCCCGACTAGTGCTGCTTCAACTTAAATCACTTCAGGCGATTTATATTGATGTTGCACACATCTCTCTAATGCCACAAAAGGTTTTGTCCAACTTTTTTCACGTAACTGCAGAAGTACTGCCCCAGACGTGTAAACAGACTTTGATGTGTCAAGTCTGTGCAGTTCCCCCCTAAAATCAAATTATCACACAGAAAACCTGGAGGCAGGGTCGTTTTTCAAGGTAGAAAAATGGTACATGTTCCACAGAGAGGGAGCAGCAGATAAATTTGGTCATGATTTTTCCCCTTATATTCACCACATAATTGTCTCTTGATGTCTTCTAGGACATTTTATTGACAGGTCTTTCAGAAAATGTTTATAACATCAGGTAGCTAGAAAACTGCTTTGGGAGGCCAATGGTAAAGTAGTCATACAAGCAAATGTTCAAATAAACTTGGTATCGGTTTTTCTTCCTCTGCAGTTGTAAAGCTGTGTGAAGGCTCATTACTTTACACGCGGCCCATCATACAATTTTTAACCTCATAGCAGAGATCGAAGATAAACACTAACCCAGGAAGTGTTAGCTACTCTCAGTTTTGCCTCAAAGACTTTTTATAGAGCTATTCTGGAAAACAGTGAGGTGTAGCAATAAGCGATCAAAAGAAAGTTTTGCATGTCTTGCACTACATAAAAAGGCAACATTGTGCCCACTGCAATGTACTGTCAGAGATGCAAATTAGACCACTGCAGTTAAACGTAATCTACTGTGGTATAATAAAAAGTAAAATCTACCTGTGTAGTTATGTGAAGGCATTGAGCAAGAGTCCTATGACTCCTTTTGCAAACTATTTCCTATTGCAATAGGAGTCATACGCTGGCATTTTAAACTTCAAAAACAAAAAACAGACATTAGATTCACTCTGTATTTAATTTGACTTATGATAAGAAGAGACAACAGTTAAGCAGGAAGGACTTACTGTTTGTACCATCACTATCAATTTATATAAAGAGCAGAGAATTTTGCTGTAAAATTCAATATCGTTAGGTTATCACCCCAGTAGAAACATAAAAGCAAACAGGGTAAGTCTGCAGTACCACCACAACCTATTTTATCAAAAGTTAACGGTTTGGAAGAAACTTGCATCACTTCAAGTCACAAAGAGTTAATTTAAACATTCAATAAAGTTAGCACACCAATAGAGAGCTAATGCACACCAAAATTGCAATAAACCCCCCAAAACCTAGTTGACTTGTACTGCTGTCACTGTGCTATAATGCCTCAATTATGCCAATATACAGAAAAACTATCACTCCAACTTTAAAAGCTACGATTGACAGGAGGCAAAAAGAGAAAAAAAATAGGGGTGGAAAAAAAGTTCTGCAAGTATTGAGACTCTGAAAGTAGTGACTTAAGACTACAATCAGGACAGGTCTTAAGCCAAAGGATAAAAATCAACTTGAGATTATACATAAAAGAGAATATCCCCTCTGTTGTACAGCTTTGGGTTCTAGATGTTAGACTGCCCTAGGTTCACTTTGGAAGGGAGTGGTCCAGCCTCCTCCTCTGATCCATTGGAGGTGATGATCAGCAGGGAGGATGCTGGATATGGAATCAGTTTCTGTTCTTTAATGTATTCACTGTCTCCATAGATGCTTAATTTCTGAAAGAAAAAAAAAGGAAAAGTTTTGACGATTGATATTTTTTTCTGTCAACACAAACCTCATTATGCAAGGAATTCTTTAAAAACCATTTTTGCCAGCCATGATCTCTAAAGCTTACAGCTTCCATCTTGTTTGGTCTATATATAAACCAGAAGTGTCAAAATGACTCTCCAGGAAGTAACTTCAGCCCAAATGCACACACCAAGCCCCCCCGCTATTTGTAAGGTGCCCTTTGTCTGGTATTTTTGCTGGTATTCCGTTCATTCAGTCACTTTTTTGCCCGTGTTAGTCTAGTAAGGTGGCTATTAGATTTCTTGAGACAAGTCTTTGGTGATACAGAGTGAAGCATTTTGAGTATGCGACCAATGCAGACATGCTTGGATGCACTTCTCTAAAACACACAATGATGGTACGCACAGGCAGAATACTGACTGGCTGAAAAGTCTGCTCGAAGGGAGCAACAGTGGCATTTGGCACAAAATGGAAGAAGTGTATATACACTGTATGAAAAAGTATGCATAAGAAACTGAATTAAGCAGAAGTGGATATCATATTTTCTTGTTTTTAAACACCATTTCTCTTCACTGTAAAGAAGCCATTTGTCTATTATGATTTCTGTGTTCTCTGCAGCAGGGTCTGTGCTTAAGGACCAGCCACTGCACAAACATGAAGAGCCCACCAGCTGTCGTTGGAGGCAAAATATTTTGATGCTGCCCCCTGGTGACAGTACACTGCTATAACATGAGGATAAAGGTCCACGTAGCACCTTGAAGACTCCACAAAGGACTGGCACATATATATAGCATAAAGAAGAGTTGGAAACAAAGAAATAGTCCTTTGGTATCATTCTGTGCTGCCACATTATAATGGGATTTATTACATATGCATGATATGTAGATTTGTGCAATTACTCTGCAGAGGGCTCTGGAGGGGCATAATTTGAGAATCCTCGTTTTAGAAATACTGGTTGGGTGATTTTGGACAAGACTTGCATTTCCAGCCTTTGTGCCAAGATATGCTAGTCACCTCGTAGCTGTAGCTTCATAATTACTATGCAGATGGGAAAGTGGAACCAAGTTTCTTATTTAACTTTGCAACAGCACAATAAGCAATTATCCATTTAAAAATAATTTATACGGAGTATAAAAACAGAACTACAGCAACTGAAATCACACATAGGAGATACGCCCAGATTAAGCTTGTGTGCTAAACAAACTGCTGTAAACCACTTAAACAAACAAGAAGAGATATCATACCTCAGCAGGTACATACTGATCCACAGCAGTTGCCACAGTGGCACAGCAGATCCAGATCAGGACAAAAACAGACAGGACCAGAGTTGTGGTAAGGATCCACCCGGGTAGCCAAGGATTCCTAAGGAGAAAAGGGTAAGTATCAAGGTTATGTAGCTGCACAAAGACAAGATCCTCAATACCATTAATATCCTGTTCAAGTTAAGTAACAGCACCTCTTGGACAATGCAGACAGAAATGTGCTAACCAACCTTGAGAGACAGCTGAAAAGATTGTATTCGTCATTATAGGTGTGGTCCCCAGTCATGTCTCTGTCCCTCTCCTGGATTAAAGTGCGTTGGTAGTCCTTAAATACAGGGCTGCTCAGTCCAGGAACTTGAAAACGAGAAACCAAAGTCAGAAAGATATTCAGTGATGTCTGCCTTAGCCTAAAACATTCTTTGAGATCAAAACTACTTTTGTCCTTAACTAATTACTTTTTTTTTTTTTAAAGAGGATGAATGAAAGGTCTTACAGCTCTTCTGAGGTTCCTCTTTAACATCTTTTTCCAGTTCAAACTGGGAGAAGAACTTGATTTCAGGTTCAGTCTGTTAAA
The DNA here is from genome assembly GCF_036321145.2 of Pelmatolapia mariae. Taxonomy (NCBI): domain Eukaryota; kingdom Metazoa; phylum Chordata; class Actinopteri; order Cichliformes; family Cichlidae; genus Pelmatolapia; species Pelmatolapia mariae. The sequence continues at coordinate 23,897,253 of NC_086243.1, read as the reverse complement.
TATAGGGCAGATTTTTATTTATTTATTTTTCCTAGTCATTTTGCACATTACCAGGGTGAAGTGTGTCGTTTTGCATCTGGTAGATTAGGGGGTTGGTTTTCTTTTACTTGTACTGTACCTGGAAAATGACAACTTTGCCATCATCAGCCTGGAGGTAAAAAGTCCATGTGGAAGTGATGAAGCTGTGGGCCTGACTCATTACATCATCCCAGAAACCTCGGACCAAAGTCAATGGGTACAGAAGGTGAATCCTAGGCATCATGCTCTCCAACTGGGGGAAAAAACAAACGAACAAACAAAAAACATATTGAACAAAGGATTATTTTAAAAGTGGGAGTTGAAATGCAACAAATACAGAATCAAGAGAGATCAAACAGCTGACCTAAATGAAAGCTGCATGCTCCAGAACCAAAGCCATCCCTACAGTAAAGTTGCAAAAGCAATTTCAAGTCTCTGCATTTAAACTTTAGTTAAATGTATTTATTGAATCTGAATTAAGTATGAAAAAAAAACTACTAATACTGCAGATGTTTCTGTGGAAGCCACTGCGTGAATGCGTTATACACAGTCATACCTGCTCATTTCGCTGCTCAGCGAAGGGGAGCTGATTCTGACAGCCCAGGTTGCATGCGTACTGCTCATCAGACTGGGTGTAGGCTTCGTGACAGGCTGCAGAAGTTTGAAAGAGGTGAGCGATAATAGATGATAGAGCTAACAGATCAAACTAGATTGTGGATAAAGAACAAAGAGTCTGTAGAGCAAGCTTACACTATGAAACTGGATGTATTAAAACGGAAGCAGATTGTAAGAAATGCTTTATTGTTACGAGCATAGCACGTAATTAGTTAGCAAACCTTCTCTTCGACAGCACAGCTGTGAATTAACTGGGTCAGTGCATAGCTTACTTGATTCACACTCGGATTTGGTCTGATTTAAATCTTCGCTGTCACGGACAAACTGACAAATGGAGAACAGGCGGCAGCCTCTCTGACAGGCATATAGTTCTTCCTCCTGTACAATAAAAAACAAACGGGAGGACCAGTTGAATGACTCGACAAACAAGGATATCCAGCTGAAATATGACGCACTTTCAAAAGTTGTCCTTCACAAACAATATTCGCTAAAGAAAAATGCATTGCAAAAAAGGAAAATACACACGCTTGTCCACTTATCAGACGCAAAGGCTAGCTAATGGTAGCAGCAGTCGCTTTCCTTTTCAATATGACAACTTACCCGAGGATAGGTATGCAAACTGTATGTCATTTCACATGATTTATGGCAGGACGCAGTGTTTCCCAAGACGCTGTCAAATACATCTGAAGATACTAAGGTGCCTGCGAACAGGACGGCGAGTCCCAAAGTGCAGACAATTGAGGAAAGAGACCCCATTTCGCCTGCCAAAACCTAAACAAATAACACGATCCTCTTCCTCGTTCTCCTTATCGGGTTGTGTTCTCGCGGGAACTTTACCTCGCGCGAGACTTTTTTCAGAGTTTGCTCAATTTAAGGTTTGCTAAGTTTAAACCCCCCAAAATCTTGTTTGGTAAACAACAAGAGAGGAAAACAATGTTCCAACATGAGAAGTTCTGTTTTGTATTCATTGTAAACAGTTTGTGTTTTCCGTCTTCTTTTTTTCTTTGTAAACTATATCCACAAATACTCAACAATAATATTTTGACTAAAAAAAAAACCTAAAATCCTAACAGTAACAATAATCAAACAATAAATAGTGGAAAAATCAATATGTTCATTTGTATTGTTTTCCGAAGCAAAAATAATAAATAAAAAAAGAAGACTGATATCCGAAAAGTCAGAGAGGAAGATAAGGCCAAATGATTCAAAAGACATTTTACTGAGAATACTAACGATGATACTAATATAATAATAGTATTATATTACTTTAAAATTAATATTTATATTATATAAAACGTTAGTCATTTATTTACTGCAATTTTGTACATGAGGGCTTCCACATCTTTCTAATCTGCTGAAGAGATTCATTGTTTCCGAGTGTACGTAAAGGCAACATTGCCACGACCATTATTTACCATAGCCATCCAGCTACTGTTAGCTTTATCAAAGCAATTATTTATCGCAGTTGTAGCGATAATATGGAGCTATCCTTTAGTAGACTATAGCGGAATTACATAATTAACACTGGCAAAGCATTTATTCAGTTAAATTTGGCTTGAGTTAGACAACGTTACCCGAAAGGCAGAAAGTAGCTGTTAGCTGAACCACGTAGGAAATCGGCTTCTTTTTAGTCAAACTGTTGTATTAAAATTTGTCAAACTCATTCTTTCTACAAAGGAGCTTCCTGGCTTCCCTTTGAACATGGACAAGTTTGTAGTGCGACTTCCTAAGGGAGACACACATAAAAAATCGAAGACAGACGAAAAGGTGTACAAACAGACTACAATTGAATCTCTACGGGTAAGACATTAGGCATGCATGCATTGTGTGTTAACGCATTTATGTAGTAATTGCTTGCCTTTTGTGTTTCGTAAAGCGAGTGGTTGTTATTGAGGACATCATGCGTTACAAGTCAATGCTGGAGCTGCCAGAACAGAGCAAAGACAACCTGCTGACTGCCCTGAAAGAGCTGAGTAAGAAGGTCCCTTCCAAGGAGGTGCTCAAGTCCACGAAAATAGGTAAACACAATTTTTAATAACTCTTTATACAGATGGACTGTCGTTAGAAAGTCAATTAAGTTTCCATTTTAGTTCAAAGATTGCACAACCAACCTTTATAACACGAATATCATGTAGGCGTGAGCTGAGTTGGCTTTTACTCTCTTATTACGTGAGAATTATAACTCTAAAGAACAAACCACTCATTAAAACAGTGTTCTCCTCATAAATGCCAGGCCAGTCAAATTCACAATATTCACATACGTAATCAAAACATCTCTCTGCTAAGGTCACACTGTCAACAAAATGCGAAAGCATCTGGATCCCGAAGTAAGTTCAATGGCAGCAAAGGTTTACACGGACTGGAGGACGTTCATCGAGGAGAATTCCAATAAGCCATCTATTGAAGTGCGCTCGGACAAACAGTCTGAAGGACTCAGGAGCAACGCTAGAAGGCTCATGTCTGAAGCACTAGAGGTCAAGGTAAGATGGAGAATCTCAGGGCAATCGTGAAACATGGCTTTAGAAAGATTTTTTTTAAAAATTGTTTTCATTTCTTCCTGTTTCCTTCCTTATCATGTTACATGTTGAATGTAAGCCTGAAAATGAGCATATATGATTTATTGATCGCTGTTTACGAGTGTATTTTAACTTATGCACATTTATTAATTTAAAATATTCCATTCCCAGCACTGCCATGTTCTTTATAAGAAGTATCTGAATGCTTGTTCATCTTACAGCTAGTTGTTCTCTGTCAGACTCATACCTGAAATATTTCTGTTCGTCTTTTACCTACAGGAAGATTCTGGTCTTATAGACAACATCGAGAGGGAAGTGTTTCACCAGAGCTCCCGACTGGTCAGCACTTCATACAGACGGACTGTTAGAGCACTTGTGTTTGCCTTCAAACACAACCCTGAGCTCAGAACTCAGGTGAAGAGCAGCACAATAGCAGTCAACAAGCTGGTCTCTAAATACAAAAAATAACATAATGATAAACTATGCAGAGCCAGCTGTATATGGAAAATTGTTTTAATACAATTGGAGAAGGATTTTATGCACACATTTTTAAAAAAAATATTTGTATTATTTTCTTGATTTTCTGTAAAGGAGTTAAAAAAAATCTTTTTGTGGCACATCAGTAGCCTTGCACTGTTTGCAACTGCACATGAATGGTTGTAAAGAATGCTGGAGGTGATGATATTAATGCTATTCCTTTTGTAATATAATAATGTAGGCATTTTTTCAACAGGTGCATTGGTTTTTTTGTCTTGTAAATGAACATTTTTATACGAAACATGATTTAAAGCATGACAACTTAAGCGCTGGAGTCCTGTCTTTGATGAAGAAGAGCTAACATAATCATATATATATATATATATAGCTAAAGAAGCACTAGCCAAACAATAGCTATAACCATGAGAATAACAGCCAGAACACAAATGCTGATAAAGACAATGTCGCTCAAATCATGAGGCTCAGCTTCTGGATCCCCTTCACTGCCACTGCTACCATTGTCAGTTTGCTGGGCCTGCTCTTCCAGACGACGCTCCTCTGCAGAAATGATGGACACTGATGCTATTTTCCGCAGGGCATCGCACTGCAATTTATATTCTTGTACATTTTCCTGCTTCCCATCAGAGAAATCAATGTAGAGTTTGTTTACAAGCATGGTGATGTTCCGATGTTTCTGTAAGGGATCATTAGATACAGTATTAATAGAAGCAAGTCGCAAGTGTCTGCAACGAATGTTTAGCAGTTTAAATAGGGCAAATTGCTGCCTATTATAGTGTGCCAGTAAATGAGAACATGTTAGTCACCTGGCTGGCAGTACCACAGTCAACAAACTGAGCCACTATCTTGTATGAAGTGGTTGTTAACTGCGCTGCACAGGTCGGGTTTCCCAGGTAGATGCTCTCACGGTCCAGCTGAGGTAAGGACTGCTGGGGTATCACAATGGTGAATTCTGATCTTGTGCAGCTAACATTTACAGGCACCACTTGGATTGAGGAAAAAAAAAATTCACACTTTTTAAGAGCAGCATAAGAATGATATGGAAAAAGTTCACAAAAAGATATTTTAGAAGTTAATCATACACCTGTACAAGGAATATTTACCTCCGTGATAAGAAGCGGTGAATCCTCTGTGTGCTTCATTTCTGTCTGTGCTGAGCACGACCAGCAACTTGTTGCCCTTTGAGACGAGAGAAGAAGGACGCTCCCTGCCACACCAGCGTCCCATCAGGGGGTCCGTCTGGCTATTCCCATCATAAACTGAGACAGAGTCATAGTCGCACTCATCTGATAAACTGTTGCGGTCCTCCAAGTCCATTAAGGGGAAGAAGAGTTTGATGCGGTAGCCTGCGGCTAGAGTGATGCTCCAGTGGCAGTTAATGTTGTTTGGGTAGATGTTGGGGAAATTTGGGCTGCTAAAGTTGCCACTCACATGAGACAGCACCTGCTGGCACTCACCTATTAAAGTACAGCCAATCAGATAGTCATTTGGATTGCCGATGTTAGCTTGCTGCACTGCGTTCATTTTATGATTGGCTTTTTTTGTACTTCATCCTCCCCATGCAGCCTCATGTAAGTCTCAGACTAAAAGTTTATGTTTAAGATCCTGGTCACTGTCTGGCAAATAAATTTTAAATGGGCAAATGACATTACCAGAGCCTCCTCCAGATGTTCTGTTTAACTCCCACAGACCAAAGACATGTTTATGAATTTGATCAGCGATTGTAAGTTGGCTGCGTGTGTGAATATTAGAATATTAGTGTGTGGTTGTCTGCCTCTCTGTGTTAGATCTGTGATGGACTGGGGTTATATATGCCATTTATACAGGTGTCTCTTCAAGTTTTTTTTTTATCCTTTTTGCCAGCTGGCCTATGCTCAACAAGGTCAAATGGGCACAGTCTGTTAGCAGCTTTCTAAAAGTTACTCTGCAGTTTCGACTGAACTCGAGTGTCCCTAGATCAGTCAAGGACCTTCACATTTGTGTTTATGATGGTGGTGTTTACCCAGTTTCTATGAAAGAGGATTTTTTTCTTTGCAACTGAAATGCTTCTATTTGATCAGATTGTTAGGGTATATTGTTTCATGCTCTGGATATCTCCTGTGGCTTGCTTCAGTCGAGCTGTAATACCTTTAACCAATAATAAAATCCATTGTTCTCTATTTTTTAAAATCCAACATTTTCACAAAATGTTCCCTGTTGATCTTTAGCTTTTTGAAATAGATTTTTTGTGGGTTTCAAGATAGATTTTCTGTTCTGTGAGTGAACAGAAGTTTTTAAACATAATTTGCTTTAGGTCAAATGTCAAATTGTTGATAATTGAAAAAAATTACCTTTAGGTTTCTGCATTTACACCAAAAACATGAACACTCAAGGAGAAAAAATACAAAAGCACTTTGCATATTGATGTGAGAAAGCCAAAATCAAATTCACCTACCTGAATAATAGTAGGCCTTGAACCCACGTCCCCCAATGTTGAAGTCAGACTTGAAGACTACAAGAAGTTGGTTGGAAGTAGTGATGATGTTGGAGGGTTTATCTGCCCCACAGTATTTACCCAGATGCCGGTGGGTGACTGTTGGGCCGTCAAACAGGGCTACAAAGTCAAAGTTACATCCCTCATTGTTTTCCAGCTGGAAGTCCAAAAACACCAAGGTGACCACACTTGTGTTAGACACATGGATGGCCCAAGAGCAGTCGGCATTGTTGCTATACTCCTGGGGGTAGCCTGGGCTAGAGATTACTCCAGATAGTCCAGTCAGGACTCCACCACACATATCTAGAGAAGAAAAAATGCAAATTTAGATTTGCATTGGAAACCATATGCACACTTTCTATTCAGTGTGCTGCATTTTTATAGGTAACTGTTTGGCCAAAGTTTAGGCAACAATTCAGATATTTATAGTCATGCTAATAGTTCTGCAACTTTTAGAAAATAAAACAGTAACTAAATTGTAAACACGATAATATGTTTATTGTGAGCATTATGGTTTTGTGAAATTTGCCTCACCTACACAGCCACTAGCATCCATATTAGCTCTAATTGAATATAATATACAATATTTAAGTGAGGTCAAAGCCAAGAAATTTCACCTACAAGACACGACTTAAACTGTCTAAACATGGCCGGACAAAATCAACTCAAGTTTTGCCCAGCTATCCCTGTCACATTGCATTAAGTGTAACAAGCTACCTTTTCTGTAGCCAACACTGAAGCCCCTGTAGGCCACATGGCGGTCTGAATGGAAGATGATGGACATGACATTCCAAGAAGAGGTGAATTGAGGTGGAGAGATGTCACCACAAAATGTCCCGAGGAGGTTCCCTTCATCCTCAGATATGCCATTGTATATTTTAATGTAATCATAAGCACAGCTTGCATGGTACTCCAGCTCAAAGTAGTGGAAAGTGAGGAGGACAGAGGAGCCCTCTGCTACCACAATTAGCCAGGAGCAGTGTGTGTTGTAGGGGTATAGGCCTGGGAAGTTTGGGCTGGAGAAATTGCCAGATGGAGCAGAGAGGATTCCTCCACATTTGACTCCTTATAATGACAAAAAATAAACAAAACAGAAAAGCATTTCATTTCAGTTCAGAGAAAGAAGTCATGGTTCACCGTGAAAGTGTATTACAAGCTGACATTGAACAATTGGATCCCACCATTCTCTCTATATACAGTACCTGCAAGATAAAGCACTCCCATGAAATTTAAGCATTGCTCCATCAAGATAAAGAATGGCAACTCACCTTTTTTAGAATCAGCCTTGTCAAAGAGCAGTAGTAAATGAATCAGTATAGTCACCCTGAGAGTCATGTTGTTATTGTTGATTTGACTTTTGTCACACCCCGGCTACAATAACGGCAGAAACGCACAACGGCAATGTCAGAGCGCACAGCCTTGAGACATCAGCAGCAGTGCCTGTAGAGGTAAGAGGACTTTGAAAAATTCATCCGTAGCCTGAATGAGCAACCTGATAGCTGCCTAGGCCATGCTTTGCCTTTCCGCTAAATTTTAATGACTGATATCCAATGAGCATGAGTGGCTTGTCAGGACACTGTTTGGAGAGATGTTATACATTTTTAATGACACACACACACACACACACACACACACACACACACACACACACACACACACACACACACACCAGTACACTAAACACCAGCTGCGAATGGAGTTAATAAAGAGGTAAGAAGAAGGAGAGAAGGATGATCGTATTTGTCACTAATATAAATGGCTTCATTAATGTGACGTGAAAGAAAAGATCCCACAGTCACAAAGTAATAAGGGCCCTGTGCAGGCTTTGTGTTTGTTAAAGCAGCTTAAGCATGCATTTGCATTTTAATGCACTTGAGTATATACAATGAGGTGAAGCGCAGTAATAGTGTTTATTGTTTCTGTTACTACTGAGGTTCACACCTGCAGCTTCTGTTTGAATAGTCTCACCAGATGAGCTAATCACAATTTTTAAAACAATGGGTTTCAGGAGGACGAGAACTTTATCATATCAAATCTTTTATTCTCAACAAACGCTTCATAATTGCTTTGTGGCAGTTCTGTTCGTATAAGTTAAAGGGCTCATTTTTTGTGTAATAATGAACACAGACCGTGCCACTGCATTGTATCTGATGAGTAAGGTAATTTTCCTCAGAAAATGCAAACCTTTTTAATGCAAATTCTGTTTATACTCTAATTTCTGTTTATGGGAAGAGTAATGCGGCGACTCTCAGACAGAGATTTTGTGGTATTTGCCAAACGCCAATCATATTCCATGAGTCATTCCTTCTGTTTTCGCAGCCTTATAGCCGCGCGGTGGAGACACATGTAGACAGTAATCCTGAGTCAATGTGATTGCACAGCAGACAGGGAGATAAAGTACTCTTAGTAAAAGCCTATTCTGCAAATAAATGTTTACTATTCCAGCAGTGCCGTAAAGGCAAGGCTTTTAGATTGAGCATGTCTAATAGCTTCAGTGAGCAACACTAATTCCTAAAGAAACCTGCTAGATGGTGCTGTTACACTGTGAAAATAAAGTGAAAATCACCACTGGGTTTTAAAAAGTCATGTCAAGCTCTAAGCTGAAATAAATAAGAATGTGATTAAAATCAGTCAAGTGTTTTTGCACAGGGGTTCCTGGAACTAAAATGAACTGCCTTGCCTTTGAATTTTAATTTTGTCCTCTCTGAAAGCTTGTCATTGTTCAAGGATGTGGGTGCTGGGCAGTAGTGAAATGTGTTTCTGAAAGATACCGAGTGTTTAGAGCAATTAAATCACCTATTAGCAAGTAAATACTATAAAAAACAAAAAGGTTGAAACTGAATTCCCGCAGAATAAAAATGAACTTCAGTCGCACAATAGCAGACGTTTGACTGAAGAGCTTAATTCAATGATTTAGTTCCAGAAATGCATGAAAGGAGTGTTAAAATTATATTCAGGAACATTTAAAAAAGCAATTTTAGTAAATATCAGAAGTGGGTGGTTATTTAGACATTTGGCAGTTGTGAAGAGTGGATGCTGTTGTTGATGGGCACACTCCACAGTCTGTCTAGCATCTTTTAATTGAAACTACACAATGGCAAATGCTATATTTGTGTGTGTTTGAAAAAAATCTGTTTACTAAACATGTTTTTCCAAATGAAGACTGTCAAACTCAGCTGTGAGACTATGGTGGTAACTGCTGTTTGTGATGAATAGTTTTTATAGTTTACATAATCTAATTTATATAAGCAGGTGAAAAATTAAAGGGAAAAAACTAACAATCATTGTGGGAATCAGGTGTTTCTGTTATGCTGCGGTGGGGGTATTTGATGATTGGAGTCCAGCCTTTTCTTTAAAGGGAAGAGTAACTTATTATTATTCTAAGTGATCATTGCATAATGAAACATCTCTATCCTACTTAAAGTGGTCTCTTACAGGATGGCAATGCCACCATATTTGATGGGTATAAAAATGATGTAACTCATATGCTATGGCCTTTAAAGTCATCACCTCTGTACTCAGTATGAGATTTTGACAGGAGTTAGATTGCAGAGACTATTTTGTGGAAAAATGGAATTTCTGCATGTGACACTACATGAAACAGTTAATCACAACAGTTTCATGATATCTACAACTGTATCCAGTGACTTCTTGGCGTAATGTGTCTTTTAATGTCATTCAATGCATGGTATATTTGTAGAGATAAGATCTAATGATAACATTTGGTGAAACGGTGAGATCAAGGTGCATTAATAATATTTAAATCTTAGAGCTTTACTTCTTGACTTAATGAATATTTTAGATAAAGCAGTGGTGATCAAGCAAAATTAAACAGGGACTTAAACAGGAACACTCCACTACAGCCTTGTGCCCTGTAGTCCTGTCCAGTGTTACCTTACAGCCAGAAATGTTTTTTTTTTCTCCATTGCAATGATTTTGTTAACATCTCCACCTTCTCCATACCAAGGACAATACTGATTTGTCATTGCACCGCCAATTGGGAGAACTCTCAGATTGGATTATGGCCAATAATGAGCTAAGCCTCCCTCTATAGTTATGAGGGCAATGAAATCCGTTATTCGGGTTATGAAACAGAAAGGAGAAGGGATTAACATTCTCCTGGCAATTGCGGCTATACTATCATTACTTAACTGCACCAGATGAGATGAGATTTGTCTTGCTAGTGATAGTTTTTGATATAAAATTAAAGAGTGGAAAAACGCACCACAGAGAATTTACACAGAAAATATGATATATATGATGGAAACTGGCTATATATATATATATATACACCTTGTATGTCAGTATGATTAAAATAAGAACACTAAATCACTGATAAGATGTTTTTAAACAAATAGAAGTAAAACTTACTGTTAATAGTTACATATTTCAAATTTACCTTAACCTCCACTCCAAATGACAGCCCTGAAATTATATACTATTAGTCTGTCACAGTAAATGAAATGTTATGCCAGCTGAAAATAAAGGATAATAACAAAAATTAAAAAAAAATGTTTAGAGAGGAATGTTGGCAAAAGTGCTGACAGAAGTTTGAGAAGTACTTAAAGCACAAAACATGTCTCATCTTTCACAATGACCTTATTATTACACTGCACAAAAATAATGAATGCAGTGATTTGTGGTTTGAAGCCTCTACCTGTGAGTAGCATGGGTGCAGTCAGTGAAACCTAAGTTCCTGGTTAAATACCAAATTTGGTTAATAAGCTGTATCCCTGGCCAAGGGTGCATCTTACAAAGAGTAAATAACATTTAAGTTAAATCCTAGAATTTTACTCCCTAAAACATAAACACATATCTCCTATAAAGGTTGGCAGATGGTTGCATTAAACCAAAAAGCAAAATCCAGTTTAGTGACTCATATTAGCTGAGGTGATGCCTAGCAAACAATTAAAGGGTTAAGCATCCATCTCGTGGGCATATCTCTTGTTCTGAGTATTCTCTTATTCCTCGACTGGCACACAAAGCAAAATAAAGGAGGCAGGACTGTACTGAGAGCCTAGAGTGTCAGGTGTGACTGGGTTGTAATGGCAAATGGTTTACATGGCTTGAGGCTCAGACAGAAGGGCCCATTACCAGAATTTTGCTTAAGGGCTAGTGAGGTGAGTATGAACACTGTTTGAGTTGATGGCATGCTATAATGTTACTGTGTGAATATAAACATCTAAAGTGCCTCGAGTTGCATCTTGAGCTAAAGTCTGTGTAACACTTGTGATTTTAACTGTTACTCTCCCACATATGCACTTGTTTGCAATGTCACGGTGTTTGCACTTTGCAAGTTCTTGGTAACTGGTAATTTTCGCCTCATTTTGTGTTATTTTTGTTTGTCGTGTAAATTATAAGGTCATAAGGTGAAGAATGGATTGGATACCGTGTTCCCCTTTAGGTCGTTACCATGCTTAGTGGGTCTCATTGGCTTATTCTGTCATTGTCCACTTGGGTCTCAATTAGAGATGAAGATTGTGTTATTGTAAGGATGATTGTTCTCATCCATGCAGCCTCTTCGCATAATTATTTCCCTGTGGTATGTGCCTCAAGAGAAGAAAAACATTGCTTTTAGCATCCACATAACGGATGTGTTCAAGACAACAGATGTTCATTTGAAGTCATGTCAGATGTCACACCACAGAACGATTTATAGTGCTATGTAAATTAATCATTTCATTTTCTCTTTTGTCGGAATGTAAAGCAAAGAGCAGGACTGAACAATAAATCTGTGTCATATTCACTGCCGATGGGGGAAAACTGCAATGAAAGAAGAATTTAAAGCAATCCTTTAAGTTTTTTATTCTTCCATTACAATAGAGTAATGATGATGGTATCTATTTCACGTGCTAGTAATCTATATTTTGTGAATATTGAAATTATTCTTGACATTATGTTACGAATAGAATTCCATACTACAATATATGTCAGAGAAATCATAATTATGTGTTTCCCTAAAAAGTTTCTGGCTTTTAGTAATCAGTTGAAATCTCATTCCCACTTCAAAATAATCTGCCAGGAAACTGTTCTTGCTTGTATTTGATGGCCAGTGAGTTGTCAAATGAGCCAAGTTCAAGTTTTTGTGTGTCTCTGTCGTTTGCTAGACCCTTGCATATCCAAGCAAGCATTAACCTTCTGGACTGAAAACTGAAGCCAGAGCAGAAGTGCTGAAAGATTAGTTTTTGGAATTACAGCTCAAGGCTGGCATCAATAGTAATTCAGTGTCCACAGACTGCCATATTAAAATGTAAAACTTTAGAGTGGGAATAAACATGTTTATAGCATGGTGTAAAATAAAAAATAAAAAAAAGCTTTTGGCAGGCGGTGCCAGTGCAGGTAGCTGAAGTCTTGTCTTCTAGGCTTAACAATGAAGACACTGAACTTGAACTCTTCACCATTTTTATGGTGCTGGTACATTTTGAAGTAGTTTTAATTTTGTTTTCTGACAAACACAATTGTTTGTTGTGCTCTTAATTGTACAAGTGAAACTATAATATCTGTGTTTAGACACTGGACCAATACAACATATGAATACACTTTGTTAACCAAGCTCTGTAGCATCTGCTGTCCACTTTCTGTATGGTGATTATGTTATTACTGTAAGATCAGAGGTACAAGGTATAATGTTAAACCAATATGTAGATGATATCAGGTTTCTCACTCACTGTTGATAAAGAGATGCCTATTTTTTAAATGTATGGAATGTCTATAATTGTGATATCTGTTCCGTTGTGATTTTAACTGGCAGTTGCCAGAGACACAAACAAAATGTCAAAAAGAACAAAAAATGAAAATAACAAATATGGTCAATATATTACTAATAAAAGCTTCAAAATTTATGTGCACAAACCAGTGGATGACATTTTATTGACTACATCTGCAATTTGTATACAGTGCCCATAACATACTGCCATTTTTTGCTATTTTCTATTTGCTCTCTTAACCACGTGTTTAGAAGAATGTATTGTTCAGTTAGCTCTGTAAGTTTTTAAGTCAATTTCATCATCTCTGTTGTAGTAAATTTGTAATCCAAGCTTGCTGGGGTAGACCAGGTCACATCTTCAGTGCCAAATACCAAAAAACACTTTTTAAATGTTTAAATAAATAAAAATCAAAGGAATAAGCTGTTGCATCAATCAAAAATACATTCTCCTAAGGCACTGTCTGTAGTAAACAGCATGGCAATGTCTCTACCAAAATGCAAGTTTGGAAGTCTTTTGAATTGATTAATAACCCCTAAAACACAAACCATTCAATATCAGTTTTACTAAAAAAACAAATTATTTTGAAAGGCACCATTTATGATGCACTCTCATCAGTGATAAGTGACGATTTTAAACATAAATTTCTGTTTAATTTATTTAAAAATATCACAGCAAACACATCAGTGTGTGACATCAAAAGCAGAGCTCTGCATATCAGTTCCAACTGAGCTTTCTAGATGGCTGTGTTGTTATGGGCAAAAGGCAAAAGCCTTTTAATTCATCATTCAAATAGTGATACTGCCACGTAAATACTTCAGATAACAGGAATTCATAGGAGGAGAGGATCACCCAGGCACACAAACAGACTTAAATCTTGGCCCTCAGCAAAAACACTTGATTAAGCTGTTTTAGTGCCCTTTACTCACTGGGTACTAAATATCTGACTCATAATGCATCAGTTATATCAGAAGATAAAACAGCTCTCGCTACGATCTGGCATTGATATTTAAAAAAGTAACTGGACAAATGGAATGATGATGTGGATGTGCAAGAGAATAAATAACACAAAAAGCTTAGATACTTGATGACAAATGTAAGAGCACTGACGTTATCTGAATTATTAAATCGCTTATGACACATTTTTAATCTTTTGAGTTGAATGATGTTGTATTCATTCAGATGTACGTACTGTATTGATGCTGCCCTAAAAACGCAAGCATAAAATGCCCGGAAATGACTAAGCCAAGTGACAAAGTCCTGTTGTATTCATAGTGATTAAAAATACTTGAAAACCTGAATAAATGAGTGAAAACAACAAATGCAGATGCTTCCACAGAGGTGCACCGACTATTAACATTATGCAATTAACTTCCAGTAATTTTATTGAGTAATTTTATTTATAGACATGCTGAATTTGTATCAAGACAACAAAAGGAAAAGATCCAAACAGGGGTGGGACTCACAAAATAACAATTCTGATAGGCTGGCCACAACAATGACTAGATCATGACAATCATCTACTGCTGTGTGGCCCAAAACTATGTGGCATACACCAAAAGAAGAGTACAAGGGGAGGATTTTTTGTAGTTGTAGCGACCACTGTGCATGTGGTTTTTGTCCATTTGCTTGGTAACTGCAAATCAACACAAAGTTGCTCTTAGTGATTGTCTTTATTTTTTGATTAAACATCTCCATTCAGATCAGGGTGGTGCCTTTCAAGATATCAGTGGCCCGCTGTGCCGCTCTGAATGGTCTGATAAGTATGAACGCATAAGTACTTATTAAACACCTATCGGAGATTTTGGACTGCTGTGTGAGCCACAACTCTACTGCTGTGACCAAAATGCCAAATACACCCAGAGATATGTGGAATCGATACCAAGGTACAGGAGCAAAGGGAACAAAGGAGAAAAACCACAAAGTCCCTACTAACAGTCGTCATTTTTAACCACGACCACCAATTCTAATGAGCTTGAAAGTCAGTATTTGGTAAGATCATTTGAACCCTCTTAGACAAGCTTTCTTGCAATTTCTTTATAAGTAGTCTTCTGGAATATTTTTGCAGGTTTCTTGAAGGACATTCAAAGCTTCTCTGGATGTTGGGATTTTGCTCTGTCATTATGGGTCATCAGAGTCTAATCGGCAAATACATTAATGTCAGATTTTTTTAAGGACACACTGTACTCCCTGAGATATACCAAGTTTTCAGCAATAGCTGTTTGGGAATTACTTTGTTGCCAGATAAATGCTATTTTGTCTGTCAGACTGATTCAACTAAAGAAGCTGGAATAAATTATGTGTTTTGTGACAGCCTGCTGATAAGAAAGGACCAAAAGGTAGTTCATCCCTTGAGTTAAGTGCTATTTCATTCTTGAATGATTCATAGGTCAGTGTTAAGAGGTGTAACAAACAAACACCATTCCTCTAAAAATAAGACATGACAGGACTGAAGATGAGTGGAAAAAGCAGCCAATGTCCAAAGGAAAACTTTGAAAGACCTTCAGAAAGACTCTAGAATTGTTGTTTAAGGAATTTAAGATTAAGTTCCCATTCCTCCAGAGAGGCCAGGCACAACAAAATGCATTGATCTGTCTTTAGAACTAGTAGCTCAAAATGTGCTATAATTGCGATTTTGATAGTAATTTTAGAGGGATTTGCCTTATTTACCAAGTAGTTTAGGTTTGTTACAAACACACACACACACAAAAACCCATGCTTAACCCTTTGACTGCCTCACCAAGAAAAATGCAATGAAAAAATTATTTGTCTATATTTTCTATTCCTTTAGGTCAATAATGATCACAATCAAAAAAAAAAATTCATACACACCTTATAGTTTTTTAAATATTACCCTCTACCAAACGGTTGAGATGTCTCTCTATGGTACAACTACATAAAGTTCTACAGACATAACTAGTAGAAAAAAGTAAAGTTATACTCATTTCGCAAAACAATAACTACCCAATTTTGTATTTGACCCACTTTATTGTGGTAGTAAAACATCAAACATTGTTGGATTCCATTTCAACAGTGGCCGTTATAATAACAAACCACAAAATGTATAAAACACAAAAATATTGTAAATTTGATCAAAAACTTGATCTGCAATTACCGAAAATTCATAAACATACATATTCACTTTTGACCTGTTGTTAACATAAACTTTTCACTGTAGTGTTGGAACAGCACTAACATTTTTTATTTTATTTTCCAGGAAATTCTGGTGGTATATTATATACCATTACCATTTTGCACTGGAAAAATTTGAGAACACACTGAAACAGTTCTGGCTCTTTTCTTTTGCCGTTCATGCAACTTCACCAATACCCCTTAATGATTAGATCTTCTGGTGGTACACTGCAAAGCATTCCTGACTGGCATTCAAGCACAAGAAAACATTGCATTTTTGGCATTTCCATCTTGAGACGCCCTTTGGACAGTAATTGCATCGGCCTCGCTTGTCACAGTGAAGTGGCCAATGCCCAAAGCAGTCATATCGCACATCTGGCTGTGGTTGTGAGGGTCTTGGGGTGTATCGTTTCTTTGGTGGTGGTGGAGAGCTGGATGATGGTCGGCCAACTTTGGATGCTGGCTTGTTGACTTGTTTCAAGCTATGCGCAACTGCCAGGCGGAATCTTTTGAGTGTGATTGGTTTCTGGTTTAGTTGTCCACATTCCCTCTTGTAGACCAGCCAGGAATTTGCAATGGACAGATCAAGCATGTAACCAAAGAGTAACAGGTACCATCTTGTAGACTTGACTGGGGTCTTGTACAGGTGTACCAGCATGTCAGAGAGATCTATCCCTCCCATATGCTCATTGTATGCAGGGATGAGTGATGGGCATGGGATCATAACTTTCGCCTTGGACTCTTTGCTCCAGCGTTTGACAGTTGAAGGTGGCATGATCCCAGAAGCATTACTTAGCAGGTTCACACATTTGTTGTCAAACCATTTAACTGCGATCACACCTTCAGCAGACCTGTAGTCAAAAGCTCCACGCCCTCTCTTCATCAGCTCTTTGTCTGTCATCAAAGTGGCTCCACCTGTGCCATTTGGTCGAACAGTGCCAATGCACTTGACACACAATGAGGTGTCTAGGTGCTGGACATTTATTATGCCCTCAACATACAAGAGCAGCTTGAATCACTGGAACATTAGCAATGACCCACTGAAGCTGCCACAGATGTCGTCTGCGTGGTCAAGGACCACTACCTACCAAGAACTTCTGGGACCCCAGTAAGAACTACCAAGCTTCTTCAGGTTCATATCAAGGACCAGCAGAAGCACCTCAAGAATCAGGATGGTCTCTTTATCATTCCGGTACTCCTTGGTGGTTCCTGTTTTCTCTTATCAAGATTTCTCATCAAGGGCGTCCTTCTAACATACAGAACCTCCTCAAGGACCTGCCACAGGACTCCCTAAATCTTCTCAAAACCTGTGGTCCCTTCTCAAAAACTGTCACAACTTGTCAGACCTCCTTGAGGATTACTTGGACCCCGTAAAGACTGTTTAGGCCTTCCTAGAAGAATTGCATCTTCTTTTTCAGAGCCAGTGAAAACCCTGCAAGCCTTATATCGAATCTCTAATGTTTTAGAACTTCAAGCATTCATTAAACTTCATTAAATTATTTATATTCAATAGTAAATAGTCAATTTCATATGTTAAAACAACAGTTCTAAACATTAGATAAGTTTTGCTACTCTTACCATCAATTGACAAATCAACCGTTTGGTTGAGCATGTTTTTAAAAAAATATTATGGATTTATTACAGCTATTTTCTGGTATCAAATGACATAATCATGTTCAGTAAAGACTCTGACATGTTTATACTGCAGAAAAATGTACTTACCTTCAAAACTTTTAGCCAAAACAGTCCATGTGTCCAGAGTGATTTTTTGCTTTCTGATTTCCTGGTTGGAGGGTGGCAGATGAGGCCTGCCATATCCTGACACAGTGCCATCTAGTGTTTTTTTTTAGGATAACATAACTCAACCAAGTGGTAGAGATGGCTCAATAAGGTTGAGTTAAGCTAAGTGCTCCAGTTCATTATATATAGTCTCTCAAAATATGCTAAACCAAATGGTTGAGCAGGCAGTCAAAGGGATAAGGTTATTTATTATTCTGAGCAGAATAACGACCTGTCTGTGGCCACATTTTTACTCCATATCACTGCTGACCCTTTTTGGCCTTGGTGGCTTTTTGGATCTGAATCTGCTCTTTACTTCCTGACAGATGGTCAAGTGCTACCAGTCATGTCCTAGTCTGTGGGGGGCACCAGCTGTATGTACAGACTGAGCACATGCAGAATACCCTCAATGTACCTTTTCTTCAACATTCACACCATATTTATTTGCAAATAATGTCAAGTCTTACATTGGTCAACAATATGAAAACCAAATTTACCAGTTGTAGTACTTGTAAAAGGCCAAGCTGGCAGTGCTCCACCTGAACAGTTTGCATAACATTGCAGTACAGCACAAGCAATGTGGTCAAAAATATTGCAATGTACGACATAGCTCTCCTTCATATCAGATATGCTTTTTTTCAACATGCAAAGTAAATTCCATTAGACAACACTAGCGTTCACAGCAGTACAAACTGTGAGTCTTTGTCTAAGAAACCAATTCATAGGCTTAAGGAATAATACGCCTTGCGTGAACAGTTGGAAATGATCAACTCTTTATTGGGAACCAATGAAAATTCTTCCCTGGTGTCATTTGGAAATGAGGCCCAACAGTATATTAATAGTTTGGGGGACAACAGCAGTGATAGAGACAGAAGGTTAACAGCTATTGGCCAGTTACACTCCTGGGATGCAGAATGACCAATTACTTTGATTAATAGGGGTCTAATTAAATCGCCTCTCTCCCAGCCATTGCCAGTAATGTTTTCAGTGTGATAAAACTGTAAGTAGATATTACTTGTTCTTTCTCGTATTTTTATTACTCCTATGTTGTCCATGTTTGTGAATCTGTGCTGTGGGCTGATTGCCAGTGCCTCTCATAAGACATTATTATTCTTTGCATTCAGACTGATGGGAGTGTGCTTGTGTATTTCTGCGTGTGCATGGGGTTGTTTCTGCTGTGTTCCCTCATCTATCAGTAGGCTGCCCTTCTCTGATGACCACTGAAGCTCCATTAGTACCCACAGTCCTGATTGATGTTGCACAGTACTGTGTTGGAAGGCTAGGAGTGTTTTTCTGAACCAGTGACATGCTTATTACAACACCTTTCCACCGCAGAAAATGGAAATTGCTATGCTGATGTCGTGAGGCTCAGATTTGAATTGATGGTGAAATCAACAAATGCCTCAAATGGCTTGCTTTTATATATAATATATAGAGAGATATTTTAAATATGACTGCTTAGGCAATGGACTACTTTAGGAATTCATTAAACAACAAGTTCTTTCATGCACAATGGCTCTGGACTGTGGTAAACTGTACAAGCTCCCTTAATTCAGGTGATTCAGGTGAGAGCAGCCAAGTGGTTACAACCTGTCAATATCTGCTTGTTTGGAAGGATTTAAGTAGTTGTTTTGGGGGTTGTGTCAGAGAAAGTCCAGCCCTCTGATGGATCATTTTATGAGCTGTCTGAGACATGATAAAACTGGATGGCTTCTCTCTTCTTCTTTTTTTCCCATATGAAATGAAACCAAGTAACCTGAAACCCTCCCGATCTGACAGAATCAAACAGCTGTGTTTAAGATCCTTGATCAAATAAAGATGACATAGTTGGCTATTATAATGAAATGCCGTAAAAGGCAAAAATGGTTTGTTTATGAGATCAATTGCTGATAAGGTTTCCCTGATAAAAACATACTTTTTCCATGTTTCTTTAACCTGCTCATCTGGGTGTTTTCACTCTCTCAGGTCTTGTCTGTGTCAGCAAAACGGCATGTCTAGAAAAGTGAATGCTTCAGTTATGTCGCTACGTCTCAATATGGCCTTTGAATTCTTGTCTGCATTCATTAGTGGAAAGCAATGACACCATGAGTACAAGGGCCAGCTGCCAAAATATCCATGCCGCGAGACAATGAGGGAGATCGCGGGCTCTGTAGCCTGCTGATGAGTACACAGTCTCTTTGATTTTCCATTTGAAACAGAGATGTGGTGCTTGTAGCCCGCTGGACTGTCAAAATGAAGCCTAGCAGAATCACTCAAGTTTAGATTTATTTGTGCTAACTTTGCTTTTCTTCCTTCCACAGTGGCTTTCTGTTGTCATCATCAAGGTCATAAATGAGTCATTGGTAGGAAATGAAAATAGTTGTCTTGTTTTTTTCCCTATGTAACTGAAAAGTTTTTAATTCGTGTTTAAGGATTAGTTGCCTAAAGTGTAGGTTGTTGTTGATGATTCAAATTATGTTTGAAATTATTTTTCTATACAGAGATGTAGGAAATATGAGGGAGAGCTGATGACATGCAGTAAAGGCTGAGTCAGATTGAAACTGACAGCCTCAACCAGCAGAGCTTCCCACGCACAAATTATTTTTTTATTGTTAAATTCGTGCTGTTTGGCAGATGGTGTACATTTTTTCCATCATTTTTTTTTTTGCCAGCAGTTTATGCATACCATTGCCTTATGTACAATGACATGTGACAAAGTGCAGTGATTGCTTTGCTGCATATTGAACGTACCATTTTAGTATTCCAATGCTGCACGTTATTACATCCGTTTCCACACATTAACCTTTTCCAAGCTCTTTCCTTACTGTTGTGCTCATATGTGCCCAGACTATGATTAATATGCCTTTGTTCTCATGTGATAAAATCTTGCCAGTCTCCCTGCCTGCCTACCGACAACTCCAGTCACCTTATTATTTTCAAAAGGTTGTATGGTCACTGAGTTTAGATTATTCCATTCCCTGCTCTACATCTTATGCCCCACATGTCCCTTCCTCATTCAAATCAGTTTTGTCTCCAGGAATTGGAATATAGAAATAGGTTTTAGCTTTTGTGAGGATGTGTTTCACTACTGTATAACCATTTCATCAACTTCCCACTAGGAAAGCTTGTGTGAGTTCCCTTGGTTTGGCTGTGTTTTCTCAGCTGGTCCTTTGTCGCAAAAAGTGTGCATTCTGACTCAAAGAGGGAATTGGGCCAAACACCACAGTATTGAAAAGAGAAAATAAGGATGTCATGAACCTCATTAGTATTTTTCACAACCCCTTTTTTATGATTTTTCCGAGCATAAGATTGTGCATATATACATAATCCCACAGGATTTTTGTCCTGTTTGTTTGGGTTTTATGTGCTTGGGTTCATGCATGCAGATCCTTTAAATAATATCTCTAGGATTTCTCTCTATTCTTAAATTAAAACAAATCCAGTAAAAAGAGTGAACTCAGTAAAGCCTTATCTTGTTTATCAATATTTTTTAGCTTTCCTATCCTGCTTTATTTCCCTCAGCTCCAAGTCCAGCTAGTTTGAAGCACTATAGTGATCCAGGAGTATTCCAAAAGTGTAGCATTTGGTCTGCATAGGGTGTTGTATTTTGTATTTTGAAAATTAAAGGAAAGCTCTATGCCCTTCCCATCTCTGCCTTCCTGCTCTCAAACAATACACTCTGCACATATATTTAGTGTTGCTGAGAGCTGTTTTAGGGACACGTTGGCACATGTGATGGAATCAATTAACACTCACACATACGTGTTGGATCATTGCTTGATCTAGGCCATTCCTGAACTTTTGGGGGTTATCTCTGCCGGCTCAATTATCATTGCAATCAGTAACATTTTGAAAACTAACCAGGCAGGCTAATATTGCCTCAATTAGCATAAGCTTTGCTAACTGCCTGTGACTAAGTATAATGATATGAAATGGGGTGATTACTCTAAAATGATCAACTTTTCAATTTTGGTGTTGACTGCAAGCTGCAACTGCACTTGCTGAAATCTCTCATAATACACAATTTGATTGGTCAGTGCCTGTTCTGGAACATTTGACTGGCTGGTGCTTGTACTACAGAAAATCATCTTTCTCAGCTCTTCACTGCAAATGTGAATGCTAATGACTGCTAATGTGAATCCTGTCTTATATCGTTTTCAGTGGCCACAATCAAATTACATTTTGACTGCTGAGCTGTCAATGTTCAGGTGTTGGTCTCAGCTCTCAGTTCTGCCTGAGCAGACAACTAATCAGGTTCATATTGTATAAAAGGCTTTTTGATGCCACCAAACTCTGTGTAGCAACAACTGTATAGTTATTATTACCTAATGCTGCATTTATACAGTTTTTACAGCTTAACAGAGACCACCCCACAATGTTTTTGCTATGTTATACAGCTGTCAGTATACAGTCTGTCAAAACTGTGCAGTGAGATACAAACAAATACACAACACTGATGTAAGTGCTTTTAACAGCCAGAATCATATGAATCAAAACTGGTGGTATAAAACTACAGTGAGAGACATGTCAATCAACTGCTGTTTGTACACTTCCATGCAGCCCTGAAGCTGCAGTCATACTTACCCTGTAGAATTGCCAAAAGCAGCAGTAATGGAAAATTGAATGGAAAGGTTAAAAATAGGGTTTAAAGTCGGATTTGTCCACTGTAGGAACCCTAAGTGCTGGTGTAGCAGTGCAGCAGGTGGAAAAGACTCACTTAGAAATAAGTTACACAATAATTCTGTTATGGCAACAGTAGATTGTTCTTTGTCTACAGGTTGTGATCAGCTGACCTGTGTTACTCTGAGGTTTACTGCTCTTTATAGATTTATCCAACCGCATGTAGTCTGAGCTATCATATCTGCCTGCCACCCCTATCCAGTATAAAGACAGAGTGAAGGTGCAGTTTTACAAACTAAATCACATCACCATCTTAAATTAAAATTTATGACCGATACTGAGACAAAAGGGCTCGAACGGCTGTCTATTTAATGTGAGTATTGGATCAGAACAGCCAAAGGATTGGTTTGGCTCTAAAATGGAAAGAGCTAGATCTGTAGATTGCTAATGAACTACACAGACTGCCTACACCAGTCCAACACAGTCAGTTACTGTAAACTGTACCATAATATTGCAAACAGACCAGTTCAGCCTCCACTAAACTATCAAGTATTCTCATACAACTGTTGAATAAAACAAGACTTCATAATATTAAATATTAAATATAATATATTCTTCATTAAGACATGATGTTCAGATCCAATTTCTGATTAAATAAATCTACAGTTAATAAGAACATTTCATCTAAGCTCTAAGTTTCCAATTTGCCAGATTTCACTTGCTGCACAGACCTTACATTTGAAAATAGTCTGTCATCTATCTCCCCCGTCCTCTCCTTCTTACATCTTCCTCCATTTCTGAGAGCGAAGTTATCACACTTTACCGTTTCCACCCCCCCAGGACATATAGCAACTGTAGCATTAGCCAGCAGACAGATTGCATGCTTGTGTGCCAAACAATGTACTGTATGTGTTTGCAGTTTGAAAAGCTGTATTTGAAATTAAATGCCACAAAGTGTATGTCTGTTATTGCTCGCTCTAGCTCTCTAATGCATGCTTGATGATGAAGATCACAAAAATATAGATCATAATATCAAAAGATCATTCAGTCATTTGGGTTTAAATTTAATGCCTAGAAAAGTCTGTCTGTAAATAATGGTGTAGATGGTTTTAAGACCTGCTTTTTGTTCGGTAGTAACCAAAGATAGGATTGATAATAAATTCCATGGAAAATGGCTCTAAGTAAGACTGGATACTCGGACAAGGCTTTTATGCCAATATGTCATTACAAAACAAGAATAAATGACACATCTCAGCTTTTAAATGTTGCTAAAATTTATCTGGATTTGTTATTTGTGCTAAAAGCATTCTGGAATAAACTATTAGTGTAGTGTAATGCACAAATAATCTGTTAGGCATGACAGTATATTTTACTTATTCACTTTGGTGTTTTTATACATGATAGGAAAAATGTAACTCTTACTTACTGGTTTCAGTTATCATATTGCAGACTATGTCTTACAGATTTGAATAAAAAAGAAAAAAAATCTAAAATAAAAATATTATGAGAGGTTAAAAAGAACAAACTCTGACATCCATTAAAAAAAGGTTCAAATCCTTATTCCAAAATGTATTATCTCCTTTGGGAATGTTGTAAGAAAGTGAAATAGCTATTACTATTTTTCCTTTCCAGGGAGAGCCATTACTGCCTAACTCCCCTTGTGTCACTGACTATCTTTTGACTGTAGCATACGCTCAGACAAAATCTCGATGCATTAGCTGCAGTTAAAAGCCAAGCCTGACCAAACGGACCACTTTGCACACAGATTCTGTTTCAATTAGCTCAGAGACAGCGATCAAAAGACATTACAGTCCATAGCAGGTCTTTGATTGTGAAAGTGAAGTTTTAGATGGGAAGAAGAAGAAGATAAAGGGGTTACTGTGGTTACTCTGAGCAAACCATTTTGTTCTTTAGTGCAAACTTCTACAGCGTCTCTTTCTGAGCTTTCAGCATTTGACATTTCTTCAAAGAATACTGTTAATTATCCCAGTGAGAACCCTCTTTCAAATGTGCTATTCCTGCACAGTTCCTGTAGAAACAGGAATAGCGCCACTCTGTGCTACCTTAATTTATTAGAAAATAAATAAAAACAAAAAAGGATGTCAGACAGTAAAACAGGATATTTAGGTAAAAGTCCCATTATACATACCACCGAACATATTTACATGAGAGCTGGCAGAGGATATAAAAATTATGAGCACCCCTCACAGGTCATGTTACGAACCTTGTGGCTAACTTCACAATCATTTCTAGCAGTTTAAAGATATCATAACAGACTCTGGACTGCTTAACATGTTGGAGTCGGCAGATTAATCATTTAGCTGAAAAAAAGTCATAAAAATGTTAAAAAATAATATTTGTTGGCTTTGAAAAGAGTTATTTATTTTTTAATGCAATGTGAAAGAAATTACAGTTTAGAAGAAGGTTATAGTTTTAAGTAGATTTGTAACTCTTAGACATAAGACTTATTTGTGCGCATTGTTTTCTGGAACACACTGTACTTTTATTATTAACCGTCCTCCTTTCTGGGAAGGGCACCTTGTCTTCTTAAATTATCCATGTATTGTGTGTGTGTGTGTTTGTTCATATTTATGTGTTCGTGTGTGTGTGTGCTTAGATCAGAAAGAAAATCTGTATCTTACCGTGCGTGTAGCCACTCAAAAGTGGGTAAATTTGCGTGTCTCTATTGCCAGTCTGATCTGGGTGGAGGCTATTAAAAGATGTACATGCTGTGCAAGTGCCCTTTCCATCATGGCAGGATCTCCACCTAATGTCACCTTTGTCACACTGACTGACAGCATCGAGGGAAGCAAGGGGGCATCACCTGCTCTCCTATACACGACCACCTGTCAGAGCCAGCAGGCTCACAACTGATGATGCTTAAGATCAAGCTGAGGGCAGCAGACTTCACTTCAAGGATATCCTGTATGCTCCATAAACTCCATTGTGGTGCATTCATTAGCTCTATTAACCCTAAACTTTTAAAGGGTAAGCATGTAATTGACCTGAATAGAGCGATTTCTGTTGGAATCATCATTCACTTAATGTCCTCATGTCTCCCATCTTTCCTCTTGGGTCCTACTAGTCAACTTTCTTTTTAGCTGACGGTTCTTATTTGCTTTAGGTCAGTGTCCCAAATTCCCCACTGTGAAATCACTGTTTCTACGTGTCTTATATGTGTCACATTATTACACTCATGGTATCACTATGTATGGGAATTTCCCAAGGATAGGTGGCCCCCCGCTACCACGGGATATTCAGTGATGCAGGAAATTGAAAAACGTGGAGGACCAGATTTATAGCCCATCATCTTTATTAAGCCTTGTTTGCAGACAGAAAAGTGAGCGTGTTTATTTTAAGCTCAAAGTTTAAAGTGTCAGCTGTGCCCACTTTCTACTTATCTCGAAATGAGGAGTCAAGATCGATCTGCTGTTTTTGTCATGAGAGTTTTAACAGATGAGACACATCACAGAACATTATCCCAGAATGCTTAGCTGTTGATGTATGATGTATTTGCACATGTGCTATCAGCAAAACCAGAGAGAAATATATGTGGATTTACCAGTTAAAAGTTGCTCTTAGATAAAGTAATATATTAGCAACATATTATTATTATTATAGCAGTAGTGATAGCATTACTAGAAATACAAGTAGTAATATTTAATTTTATTTAGAAAAATAAAAAGGGACCTTCATTCGAAGGATTTACTTTAAAACAAAGCGGCTGTATTACATTTACACTGAACGTTAGCATTTGGTTGCTACGGCATTCCTCAGTTATCATTTGAGTTTAAAATCAAATGACCAGTTTTCCCTGGAGTGAGCCCAGCAGACTCAGCAAGCAGCCCAAAAAAACCGCGACACGTAAACGAGAATGCAAGTCCTGAGAGGATGTGTTTAGGAATGTGCGTACACATTCTGAACTGTGGCACCGAGGAAAAGCCGCGGCTGCTTGAGACAAAAGTGGGTCATGCAAGAACATCTTAAGGGACTGCTGTGAAATTCTAAAAAGTCATTTGCTGGGAATTGAATTTCTAATGACACTAAATGAAAATGGAGCTGTGAAAGTGTTCCTCTCCTGTGCGAGCCCCAGTTTCTACAACCCCACTGAGACCTCGAGGCGCCACGGGAGGGTAGTAAAGACAGGACTTATGGAAATGAATGGCACCATGTGAAAATCACATTTCATTGGGCTTTATTAAACTTTATATTTGTTTGATGAGGCCCACGGCTCTCAGATATGAATGTGATTAGTTTACAGTGTTGGGGGATGTTTTAGTTTTTCATTTTCATATATTGTAAACATTTAATCGAGTAAGACTACAGTATCAGCCTGGGGGAAGTTGTTGCGGAAAGTTTAGCTATTAAAATTACACGTTCCAAAAATCCCAGCAGTCCTGCATTGTACAACAGAGTAAGCTGCTTCACTGTTGCAGCATGATGTATATGTAGCTGTTACCTAGAAATCATAATAGAAACTGAACTAACTTAACCTTCCTGGACATTAGTCATACTCAGTATGTTTTATTTTGTGTATTTTGTTGATGATCCCTCTTTTGATTTAATGGTTGATGGTTTAGTCCATAAAATGTCAGACAGGGCAAAAAGTTTAACAAAAATAGAGAGCAAAAGCTTGTTTTGTCCCCATACTCACAAATACTCCAATGCAATAATATAAAATGGAATAATATTAATAAAAATACACCAAGTTCTCATATTTTCTAAGGTAGAAAAGATGAACATGTGGCATTAATGTTTTTTACGTCACCAAAATCAAATCTTTTCCACAATGTTTTTATGGTGTTGATGGGACAATCAATAGCTACTGTAAAAATCAGGAGGTAATGTTGATCGTGGAGTAAATGTTGGCCACTGCTCCCTTTTTCATCATCCTCATCCTTCCGTACTCTGAAAGAACCACCTCTGTGTCTCAGGTCTGTCTTGTGAATGTGGTTGTAATGATCACTTGGCAGTGGAAGTACATTGATTATCGGCTTTTGCCCATATCTATTACCTTGTCTAGACTTTTGTCTGTGTTTGCCTTTTCTGCTTGTTCCCCTTTGCTCCCATTTCATATATATATATATATATATATATATATATACATACAGTCAGGTCCATAAATATTGGGACATCGACACAATTCTAACATTTTTGGCTCTATACACCACCACAATGGATTCCAAATGAAACGAACAAGACATGCTTTAACTGCAGAGTGTCAGCTTTTATTTGAGGGTATTTACATCCAAATCAGGTGAACGGTGTAGGAATTACAACAGTTTGCAAATGTGCCTCCCACTTCTTGAGGGACCAAAAGTAATGGGACAGAATAAGAACCATAAATCAAACATTCATTTTTTAATACTTGGTTGCAAATCCTTTACAGTCAATCACAGCCTGAAGTCTGGAACACATAGACATCACCAGACGCCGGGTTTCATCCCTGGTGATGCTCTGCCAGGCCTCTACTGCAGCAGTCTTCAGTTCCTGCTTGTTCTTGGGGCATTTTCCCTTCAGTTTTGTCTTCAGCAAGTGAAATACATGCTCAATCGGATTCAGGTCAGGTGATTGACTTGGCCATTGCAAAACAGTCCACTTCTTTCCCTTCAAAAACTCTTTGGTTGCTTTTGCAGTATGCTTTGGGTCGTTGTCCACCTGCACTGTGAAGCGCCGTCCAATGAGTTTTGAAGCATTTGTCTGAATATGAGCAGATAATATTGCCCGAAACACTTCAGAATTCATTGTGCTGCTTTTGTCAGCAGTCACATCATCAATAAATACAAGAGAACCAGTTCCACTGGCAGCCATACATGCCCACGCCATGACACTTCCACCACAATGCTTCACTGATGAGGTGGTATGCTTAGGATCATGAGCAGTTCCTTTCCTTCTCCATACTCTTCTCTTCCCATCACTCTGGTACAAGTTGATGTTGGTCTCATCTGTCCATAGGATGTTGTTCCAGAACTGCGACGGCTTTTTCAGATGTCGTTTGGCAAACTCTAATCTGGCCTGCCTGTTTTTGGGGCTCACCAAAGGTTTACATCTTGTGGTGAACCCTCTGTATTCACACTGGTGGAGTCTTCTCTTGATTGTTGACTCTGACGCACATACACCTACCTCCTAGAGAGTGTTCTTGATCTGGCCAACTGTTGTGAAGGGTGTTTTCTTCACCAGGGAAAGGATTCTTTGGTCATCCACCACAGTTGTGTCCCGTGATCTTCCTAGTCTTTTGGTGTTGCTGAGCTCACCAGTGCGTTCCTTCTTTTTGGGAATGTTCTAAACAGTTGTTTTGGCCACGCCTGATGTTTTTGCAATCTCTCTGACGGGTTTGTTTTGTTTTTTCAGCCTAATGATGGCTTGCTTCACTGGTAGTGACAGCTCTTTGGATCTCATCCTGGCAGTTGACAGCAACAGGTTCAAAAAGCAAACAGCACACTTGAAATGAACTCTGGACCTTTTATTTGTTCATTGTAATTGGGGTAATGAGGGAATAACACACACCTGGCCATGGAACAGCTGAGAAGCCAATTGTCCCATTACTTTTGGTCCCTTAAGAAGTGGGAGGCACATATACAAACTGTCATAATTCCTATACTGTTCACCTGATTTGGATGTAAATACCCTCAAATAAAAGCTGACACTCTGCAGTTAAAGCACATCTTGTTCGTTTCATTTGGAATCCATTGTGGTGGTGTATAGAGCCAAAAATGTTAGAATTGTGTCGATGTCCCAATATTTATGGACCTGACTGTATATATATATACATATCTTTTATGTGTGTCCTTATGCATCTTGCAGCTGTTGCCCTTTACAAACACCCTGGTCTATGTTACATAAACATATGAAATGCTCTTGACGGGAAAAAATAAATAACAAAAAGTGAAATAAAAGCGTAGTACTTGTGACTCACTCCAACACTGGTGAACACTTGAAGAATTTTCTAATTTGTTTGATTATCTTTGAAGTGACAGTCATGCATAGTAATCTCTATTTATGCTAATATGCTGTTCCCCTTCTTAAACTGAGGTTGAAGATACTGGCATCTGTTGGTTTTGACGTGTGTGTGTGAGTCTGTGACAAGTAAGGGCCTGAAATATAAACTGAAAATGAAGCAGTGTGATCCGTTGTGCTGAGTGCATAAACGCTGAGCCATGGATGCTCCTCATTGGCCTAATGGCAGAGAGGCTAATTAACAGCAAAAGCCGGCTCGTTTGGTTGCCAACACCAACAGAAGGTCATGTTCCAGATGCCAGCTGGTATCTAGAGGGTGGCTGCTTTTAAATTAATGGAGAGCACATCATAGAGGGGATGCTAAAGGTACATTTTTGTGGGCTCGGTGACAACCACAACACCACCTCCATTAAGAAACAGTTTATTTTAAACAGATTAATTACAGTGAAATCAAAGCAGTGTTCAAACCCAGGCTTTGTGCACACATTAACTGTTTTTCAAATTATTATCATTATTGTCCCTCAGTCTACACATAATAAGCAATTTTACTAAGAAGAAAAAAAATATATACAACTTAAGGAGATAATAATGTTCCAGACATACTCAAAAAGTTTTATTTTGAAGTTGAAATTATCTGAGCAGCATCTACATTTGATGTATTTTACATTCAGCTTGTACTGATGGATCCATAGCTGTTATGAACACAGAAAACTCCTGTCATGTTTTGATCCACCATGCAATACCTTGGGAAAGCATCTGATTGATAACAGCTTCATTTTTGCATATGACAATGATTCCAAACACCCTGCCAACACAATAAAAGCATACACGGACAATGGAACACTATCATCCCTGAATCCTCCCTTAGTTATGCTGCAATAGGTGTAAGCTGCTGGGGGGATTCCCATGATGCATTGAGTATTTCTTCTTCAGTCACCTTTCTCACTCACTATGTGTTAATAGACCTCTCTGCACTGAATCATACTTGTTATTAATCTCTGGCTGTCTTTTATCCTGTCTTTTTTCTCTCAACCCAACCGGTCGCTCCAGATGGCCGCCCCTCCCTGAGCCTGGCTCTGCCGGAGGTTTCTTCCTGTTAAAAGGGAGTTTACCTTCCCACTGTCGCCAAAGTGCTTGCTCATAGGGGGTCATATGATTGTTGGGTTTTTCTCTGTATGTATTATTGTAGGGTCTACCTTACAATATAAAGCGCCTTGAGGCGACTGTTGTTGTGCTTTGGCGCTTTGAATTGAATGAAACTGAATTGAATTGAATTATCAGTCATGGATTGGCCTTCCTAGAACCTGCACCTCAACATCATTGAAGCAGTGTGGCATCATCTTGACACAGAATGCAGCAAAAGGCAGCCGACATGCAAAAGAAAAACTTTTAATGTCCTTCAAGAAGAACTTTTCCTGAAGACTCGTTAAAGAAATAACGAGAAAGCTTGTCTAAGATGGGTTAAGCTGTATTGAAATATAAAGTTGGCCCTACGAAATGCTGACTTTCAAGCTTGTTAGAATAGTACAGACTCTGTTTTTGCTTCATGTACTTCAAGTTTGTACTTGTTTTAACAAATTACTGCACCTATTTCCCATTTTCCTAGCAAAATGTAAACAAATCAAGGGTAACTCAAGACTTTTGCACAGTACTGTATCTGAACTAGCATCCAAAACCAACTTCCCTGTGTAAAACAATAATCTAAAGGGAGCTGTCATCACCCTTTGTAGAAGTAGCCGGACTTAGTTAAAGATAGGACTAATCCAAAGAAAAGTGTCCATTGGGAAGTAATAAAAAATTACACTGCAGTTGCTAGTTTAATTACAAAGAGAATGATCTGTTGCTTACTTGGCACAGCTTTAGTGAAACTGCATTCATACCTGGCGACAGGCAATGCAGTTTCATTAATGTATGATATGAGACGCTTCATCTTTGCTGGTAGGGCCAGTTAATATTCTGAAAATGAAGGCTGATTAAAATGAGTCAGTATTAGTAAACTCTGGCACATTTACATTTCAGTGTTGATTACTGCGCAGTGTCCATGACATATAAATAAAATTAAATAGATTACATCCTTTTCAGCTATTTTGTGTGAAAAGCTGTTATGTTGCTGATGAAGTAATATTAAAGCCTCGATGAATGAGTCATCTTTGCTCAGTTCACATCTCCTGTAAATTGTGTATGTTAATACTGAACTTAATTCTCTACTGAATACCTCTGCTGAACTGTGGGAGTGTAAAAGCCACTTTGATGACAGCAGTTCATTTCATATTGTGTCAACTAAAAGCAAAAGAGTGGCCATTTGATATGGTTAGCTTTGCCTTGTTCAATTTTCAATGTATAATGCCCAGATTTAATTTATTTTTTCAAACTGAATTTTATATTCCCGCACACCAGAACATTATTATGCTCTCTGCTGCAAAACTCAGTTTAAATTTTCTTGTGATGTGCACAAGGCAGACATTTTATCAGCAATAAAAAAGGGGAGATAATGTAAATAACTGTGCCTGTACTCCTCAGTCCCTCTAAGCATGACTGAAACACAAATAAGGTGTGTGTTTTTCTTGTATTTCAAATTTCTCATATTCAGAATAATTCATTCATTCATTTTCTGCAAATAAACCCATTTTTTTTAGTATAGGTTCTAACACTACTGGAGAAATTTACCATGACTTGCAGTGGAAAAACCTACTTAAACACTGACTTGCGAGGATTCTCAAACTGCAGCATCTGTGTATGCTTTCAGATGTCAGTCAAGAGGCTTTGCTCTTCAATTCAAGGTAATATTTGCAAACAGAGAATAGAAAAGGGGGATTTGATTTCAAGTACAAACTCATGGCAGGAATTTAATTTTTGCAGACAAATGCCCTGGTCCAGCACATGTTTACATGCTTGCCTACATACATCACACGATGTTCATCCTAATGAAATGGAGATTTAATTATATCAGTTACTGCAAACCCCATGTAAGAGCATGATTAGCATCTTTCTGTTGCTTAAACATGTGACTGCTTTCTCATTCCTGCAAAGTATTATGTTTAGTTTTGGAAGAAGGTGGCATGAGTAAGAACTGATCACATTGGTGATGGCAAACACCTCCTCACATTCATTAGTAGTCTGCCTGTGTAAGTCTGTGGTTCTCCTGTCTAGCCACCCCATGGCTTGTTTGAGAAGAGAACTACACCTGATATGATGCTGAGCACTGTGCTCTTCCTTCTGGCGTTACAGAGATAATGATTGCTTCTGATTATATTAACAAACCAAACCATCATTTTCAGTAAAAAACAAGAGTAAAAAGTAAAAAACTGAGAAATTTCAAAGGCGTTTTATACAACTTGTCTACAATATTAACATTTTTTCCCCACTTTTGTGCTCCTTGTCTAGCTAATGGTGACAGCTCTGCCTACAAAGAAAGGGCACAACTCTCAGGTGGTCCACTATCGATCAGCTGAAGGCGGCATATATTCTATCTTTGTCTGTGAAGCAGGCATTTATAACAGCATGTAGAGAAACCTATGGGTGTACTAGAGCGCATAAACTGTAGTGCTTTAGTTTTAATTCCTTAAGCTTAATAAGTTTACGTTGTTTAAGCACAGACGTTTAACTCCTGAAATTGAGAATAGTATCACAAGCTTTCAGATATTTACTTCAGATAATTAATTAGAGGACATTTGAACATGCATTATGTTTATGCACAAGACAAGCAATTTAGGAACATCTCTGTGCAGAACTGCATCTGTACAGACTGTCTGCATACACATATTTGTACATTTTCACAGCTTCTACAGAAAAAAAGAAAAAAAAAACACTGTTAGTGTTGACATGAAATTATATTATAATGATGTATTTATACTCCAATTTAAACAAAAACTCCAACTATCAGTATCACCTTCTGAGCCTGTTTGATATTTTATTTGCAAATATTTTATATGAAATTATTTACATGTGCTTTTGATTGTGTTATATTAATCAGCTCTCATTTATTTTTGTAATACATATATCAACAGGGTCAAAAGGAGAATGATTTATGAGTTGTGTTAAAAACTATCATAGAAAGTTTTAGTTTAACTGATACTTTGCAATTTTACTATATTGTGTGTACGTCTCATTCCTTAGACATTGTCATTATTTTTATTGTTACCTCTGTAAAGCAGATTGTGACTGTTTTCTTGGTTTTTTGCATTATATAAATACATTTTTCTTACTTACTTTATATCGGTTTGTCATAAATGTAGCCCCAGCATTTATGATTATATCCTGACCTTTTTTTTTGTCTTTTAAGACTTTTATGTCCTTTTTTTTTGTAAATAATAGATGTTAAATTAGATTTTTAAAAATAAATAATAAAGAATTCATCTAAATCATTTAAATTCAATAGATAATTTTGCCAATAACAACATATAGTAGAATTTTTGTCCTGTCAAATATGTCACATCAATCACTATTTATCTCAAAATAATTTTTATTTAAACATTTCAGTAGACTCAAATACATTTTGCAGTTTGGGAACCTTTGATTTATTCATCTAGCCCCAAGATCTATATTAGTATATAGCTGGCTGGGGTGTAACCGTTTACATGGCCCTGTACAGATTTAGTCATTGGTGAAGATGCCTGGGGCATGCCTCTGTTTACAATCCCGCTGATATTCATCTTTAATCAGCTGGGCCACAGTTGGATTAGCATGCTACATGTAGAAGCTGTGTCAAACATTAACATGTTCCCCTTTAGTGGTGGAGAGGAGATGTAGGGGAGAGAAGATAAGGTCAGCAGTTAAATATTATCACTAGCTATGGGAGAGAGGCCTGAATTTGGTGAAGGACAGCAGGAAGGTAGCTGCTATGCTTAAATGCTTCATAAATGCCAATCAATGAGCGCTAGCCAGTAGCGCCTAAGAACCATGGCACTGTCCTCTGAGCAATACTTAAAAAAGAGGAAAAAATAACTAGCAGGAATCAGGATAATGAGTAGTTAATGATCATATGTATCAGTCACAGATTTACCTCCATCCACGCCAAATTATACCGGGGCTGTAAGTGTGTGATTTGTCAATGACGTCCTACACTGGAGAGATTACATCAGAGATTTTCTTCTTATTGACCTGTAATAAGAATGTAATCGGTCACTGTAACATCTAAAGTGCTGAACCAAAGCTGGTACATATTTAAACATCACTGTTCATACTGGACCATGTTTCTTTTTCAATCATCGGGGACCTCTATTCCATCTTGTTCACACTGCCATCACAGGGTAAAGCCTATAGTCTATTTCCTAAGTCCGAATCACGTTCTGTAGATCCCTCTAATAAGCACAGGTCAAATAGCCTCCATAAATCATAAAATACAGCACTTTTCCTCTGGTTTCACTGCAGCTCTGCAGTAATGCTACAAGGAGCCAAGATAAATTGTTATTACTGCTCCTATAGTAGGAACCACTGGTAGAAAAAAATCAATTGTATAATCACTTGTGGAGGAGAGGAGGAAAGGGCGACATTGAAGTGTTCCTCCATTTCAGGTTATTCCTCTCATGGAGGCTTAGAACTGCTCACAACCTGGGTAAGGGGCAAAAGAGAGAAAACACTGAGAAAAATGATTCATACTCAACAGCTCTCATCCAACTCGATCACCCAGCTGTAAGGCATAAGGCAGGTATGCAGCTCTTTGTCGCTGGCATTTACAGTTCATTTGTTTTCCCAGGAAGTAATTTTCATTAACAAAACCAATTTCGCCTCAAGTCCTCAACATGAATAATAAACACAAACTCTTGCAGGGAGAGGGTGAGAAACAACGATTCAGATCAAACTCTTCTAAGCAGCACGCTAAAATATTTTGGGATGCTCTTTTTTGTTTGGGCTCCGAGGTAAGAGGTGTCATAGTTTGCAGAGCATGTCGTAATCACTCGCCTTAGGAGAATACTGCTAGAGAGCTAATCATTACCACTCTGCCAGCTTGTAGAAGCGGGGCACATTTCTTCTGCACAACTTTGGGCTGTTTTTGTCTGTGTGGCTGCTGCCTGTCAAACAAGCCACCACTGGTTGAAACAGCAAGTTTACATCAAAGCTGCTCAAGTTCATTTTGAAGCTGCAATGAAAGATTCAATGCTCTCTGCCTTTAATCAGAGCACAACAGCACTTTTTGCTGCAAAGCTTGTTTACCTGAAAACAAGCTGCATTTCGCTAATAGATTTTTTATTTCATGTATGTGAGTTTGTGCATATGCCCTCTATCTAATGTAATATTAGGAGGAATTAACATTTTATTCTATATTTATGTTTAAATATGTACAGGTATGGTCAGAAGTTTACATGGATTCATCTTGAGCATGAATGTCATCGTGATTTTGGGCTTTTGATGATTTTTTAAAAACTTTTCTTTTTCCTGGCCGGAATGATTGCACAGCATATATCTTTAATGAACCGGGTGCACAAGTTTGAATTTAATTAAGATTTTCTCTAATCCACACAAGGTCAGAATATACATAGAGGCTCCACAGTATACATACAATCAAATTAGTGGCCTTGACGGTTCTAAGGTGTCAATTAATCTCACAAACCCAAGACCTATTAACTCGTCATTAGTGATCATGATTGACTAGAACTGCTAGTTTCTCTGTGACAGCACTCACTGGATCAATCAATACTCAGAACAATGGAAAAGACTGTGATTTACACAAACAGTGAAGATCTATTGGAGCTAAAAAAAACAACAACAAAAACCCTGTAGATTCTAAGATCATCAGTTCAAACAATTATACACAGGTAAATGGTCTTTAACTTCTATAAGGCTTCATGCAATTCACTGTGCTAATGCTGTGGCTCTAGGTCT
This sequence comes from Pelmatolapia mariae, assembly GCF_036321145.2. Lineage (NCBI taxonomy): Eukaryota > Metazoa > Chordata > Actinopteri > Cichliformes > Cichlidae > Pelmatolapia > Pelmatolapia mariae. Next base: position 23,861,143 of record NC_086243.1, on the reverse strand, counting down.
GGCGATGACGGTCTGTAGTTGGTTAGTAAGTTACCTACATTTGACTGAACAACAACATTTGGATGAATTGTTATGAAATTTAGCGTAGCACACAGACAGACGCCGCCACTCAGGCTTTTCCAGTTATGATTATTCTCGTCTCAAAGCTCAGGTGAGCACTCTCCCCAAATATTCACTTAGCAACAGTTAGCAAACAAGTATTGTTCTTCGCTAGCATGCAGGTCAAATGCTCTATACAGATCACCTTTTGTTTTACAATCATAAATAGTGGTGCTACGCTTTGACTGATTGGGAAATGATAAAACAAATTTACACTTTGTTCTTCTAAAGTTCCTATTAAGCCCATCTATAACTGCATTTATTTGGTCTAAATCATTGTTCACAAACTGAATTTGTAGTCACACATGTATACATCATCATAACATGACAGTGTTCCCACTGGGGCATCCCGCTGAGAGCTGTAATCAACTATCTTCTTTTATTAGAAAATTGTTGCTACATAATTATTCTGTTGTCCCGTCATCTAAGAGTGTATTTTGTGATTTATTCATTTATTTCTTTGTTGATGATCAAGAATCTATCTATATTTTTACTGTGCTTAAATACAGATGTTACAGAAATGCATGTCTGCTGCACAGTTTGCTGGTAAAGAAGGTAGTGACCTAAAGTAGGCCAGCATTTGATTACTTCTGATCAAATGCTGATAGCTCATCTTTAACATTCACAGCAGCACTCGGTCCACCCCCTGGAGCGACTAGATCAAATTCTCAATTAGTCTTGTTGTAAGTGTGCCATTGACCTTGAGAAGGGCTCTTTTTTTTAAGCATAGTTCCTGGTTTGAATGTTAAGCCTTTCAAGTCACTTGAGGATAAATAGTTTGCGAAGCATATACAGCAAGTGAAGAAATGTGGAGATGCAAGAAGACAGATATTATACATAACTAACATATGATAATTGAGCTGCACGTTATTGTGTCTGTTTCTTTTAAATAAATTATACTGCTAATGCAAATATTCTATGCTAAGTCGCTCTCGATAGCCTTATCTCTTGTTTACAAACAAATGATTTACAACAGATGCGTTCACGCACACAAACACACAACTGATTCATGGCTTCTAATTGGCCTTTAATGGAACCAGTGTGTGTTAATAAAAATCAGCTGCTCGTATCTTTTTAGGAGTGGTGAACCGTGTGAGGAAGGGATTAAACTGGTTATTAAACAGGTAAGACGCTGGAACCCTGGGGTGATTAATTCCCCAGGGACCACCTTTCACAGTGAAAGTAATTGTAACAATTCCCAGCCTGAGCTTGTCTCTCTCCACCCCAATTCACTGTCCTGGTGCAGAATTACTGCGCAAAGCTAGAGACAGAAATACTGTAGCTCTGCTAAGCGGACAAGGGAAGCTGGAGTTGATGAAGTTAGAATTCTTAAATGTATTAAACTCAAGCAATTATCCACAGTGCTGAAATGGCAGTTTCAGACAAGAATGATCAGGGCATTTATTGAACAAAATGTTGGCTAATGTTCATGTCTCAAGGCATCAAGCACTCCTTTGTAACAAATAATTAATGCATGCCTTTCAGAATACAAAGTCATTTGTTGCTGATTTCTACTAAGTAGCATCATTCACACAAACTTGGATTAGTTTGGTCAACATCTTGGTGTGTGTACAGCGGATTGTGTATCAGTGTTTAGCTTGTTTTTGATTATGTTTTTGTTTTTATAACAGTACTAGGGTTAATTCAGTAAATTTACTAGTGCTCAATCTCACTTGCCACGTTATTACTGTTCACTAACCCAAATTTCTAATCAGCCAATCCCATGACGGCAGCTCTGTGCATTTAGTTATATAGACATGCTCAAGACCGCCTGGTCAAGTTAAAACAAAATATAAGTTGTTCCGTAGTGTGGTGGTTTACACGTTCCCCTAACAGCTGAAATTTCCCTGGTTTTATCCTAGGAAGAGGCAAAAATCCCTCAAGGCTTGTGTTAGTCAGGGTACCTGGCGTCAAAATCAAAGTAAGACGCTATCTACTGTGATGACCTAAGGGAGCAGCTGAAAGTATCTTTTAATGAAAGACGTGAAGAAAATCTTCCATACAATCTTCCTTCAAGCTGTCATTGAGCAAACACTAACTAGTGAAAATTCATAAGATCCAAAATAACACACTGACTTATGATCCCTAGTAGAGCTGACAATGTACGCTATAATCAACAAACTGGGACTGAGAGAAAAGGAGAAATTTATGAAGCAACATTTTGGACGGTCACTGGTCACAGAATCATATTTACTTTTTAATTTTAGAATTTTTGTGTCTAAGCTAATGTAAAACTTTTCAATTGTTGTTTTGCACTCATTTAGCAAAAACAAAATAAGAATATATTTAAAATGGCATTTTCTTTTGTGCGTTTTGTGGAATGTGTTTTCATATTTAAATTCCAATTGATAGATTTAACAGAAAAAAATTACAGCCAAAAGCACAACATCAAAAAATTCTATTAAAACAATTATGTTTGAACACATGTTTGTGTTATGTGCTATGGCTCCAGTACAATACTCTGGGCAAATGATTTGCTATCTATCTAATAAATGTACCATCAAAGGTTTATAGCAAAAGCAGCCTTTCTGTCAAACATGCTTGCATGGATTAACTGAGAGGAGCTGCTACTGAATAAAATGAGAGCTGTATCAGGTCTGTAGGTAGCACATCAAAGACTCATATACTGTATTTTTATATTTGAAAAGAAACATCCTACAATACTTTGCCCTCTGATTTGACTAAATCACAACACTTGATGATTTTTTAAAGTGTTTGTAGCACTTCACAGTCTAAGGCCTATCATGGGATTGTAGCCTAGACAGAAAAATTGAAATGAACGAATTGAAAAACTGATAACAGCTGGCGGAGAGGATTGGGAATTATGAAGAATATTCAGGCGTTCCTGAAAAATGAAGCTTTCTCTGCAATACCTCAGGAATCCCTCGGATGGTTTTCAAAGTTTTCAAGCGTTTCTCTGTAACAACCTGAATGCGGGGGGAAATGCGACTGATGCACTTGTCTCATAGTGTTAAGAAAGTAGTCACTGCCTTGTCTGTGTTTTCTCATCACACTTAGTGTGGGGTGCCACAAAAAAGCCGGGACAGTTTGTGAGGTTGAAGGCGCATTTTCCGAGATAGCTGTTTTATCTCAAGAACCTTAGGTGTGCAGTGATGGTGGTATCAATCACCTTGTGATATAAACCATAAGCACCATCGTTTAGTAGCTGAAACAACTCGGTGCCTAGTCAAATATTTTCAGTAGTGACACCATTTACTCTTATCCAAGTTTCTAGGAGTTTTCCTTTAGTTTTCTGATACAACAGAAAATGCTTTGAATTCTAATTGAATGCAGTATTGTGCTTGTGATTGTGGCTACTTTTCCCATTGGGAGGTGTCCCCTGCCTGTTATTCATCTTTCAGATTCTTTGAGTTGTTGTTGTTTTTTTTCATTTGTTACTAAAGGACCAGATAATGGCAGACTGGAATCGTGTAATTGCTTCAAAGCCGTCTGCGTATTTTTTAGGTGAGTTCAGCGAAGTGTAACAGAATGAATGTCTTCTTTTGTGTTAATAGAGTGACTCTGCATTTCTCTGTGGCCCACTCTTGTAAGATTAATGATGGGGGCCAAGCCCTCCTTAAGGCTCATTCATTACCATGGGCTCATCTCCCTTCAGACAAATATAACACCATGAATCACTATTCTCCTGTGCCATGTAGGTCTGTGGACATCACTGGATCAGTTTGCTGTCTGCAATTTCCTATTCAGAAGCACTGAAAAAAGAGATAATTGTGTGTGCCTTTGTGGCTTTGAGGATATTAAAAATTTTCAGTGTGTTCTACATGTCCTTACAGGATGGGTTTTTATATCAACCTGGCAAGTAAGAAAAAGGATCTGTTGTAGGGCTCTCTCGCCATCCCATGTTTTGTTTTGTTAAACAAACATGACATTGGGCACTGTTGCCTCACAGCAACTGAGTTCAATTCCACCATCAGGCCGGGGTCTTTCTGTGTGGAGTTTGCATGTTCTCCCCATGTTTGCGTGGGTTCTCCCTGGGTACTCTTCCCAGTCCAAAGACATGCACTTTGTATGGATAGGTTAATTGAATCAGAATCAGAATACTTTATTGATCCCTAGGGGAAATTATTTTTTTGTTACAGTGCTCCATTACAAACAAACATTAACAAAGACAGACAGTAAACTAACTAAGAATAGCACAATATATACAGGCATATATATATACATAAAGTCACTTATTAATAAATAGCTAAAAAAGAAACATGTGTAGCTGTTGCAGTAAACAGTGTGTTAAGTGTACAGGGAGATGGCCACAGGCAGGAATGATTTCCTGTGTCGTTCAGTGGTGCTTTTCGGTACTCTCAGTCTCTCACTGAACGTGCTCCTGTGACTGACCAGCATGTCATGGAGTGGGTGGGAGGTGTTATCCAACATTGTCTTTATCTTGGACAACATCCGCCTCTCCGACACCACCTTGAGGGAGTCCAGCTCCATCCCCACAACATTACTGGCCTTACGGATCAGTTTATCGAGTCTGTTGGCATCTGCAACCCTCAGCCTGCTCCCCCAGCATGCAACAGCATAGAGGATCGCACTGGCCACAACAGACTCGTAGAAAATCCTGAGCATTTTCTGGCAGATGTTGAAGGACCTCAGTCGCCTCAAAAAATAGAGACGACTCTGGCCCTTTCTGTAAAGTGCTGTGGTGTTTTTAGCCCAGTCCAGTTTATTGTCAATGTGTACTCCAAGGTATTTATAGTCCTCCACAATGTCAACACTGACCCCCTGGATTGAAACAGGGGTCAAGTGTTTCCTGGTCTTCCTGAAGTCCACTATTAATTCCTTGGTCTTTGCCACGTTGAGCTGCAGATGATTCTGCTCACACCACGTGACAAAGGAGTCGATCACAGCCCGGTACTCCGTCTCATCATCCCTGCTGATGCATCCAACCACCGCGGAGTCATCAGAAAACTTCTGAAGATGGCAGGTCTCTGTGCAGTGGCTGAAGTCTGTGGTGTAGAGGGTGAAGAGGAAGGGAGATAGGACAGTCCCTTGTGGTGCCCCTGTGTTGCTGATTACCTTGTCAGACACACACTGTGGGAGACATACATATTGTGGTCTTCCTGTCAGGTAATCAACAATCCAGGACACCAGAGAAGCATCCACCTGCATCGCTGTTAACTTATCACCCAGGAGAGTCGGCCTGATGGTATTGAAAGCACTAGAAAAGTCAAAAAAAAAATGACCCTCACAGTGCTCGCCGGCTGGTCCAGATGGGTGTAGACACAATTGAGCAGGTAGATGATGGCGTCCTCTGTTCCGAGACGAGGCTGATAGGCAAATTGAAGGGGATCCAGATGTGGTCTGACAATGGGTCGCAGCTGGTCCAGGATGAGTCTTTCCAGGGTCTTCATGATGTGGGAGGTCAGTGCCACGGGCCTGTAATCCTGGGGGCCACTGGGACGTGGCGTCTTTGGAATAGGGACGAGGCATGATGTCTTCCACATCACTGGGACCCTCTGCAGACTCAAACTCAGCATAAACAATTAATCTAAATTGCCCATAGGTGTGGATGCGGGAGTGAATGTGAGTGCGAATGGTTGTCTGGCCCTGTGACAGACTGGCGACCTGTCCAGGGTGTACCCCGCCTCTCGCCCTATGACAGCTGCGACCCTGAAAAGGATAAGTGCAAGCGAATGGATGGATGGATGGATGGACATTGGTCTTCTACAATCATGTGTTAACATATATTGAAACCTACAAGATTAAAACTACTTGTTTACTGTTGGGTAGGTTCCTCTCATGACGCCAAGGCAGCTCTAACCCTGCAAAGTGATACCTCTGGGAGTGCTCTGTAATCTCCGAGTGTCCTCAGAAATCCCCTAAGTGTGATTGTGGAATACTTTTCCCATTGGGGGTGTGCTTGGTTTGCAACAGTGTTTGGGTAGATGGTATGTCCCATAAATCCAAGGGCCCAAGGTTTCCTGGCAGAACATTGTATCACAATGATAATGATAACCAAGGTTGCTCACCGTTCAGTGGTTTTAATGTTGTGGCTGATCAGCATTTATGAAGAGCACTGGAACAAAATCAAGTAAGAGTCTTGCACACAATTCCTTATATCAAGGTTCAGTCTACTGATATACTGAGAAGAAGAAGGAAGTATCACAATATAACGAATGTTCTTCATAGGATGAGACTGTTTCCAACAGTGTCCAGTGAGAATGTTGTTGCTTAGGCTCTTCAGATATGAATGTAATGCTGTAAAGCTTTTAGTTTGTTAGTCCAATTCCATGCATTCATTTTATAAAGCATAAATATTTGTAGATTCAATGGACCAAGAGTAAATTCAATGTTTCAAAGTATGCAGGTAAGTAGGTAGGTAAAGATGAAATAAATACAATTATTGAACAAAGCATCGCTTCAGCAACAACAAGTTGCTTCCCCCAATAACAGAAAGTAATGGACTTCAATCAGTAATATTCTCTCCACTTCTTTTTCACGAAATGAGCTTCAACCATCAGATCATGAAAGATTTAATAACCTATAATAAATCTTACAAAAGTGTAGATGTGCTTCAAAAGATCTTCAAGCCTTTGCAGATTTTTCTTCTGAAACATAGGTTTTGAGTTCAAATAGAAGGGTGACTTATTGACTCAAGTATCATCAAACTGCAACCTATATTACACCCAAAGTGCTTGCAAACTTTTGGCAAGAGATTACAGTGTGATATGTTTCTGTACAGGGTTGTGATTGAATCACAACTGTAGTCCAGTTGGAAACAATGATATTGTTACTTTTCAGTATTGGCTGGCTGCACAAGTTGGAAAAAGGGAGTGAGTCAGAGATGTGATCGAGGTATAATGGAGTTCTTCACAGGTCAGCGCAGAACTATTGACCTCTCAGCGGGTTCTCTCTGTCCTCCACTCATCCGCCACAACATGCACCTCTCATCAGCAGTCCATCAGACCAGGGTTTCCAGGAAGAGCTCGGAATTTCGAATTGTACTTTCATCCAGCTGCTGTCCCGTTTTACAATTTCAATTTCTCCTTCCCTCAACAGTCACTGTAAACTGTGGCCAGCAGTGCTCTCATGCATCAATCAAAATAGCAAATGGTTGTGTAATGAGATGAGATGGCTGCATACAAAATAAGTGGCTGGCTTCCAAGCACATTAGTCTCTGTTACAATTTTCTCCTAATCAGCAATTTCCCCTGCTTATCATGCTCCATTTATTATTCTCTTTTACATTTGCATTTTACATTTCGGATATAGGAGGAAACACTGAATTAGAGGTTATCCCTACCAACCCACACAAATTGAATTGTTTTTACCCCTCCATGCATATTTTCACAGCAGATGATTTGTATCCACTAGAGGTGTTTTACCCAGTGGTGAGCTCATATTGTAATTCCAGACAGGATGACTGTTATGTTTTGCAGGCTCTATGTTTTTCTCTGGTTCTGTGCTGCTAGATTTCTCTTGATGCATTTGTAGAAAGTAACAATCACAACACATTTTTAGGTGTACTGGAGCTATATGCATGTGTCTCTATGTGTGTGTGTTATGAAAGTATCTGTATGGGTGTGGGTGTAGTTCAAGGGACAGCAGAAAAAGCTGTTGCAATGTCAGCATCTTTCCCAGAGGAATTTAAAAGGTGACTTTATCGGTGATTAAATACTTTCAAAGCCTGGGAGATAATCATAGATAAAGTTTGTGCAGTGCGTGTGCAAAAAGTGATAAGCTTAGTGTTATTCTACATTTTACTGTCAACAAACCTCATGTAAAAAAAACCCAAACTAGCTGTGTGTTAACTCACACCAGAGCTTGACGACTTCTCTACCTTGGTTGTTGCACTTAACCACAAGTTCTTCGCTTCTTACTGAAGATGGAAAACTGTATAGATGAATTACAAAAGTTGTAGCGAGTTTGAGTTTTCGGCTGTGGATCTTTACTTACTAAAGCCTTTTAAACCGTGCCCTGTCTGAAGGTCTTACATTTTCTACTGCAGAAGCTGCAGACAAATTTAATGATGCCTTCCTCAATTGGGTCTATCCCTAATGTAGCACTTCTACAAAATCCAGATGAACTATTAGCCTTTTTCAAAATTGAACGTCTTTCCATTCTTCCAAGAAAACCGGAAAGTTTAAATTGAACACTCCCCTCCGGCTAAATAATCTCACTCAGTCCTCAGTGCGAGTGAAATCCTGCAAAGTCTTTAACTATACTATGCAGAATAAGGATCAAATGAAAAAATTCAAGAAGGCAGAGAAAAGGGTGCAAGATGATAAATTACCATTGCTCCTTAATACTCATTTTAGTGAGTTTAGTGAGTTATATCTGTTGTCTGTGGATGATCCAGTACTGATCCTGGGCCTGGTAGTGACTGAATAACTGTTTTGAACTTAATGAAAAAGCAAAAGCTCTCTTTAAAGACAACAACTGGTACAGAATATCACTTGGTAATTTTTAACTTTCACTATAAAACTTTATTCATGTTTTTACCTACTTGATGCTTACCATGCCAATTGTTCAGATCGGAAAAAAACTACATTCCCTGTGTCATCACAATCCATTTTTATCAAAATTTTTTTACAGGAAAGCTTTGATCAATATGTGTCCAACCATGTGTCCTTCATTAGGCTGTGGGACACTGTCTTACCTCAGCAGAGTGTTGTTTAAATGTATCCTGTTTAAGTTTCAGAGCTCTATTTGTAGCTGTAATATTAAAATATAAATTCTTTATAAATCTGATTGGATTGGGAGCACTCAATCAAAAACTTTTGTGCAGATCAACAGTCAAATGACATTTCAAATTCCCCTTTTTATGTGAGTGCACGCAGACCCTGAAGCAGTCCATGTTAATGAAAGCTAATGAAAGTTAATAACCAATTTGCAGAAACAAGTAATTTTTCTTATGTTGAACTTGTTTAGTAGTACAGCCCTCATAATGTCTATGCACAGATTTTGTCAACAAAATAGTGCCACTGCCACACAATGTGGCCATAATGGCTACATCTCACTTTTATAAAGGTAAAGATAAAGGACAAGATCACAGATGGATGTGGTATAAAAACCTTTTGGAAGAGCGAGTTGCGTCAGGCCACTGGAAGATGGTCTTTAGTTGGAAACTATTTTTAGTTTTCTGTAAATCCACCCTGTTAGTGTGTGCAGAGCTGTAGCTAAGAAAAACATTTGTCTGTTAGACTACCTGTATGGCCACGTGGAAAGCTGTGTTACTTGGTCATAACATTAATAATGTATCTAAACAAGGTAGAATTCATAGTTTTCACAGAATTTAATCATGGACAAATTAGCATTGATGATCCAGGGATATTTTATGTTTTTTTGTTTGTTTGGTTTTTTTTTTAATCTCTGAGGATAACATAAAATTAACGTTTGAAATATATTAACTTGTCAGTGGTACAGTGGTTCTGTGTCACCTCACAACAAGAAGGTCCTGGGTTTAAATCCACCAGCTGGGTGAAGCCTTCTTGCATGGAGATTATATATTCTCCTTATGGCAGCATGGACTTGGTCAGGTTACTCAAGCGTCATCCCACAATCAGATTAAGTTAATTTGCTGCAAATGGGAATAAATGTCTGTATGCGCCCTGTGACACACTTGCAACCTGTCTGGGGTGTACCTCGCCTCTCGCCCTGTAACAGCCGTAATAAGCTCTTGCAACCATGAATTGGGTAAGCGTAATAAAATTGATGGATTGATATTAACTGATCTTTATTGAATGAATGTCCATGAATTTTGGCATGGGCACACATTCCTCCCTCAAGATGAATTGTTAAAGGTTTAGTCATTCCTCTGTCTTCTTCAGGTACAAGCTTCATGTCAAATTCAAAATTGCACAATTCTTTAGTTTGAGGGTTGGTTGATATACAATGGTTAGCAAATTCATTACACCATCTGTCATGAAAATAAGAAAACATAGAAATCTGTCAAAAATGCGTTTAACACAAAAATAATATTGTTATTTATTAATAACAAATTGAATTCACATTTATGTACCTACATTTGAGCTGGCACTCTGGACTTCTAATAAAAATAAGAATAATGTAGTTTACTAAAAACAAAGGGTTTTTTTTGGTAAAACTGCTGATTTGAACATTTATGGATAATAGCAATAGTTATATTTTACCATTATAAATATAATTTCACTTAAAGAGCTTGCACGTAATTACAGAAACATTGAAAAATAATTTTGGTAATTACCATTACTGTTAATTTAAGCCAGCTGTAGCACAAACCTGGATGGTGATCTAGTAAATTTGCTAAGAAATGTATATGAAATGTGTTCATTTTAATCAAACTGGGTGTTTTCTCTGCTGTCAATCGAACACCACCAGCACTGGTGATGCATATTGTAAAATATAAGCTTTCCTTAGAGAAGCCTGCACTTGTGTGCCTTGAATAATGACAGCAACAGCTGGTGAACAAAATTTTTCACAGAACTGTTTCACGAAACTATTTTATGCTAAATATCTGTATCTTACTGAGCCAACATGTATCGAGCACAAAAAGGTTAATTTGCTCTGCCGTGGCTGGTGTTTGACAGTCATTTTAGAGACAAATGCAAGGTGGCTTGTTGAGTGAATAGGGGACATACAAGTGAGGTTGGTCTCCATTTACTGTGCAAGAGAATGGATGCTCAAGGACCTTGACTACTCAGAAGAGCACCTGCCGAATATTGAGAGGATAAGAGATAGACCCATGTAGTAATTTGTAGTATTCATGCTACATTACACAAGCAGTTGTTGAGTTAAAGCACTCTAAAGAAGCAGATGAAATTGTAACTGCTGTACTGGCTTAGAACATATCTGCCAGTAAAGGTTTTTGTGAAATATTTTTTTCTTACTTAGATCCTTTTTTATTTCAATGAGTGGATTTAAGTTAGAGCTTCAATGTGTCGTTAATGTCCTTGGAAAGAGTTTTTGTGTTTTGTCAGTGTACCCTCAAAGAAAAACCAGCGCTAGCAAGTGCTCCCAGAACCTTGTGTTTCCAATTACTGTCTGTGTGGCTCTTTTCAATATAGAAAGAGAAATGTTCCTGTGATCACAACGTTCTTGTAATGACAGAGTGAACCCATCAACAGGGTGGCAGCAGAGCCAGCCGGCATTAATGAATCTTCAACGTGAGACTCAGAGCAATTACATGTGATGTTACTATGGCTTATTCTTTTCTTGTGGAGAACCATCCAATTATCAGTTGATCCGAGAGTTTCCAGGGAATCACAACAATTGTCACTTGTAATTTTGTTGTCGCTCACATGATGAGAAATGTAACTTAGCAACAAAATGGATGGGTTTACAGGACTGTGCCACACCAGGGCAGTTTGTTGTTGCACTCTAATTAGATCTGACAAGCATGTCAGCATTCACAATTTCCTGCCATTGCTTCTTGCTTCTTTAAAAACAAAAATGCAATTTTCGTAAGCTTAATAAAAAAACAGAGAAACAGTAAACAGTAATTGCCACATCATTATCAAATACCAGAAATATTATCATAAGTGCTGGGCTGACAAATTGCTGGTCCCTTTCTTTTAAATTTTTCTTTTGTTTCAAAGTTTAGTTTAAAACATCTGCCATCTTTTTTTATTTGTGCATGTTGTATTTTAATTTTTAGGATTATATCTGAATTAATTCTTCGAAGATTTTCATAAGTCTTTTGACTTCCTGAGCCTACTGTAAATCAAAGTGACTCTGAGGAAAATCTAGTCAAAGAGCCCAGGTTGGAGAACACTTCTCTATTTGTGCTTTTTGTCTGATATTAAAGGAGTAGGAATAGATTTCATTTTTTCTTCAATAAACTATTATTAGAATTTCGTAAAGAAATCAGTCAGCACGAGCCACAGTGGGTTCTCGGCCTTTGGATGATTCTGCACAGCAGCTTTTGGAAGTGAGTCAACCTTGGTGTGTGGTTGGCACAATACCTGAACAGCTGCACGTACGACGCAGAAGGAGAAAATGTTCTACAGGGTGGACCATTTATATGGATACACCGTAATAAAATGGGAATGGTTGGTGATATTAAAGTCCTGTTTGTGGCACATTAGTATATGTGAGGATGCAAACTCCTCAAGATGGGTGGTGACCATGGTGGCCATTTAGAAGTCGGCCATCTTGGATACAACTTTTGTTTTTTCAATAGGAAGAGGGCCATGTGACACATCAAACTTATTTGTAATGTCACAAGAAAAACAATGGTGTGCTTGGTTTCAACGTAACTTTATTCTTTCATGAGTTATTTACAAGTTTCTCTTTGTTCACAGCCATTGACATGTCGAAGAGGTTAACACGTGAGGAGCGGATCGAAATTGTGTTGATATCTGGTGAACGCAGTAACCGGGTCATTGCAGCAGATTTCAATGCAAGACACCCTACGAGACCACCCATCTCCCATGCTACAGTTAGCAGACTGCTTGCTAAGTTTCGTGAAACTGGTTCAGTGTTGGATTTGCCAAAATGTGGACGCAAGAAAACTGTCACTAATGAAGAAACATCAGTGGCTGTCCTAGCTTCATTCAGCAAGAGCCCACAGCGTAGCACTCGCCGCATGTCACTGGAGAGTGGCATTAGTCGAACATCCCTTCGGCAGATATTAGCTACTCACAAATGGCACCCTTACAAACTCCAGCTACTGCAGCATCTCAACGAGGATGACCCAGATCGGCGCACAGAATTTGCAGAATGGGCAAAACAAAAATTGGAACAGGACCCTCAGTTCATGCAGAAGATTTTGTTCAGTGATGAGGCAAACTTTTATGTGAATGGTGAAGTTAACAAACAAAACCACCACTATTGGTCTGACACTAACCCACATTGGATGGATCCCTCCAAGACTGTTGGAACAACAAAAGTGATGGTTTGGTGTGGTATAAGGGGTACAACGATAGTGGGTCCATTCTTCATCAATGGAAACCTCAAGGCCACTGGATATTTGAGATTGCTACATGATGATGTGTTTCCCTCTTTATGCACTGAAGCTGGCACGTTCCCTGAGTTTTTCCAGCAAGATGGTGCACCACCACATTATGGGTGCCAGGTCCGAGCATTCCTAGATGAACAGTTTCCTGGAAAGTGGCTTGGTCGTCGTGGGCCAGTTGAATGGCCCCCAAGGTCTCCCGATCTGACCCCCTTAGACTTTTATCTTTGGGGTCATCTGAAGGCAATTGTCTATGGTGTGAAGATACGAGATGTGCAGCACCTGAAACTACGGATACTGGATGCCTGTGCTGGCATTTCTCCTGCGGTGTTGCTATCAGTGTGTGAAGGGAGAAGAGGGTTGCATTGACAATCCAACACAATGGGCAGCACATTGAACACATTTTATAAGTGGTCAGAAACTTGTAAATAACTCATGAAAGAATAAAGTTACGTTGAAACCAAGCACACCATTGTTTTTCTTGTGACATTATCAATAAGTTTGATGCGTCACATGGCCCTCTTCCTATTGAAAAAACAACAGTTGTATCCAAGATGGCCGACTTCTAAATGGCCACCATGGTCACCACCCATCTTGAGGAGTTTGCCCCCTCACATATACTAATGTGCCACAAACAGGACTTTAATATCACCAACCATTCCCATTTTATTACGGTGTATCCATATAAATGGTCCACCCTGTACAGTGATTGTTTATGTTGTGCTGTTTTCCCTTTTTGAATATGCAAGCATGTTTTGTGTTTCTACAAAGGTACCTTGTGCTCAGTTCTGAAACTACATGCCAGATTCTGACTATGTTGGATATTTTAAGTTGAGTGGATAATGCATACATTACTCTGTATTTCAACCTGTCACTCAACTTCAGCTCCTTCTCTTCTCCCTGTTTTTGACAAGCAGGACACTAGGGGGCACTATGTGACCTGCTGTCTCCTTTTTTATTGTGGCCTGGTTTCCATTGCAAACTGGTAGGCTTCAGTTCTGTGCACGGACACTGCGCTGTGTGACCAGTGCTCCCAGAACCACACTATATAAGTGGGAGAATTGCAGACATACTCCCGGAGGCAATGCTACATTTCATACACGGAGGAGTTTGAATACTGCACTGCAAGTCATCAGATCCACCCACACGATCAGAACTAAATGAGTGAAATGATTCTTTTTCTGCATTCACTGTTTTTAATTCAAACCTGACCCAGCCTTAATACATAGGAGAACTGAGGGGAAGTGTATTCATTTCTTTTCTCTTTTCAATTCACTTGTATTTTGTGAAAAACAGTGTTGTAATATAAGCCTAGATGATTTTATCATCAGAAATCTTAAACCATTCAATAGGTCAAGGAATAACTTTCCACAAATTAATCTTTAAATTATATAGTTTATATTCACTGACATGATTTTATATAAGCGATGAATATTTATTTTGGATAAGTCTCTTTTAAAAAGCTCTGCTCTTGAACCAGTGGATTCTCTTGCCTCATTTAAGGCACTGGTTTTATAAGCGGTCTGATGTAATAGCAGAATTACTCCTGTACTGCTTGTTTTCAGCCGGACACCTACCCTTTCTATACATAAATGCACTGCTATTTAGATGCTCTCACGCAAGTGGGCTGTTCTAACAAAAAAAAAAATAAAATGGTGAGCTTTGCATGGAAAAAGCTCTTATACAATGTCTTCTAACGTTCATAATTGTACTGATATGCCGGTCCCGGCTGATCCGTGCATGAAAAAAGACAGGCATGTGGAGGCATGCAAACCTGTGTGGATGCAGAGTACATGCTGTCAGCTACAACACAACTATACATACTGTCACACTTAAGCACCTCTGTGCTTATCCAGCTGAACGGAAGAATGTATGGTATGGGAAGCTATATGATATTGTCCTGGCACACGGACACAGAATTTCTTCAGATGTCTTTTTTTCTTTAAATTTATTTATTCCTGAATAATGCCTCACTTTGCTTAATCAACCTTATAGCATCTGCATAGATGATGCATGTTGCAGTTCATGCTTATAGTAAAAAAAAAAGAAGAAAAGAAGCTATTTAGTTTAGCATTAATGTGAAACCTTCTATCATGTAAAGTTTTATGGTTTTAGGAGTGTCTGTCTGTCCAGCTCTATTCTCATTTTCCTGTTCTCAGTCTTGTGTTAAAGCCTTTATTATGCAATGAAATCTTTGCTGTCTTGGTGGCAACTCTACTTAATAAGTTGGCCATAAAACACAGCAGTTGTTGGTTTTTGATTTTGACTTTATAAAGCACAACTGTTATGCTTTTAGTCGTACTAGAGAAGATAAATACAAGAACGTAGTATGCATGAATAGACTGTCACATAACATAAACAACGCATCCTTCCTTTGGTTATCTTTTAAAACAAGTTATATAATGAGCAAGATATTTTTGCAATGGAAGAATAAAACAGCAAGTCTGTCTGCTCTCCTTCAAATCAATTTTTTATTTTAGCGAGGGAGGGTCAGTACAAAGAAGAGTAGCTTGCTGTTGTCGCTTTCTGTTATCGTTCACTTTCTCTTACCATTTGCAGTGACTTCTGCATAATCTGTGCTGTGACTTAGGTGTCAGTTTCACTATGTAACACAATGGGAAGTTGGGAATCAATAATCTGCCAGTGAGTGTGTGAGAGAAAGAAAGACAGAGACTTTGCATATATCCAGCAGAGTGAAGAGAGTAATTTCCTTTCTTTGGAACAAAGCACTGATCCCTAGAACACAGCTCAGTGTTTAGACAGAAAGCACAAAACATTTCACACTCCATAGCCTCCACATTGGGGACCACTAGCCAGCACAAAAAAAAATACATTCTTAAAGTCATTGATTCAGCCAAGTTCTGGAAACACTGCTCATCCTGGTCTACTTCAACTTTATTCTTGTAAATCCACTTTTTGTGCTTTTCCAAAAGTATAATTCTCTTTTAAAATATAGACACTGTTCTGCATATGAATTCACTGTAACTATAGGACATAATATACTAAGTGACATGTTACATTTTCTGTTGGATGGATGCATTTCAAAACTAGAATGACTTAATGGTAGCAAAAAGTGTTCTTTTATTGATATTCACATATCTATACTAGCAGCTACATGTGTCTTGTCTTTGGTGGCTTTGCATGTAGAGTACAGCGGCTTTTTGGAGTGTTTTCACTGAAAACAGGTCCTCGCTGTGGCTAAAAACAATGCTGCAAGAGTCAACCCTAACAATAAAGTTGGCTGTAGCTAATGTAGTCGTATTAATAATTAATCATTACATTTTTATGCCTCCATGCAGGCGACAGCCTTCACCACCTTATAAAACTTGACAGCCAACAGTGGGAAAAGTTGAATTTTCAATGTACAACATGCTTCCAAATTCCTCTTTTTTTGACGACAGTCATGTTTGCTTGTTGCTCGTGTTGAGTCTGATTTTTGACAGTCTGGCAAGGCTGCTGACACTGAAGTTCCAGATGTCCAGAGCTTTGCACCAGCATATAAAAGCAAAGCTATAGAAACAAAGAAATGTCTGTTCTTTCTGCATCTTCCTTCTGTTTCAAGTCCACAAGACCAGATTGTGATGTGACTGGATTGTAAATTAGTTTACTAACTTGTTTCAGATCTGGTGGGCATATGGATTCATGTTGTGACTCCACTGACCCTGCTATCAACATTGCATATTTACTATAAACACTGAGCCTCTTCCTGTCGTTCAGTTGTGAAGCCATACTGCACATGTGCACAATGCACCCTCCATGCTTGCCTCTCTTTACACCTTTCTTTCACAAAGACTAGACCAGTAGATAACGTGGGAACAATTGCATATTACGAATCTGTTATTTGTGTAGGCGTAAGCATAATGAACAAAGCAATAACACAAATACAGTCCTGGTAAAACATAAGTACATTCTCTTTGAATAATACGGTTTTACGTATCAGGCCATGATAAGAGCAATCTGATTAATAGAAGGTCTTGAAATTGAGTAAATACAATCTTAGATGATGAACAACACATGACACATTACATCATGTCATTTTTTAATTAAACAGAATTTAGTCAAAATGCAGAAACAGCGTGTGAAAAACTAAGTACAACCTTACTGTTCCCATATAAACTAATAAGGTAGGCAGTCAGGTGCTAACAGTCAAATACATTTGATTACCTGATCATCAGAAACTGTGAGTACATATAAAAGGAGAAGCTGTAGTATTTAGGTGTGTTAACATGGTGCCAAGAAGGAAAGACATCAGTAATGACCTTAGAGAAGCAATAGCTGTTGCCCATTAATCTAGGAAGGGTTATAAGGCGATTTCCAAACAATCTTATTCAGTGAACAAGATTATTCACAAGTGGAGAACATTCACAACAGCTACCAATCTTCCCAGAAGTGGATGTGCCGGCAAATTCCCTCCGAGGTCAGACCTTGAAATGCTCTGAGAAAGTACAATAAAACCAAGAGCTACTTCTCAGACTCTGCAGGCCTCAGTTAGCATTTTAAAGGTTAAAGTTCAATTAGAAAAAGGCTGAAGAAGTATAACTTACTTAGAAGGGCTGCCAGGAACTGTCTTGTCTCTAAAAAAAGAACACGGCAGCACAGCTTGGGTTTGCAAAGTTGCATCTGAATAAACTCAAAGAATTTCAGACCAATGTCTTTTGGACAGACAAGACCAAAGTGGAGATGTACAGTGCCACATTTGGTGAAAACCAGAGCATATCAGCACAAACACCTCATTGCAAATGTCAAGCGCAGCACTAGAGGTGACGGTTTGGGGTTGTTTTTCAGCCACAGGACCTGGCCACTTTGCAGTTAGTGAGTCAACCATAAGGTCCTCTATATACCAAAGTTTTCTGGAGGTGCACTTTGACTTCATTTTTGTGAAATAAATGATGATATGTAATATGTCATGTGTTCCTGTTCATGTGAGTTTATACTTCAATAATTTCAAATTATTTAAGGACCAAATGAGTTTTTATCCTGACGTACAAAACCTTAGAACTGACTGAGAGAGGATGCACTTTCTTTTCACAGTGACTGTATATCTCATCCCATTATTAGACGGTGCCAAAATAGCACCTGTTCAGTTTTCTCTGACAATCGGCAAAGAAACTCGAAATAGTGGAGCAGTTTGGGTGAGAGTACTTTTTCGTACTGCTGCCTGAGACACAGTCACCACCATACTTATCTGTTTCAGTCATTTAAAGTCATCTCCCAGAATGGGTTCAAAACGGCATGAAATGACACGCGAAAAGCAGAAAATTAGTTAACATGACACTTCAAATGTACTCAAAAGTGGCATGTTAACATTTAAAAAGCGTGTTTGGTGTTGCTGCAAATGACTTTTTGGTTCATCACATTTGCACCAACATGAATAATAGATTCATAGTCTTTTACAAATTGCCATGAGATAGGCGTGTGTATATTCCTGTGTGACTAACCTGGACTCATGCATTTCTTCCCTCGTCTGTAATCAGCAAACCGTTTTAGCCCTCAGTGCTGCCACTGAGGAGAACGATGGCAAACCTTCTTGCATATCCAGAGAGAAGACATTTCTGTCCACTTACAATTGTTTCTGCTTTGCTTGAATTGGATCATCAGCCATCATAAAAACATTCAAGGTCACTTGAAGCACACATCTCGTTGCTCCTAACATTTACTTGAACAATAACTAAACATTTTATCTCTGTATTATTTGTACTTAAGCTTTTTCCCCCAGTGTGTATCAACATCAAGGTGTGCCAGAAAGAGTTGTGTTTATGTGTGCATTACTTATAAAGCGTGAGTCCTCTTGTTGTATCCTCAGGGGTTGATGGCTGAGCTCCTTGGGAGGGGTGCTGCAGTATTTACCACCTGCTATGAAACAAGCCTTCTGTGCAACTGTGATAGTGTCATATGAAGTGAAATGAAAGTGATGCCTCTCCATATCAGTGCGTCCCGTTTTTAGAATAATCTTTCCGTGGCATTCCTACTTTTATTAGATTGTGTACAAGTGGTGAGCAGGGAGGCAAAGCAAGGAGACAGAGCGGGGATGACAGGGAGCAATTGTCACGTTCATTTCTGTATGACAAGCTGTTGGCTCCTTGGATTATTTCCATCGACTTAACAAGTGAACTCAGCTAACATTCATATTTCAGTATCACTTTGTTTACAAAATCTCCGCTTTTCTTTTCTTTCAAATTTTCATCTTGTATACATATAAAGAAATAACAAGACCAGAAGACCAGAGACAAGATTTGTTTTAAATATCATTTCACCTTCTTCTTGTCTAATTCTATTCCTTCTTTTATTTTTCTGCTGGCCGCAGTACATCACCAACGCTAACTGGACCGGTTTCTTATTTAGATTTGTCTTTGCCTCTCTGACATTTTTGCACTAGCCTGGTTTTATTTCTTTGACATTTGTGTGCTGAGTAGATCTCGACCTGTTGTTGGTCTAAAATTATTAGTTTTGTGGTATTGATTTGAGTGGGAATTCTTTGTTTTTTTTAATAGAACTGTGGAAAAGTGTTGACCTACGTCCAAAGAACTTGACTTACTTGAGATTTTTTTCAGTGGTCTCGAGCAATAGTTGTCAAGGATTTCAGACGGTCATTCAAAGTTTTACTTTTACTGGACATTGGCTGCTTTTTCAGTCAGTTTCAGTCGAGTCCTTGTACCTGATCATTTTCAGAGGAATGTTTATTTGTTTGTGAAGCCTCTGAACAATGACCTATGAATAATTTTTGCACAAAAAGGCACCTCACCCTAAGGGATAAATCAGAGCAGTGTTCATATATAACAGACAACTTTTTAAAGAACCATTTTAAAATATTACAAAATGTTACAAAAACACATAATTTGTTCAATCTCTTTAGCTGAATGTATAAAAATGCCAAAGATAACACAGTCTGACAGGCATAAAATGGAGTAATAAGGTGATTCCCAAAGGTGACAATGTTGTAGTTTAAAAAACTTGACATATCTATTATCACGTGCAGTGTGTCCTTAAGGGGAAAAAAAGCAGGACACTCAATGAGTGGAGAGAAAAAACAAGTTGTATCTACAGCAGACGAGACGTATCTGAAATAAATAAATCTATTAATTTTTTTAATCAAGCAAAACCTGACACAGGACCTGAGAGCTGTATCTGGCCCTCGATACATTGTTTACTCAAGCCTCATCAGAAAAGAAAGATGGCTGTCAAGAAACCATTATAAGGAAGGGAAACAGGGGGGAAAGGTTGATTTATGCCAAATTACACAAGAATTGGACCTAAAATCATAGGCAGCAGACTTATTGAAGTCTTCTATTGAGGTCTGATATGAATCCAAATTGAAATGATTGGTTGTCATTGGTATATGCTGTACAGTGGTCAGGAGAGAGGCACAACAGGAGCATCCTGACATAGAAGAGAACAAAAACCAGCCAACATCCAAAGAAGAGCTTTCAATATCCATCAAGAAACTATTCCTGAAAACTACTTAAAGAAATTTCAAGAAAGCTTGAAAGAGAGTTCAAGTTCTGTATATCCATGTATGTTTGGGCATGTTTGAATACATTTCTGCACCAGGTCCTCATTTTCCCAGCAAAATATAAAGAAATGAAGGATGGCTCAAAACTTGTATATTTCATATAGTCAACCAATTTTTAATACCCAAGTGCACCATGGTCTGAAAGACATTCGTGTAGAATGTTTTTCTCCTTGTTTTTACATGAAGGGGGATTACTCTTCTTCAAACATGAGTTCCCTTGTCAAATTTCGCATAGTCTGCACTATTCTAGGTCAAATCCCTCTCTTCTCAGTTGAATAAATTTATAAAAAGTCTACGCTCTTTAAAAATGTCCCACAGTGCAGCTAAGAAACACTGTGACCCTGTTAACATACACACAGAAGTGTTCTACTGTCTTTCTAGCGCGTGCATGCTGTACACTGTTATATTGTTGCATCAGCTGCTGCTGACATCAGGACAAATCTTGGAACAGGCCTCATACTTCTGATTTAATTCTGGTTACTGTCCATCCCATTATGTGTCTGTGATACCACCAGTTCACTACATGCTGACATATAGCTTTACTGACGTCAGCAGTCCTTTCTGGTCACATCTAGAAAAAATATGAAAGATTATTGGAATTAAGAGACTTTGGTGTCTTGGATGCTTCAAATCTCTTGTAAAGATGCTCATGCAAGGACACAGGGAGTGGATTAGATTCCAGCTAAACATTGAGAACTGGAGGAAAATGCAGTAAAGCTGACAGGGAACAAGCTGTAAGTTTGGTGGTGAGTGTGATTCATTGGACTGTTGACCTTCCTTTAAGGGAGATGATGAACAACCTGGTACCAGACCCCAGGCATCAGGCCCTGCTCTCTCTCTCAGCCGTCTGCAGCTTCACCTTCAGCTCACATTTAATCACTCTGGCAGCCATCGGCTGATAAATACCCACCATATGGCTACCTTCCTCACCTCTTGCTCCATCCTGCAAAACAAACAACAAAATGTCAGTGCTATGGCAATGGTGCCACCTAGACCTTCCATAAGCCCAGTATCTCTTCCAATTTGCACTGCACATACTACCCATTCAAACTAGCCAGCATCATTGCTGACAACGAATAGAGGAGATGAGAGAAAAATAAGTGCACTGCTGCCCTTGAAATATTATAGGCATTGCACCTTCTTAATTAAATAAGCTTTTTGAAATAAAACTTTTAACAGGCTGCTGCTAGCTTTTTTTTTTTAATCAATTAAAAATTCATGTTTGATAAGAAAGACTTTGTAATCAACTTCTCAAACCCAGTCTAGGGTCAAGCGTCACTGTTTTCTTATCAAGACATGACGAAGAGTGCCCCAGGAGCTCACATTTAATACGGTCCTCTGGTGGCAGATTGAGAAAACATATAGATATAACTATTAAAAGTCATAGACCATTTCTGACTTCTGCTCAGCTCTGGGATGTTGCCTGGATAGGAGTTAGCTTGAGGGTCCTCTAGAGAATACCTCAACACACACTTTAAAGGCTACACGCAGAAATAGTTCCAAATGAAAGATGAGCCCGTATGGTGAAAACCCATGACAAGAGGTTCACAGAAAACCGAGAAATGTTAGTTCTTTAAAGATAAAAGGATCGTTTATAACTTTTACTTTTTGATTGTGTTCTTACTATCCAACATTAATGAATTGCTCTCGGTTTCTACATTCTGGTCAACCATTTTTATGCAGAGAGTTATTTTTCTGCTATAATGAGACCACCCTGTGAGCAATTAGGTTTCTTAGGTTTCCTTGGAAACACCCATTAATTATGATGCCTTAATATGAATGAGGACATTATTCTGCAATACTATGTAACATTTTAATGTTGCTATTTAAATGCAAATTTTGACTTAATGACCCCAATTGAATTGCAATGAATAAGTTCAATTTCAATGTTTGTATGCCTTTTATGTGCATTTAAAACACTGAAATTGTTTCAGTGTTGCGTCATGGTCACTCATGTTAGTGCACAAAATAGTATCTATGTGTACTATGGAGTCATGCAAAGTAGTTGACAGCTACTTCTTTGGTGAATTAATTTTCAAATGAATTCTGTGTAGTTGGTGTCAAGATAATGGTGTTGTTAAATGGTCCCCACACAGTACTATCAATAATTAAATGCAGCATGAAGGTAAAATAGAGTAAAACTGTAGAAAAGCTCCACTCTCAAAGAAATTCAAAATCTCTTCCATGCACAGCGTCATGGTGGGCCCCATCACATGCTGATGAGCACATGCCTCAGCTGTAACCTTGGCCAATCCTCCAGTCCCTGCAGGGCCCGTGCCGGTCAGAATGGGGTGTAATACGACTAATCAGACACTTTAACTTTTATGTAAATCGCCCTGGCTTATGAATCTTTAAAGAGGTGATGTCAAAGACAAAAAGGGGCGGGGTGGGGGTAGGTGAGTGAACAGAACTGTCAGAGATGTGAGCTCTAAATCTTATTACCCAGCGCTGCTTTGAAAAGATGCACTCAACACACTAATGAAGTCATACAATTAGTCTAATTATGATGCTGCTGTCAAACCGGCCAGAGATATACTCTTTCTGCGAAGTGTCTGCTTTAAATTGTCCTCTAATGTGACAGGCTTCTGTCATAGCTGTGTCACTGACATCAGGATGAATCTCAGTGTTAAAATGTTTTTCAAGGCTAAATATCTAGAAATATACATTCGTCCTGTTGTGCTTAATGACCCACTTTGAAGTTAGAGGAAAAGAGTAATTGTTGTGCCTTTAGGTGTGATAAAGCTGCATCCATATATAGACAGCAACAGATTAACAGTGACATACAGATTAACAGTGTTGCTCAACTGAGCTAACCGTAATTACTGACCTGCATTCCGTGCTACCCAAGGCTAACACATACACACCCACATGGGCACACACACACACACACACGTGCACACACTGTTGTTGCTGCAGCAGAATGATTTCACAATTCAGGTCAACAAGAGGCCTCGGGCACATAAACCCAACTCTTCCTTTCTTTCACAACTTAATTTGTGAGGAATAATGGTTTAGATGTACAAGCAGGCCATAGAGCTTCACCAGTTTAGGCAAAATATATTAGCCTCAAGAACAGCACTCCCTCACTAAATAATTAGTGTCAGTGTGACTATTTGTCAAATCCGATACGCTATGACATTGGTCTGAAAATAAACAAGAAACTTAAACGGTCACATAATACATATGGTCACATTAAGGTTCACTAAATCCAAGGTAAGTATAAATGTGCATTTATGGGATATATTTAATATAGTTGAGTTATGTTTAAGCATCACTATGTGACTGGAAACATTACATTACATTCAATGAAACAAATGTTTTATTGAAAATTTATTGGGGAAAAAAAAGTATTTTAGTTTTAATTTCTTTTTTGTCTCATGCATGTAGACTCTGCTGTTAATAAAGAAGATTCATTAATGTAATGATTAATGCAAAACTCATTTATTCAACTAAAAAAAGAAGAAGCTGCAAATATATACAGTTACAATATCTCTATATTAATATAATTATAAAATAGTATACTACTCTGTCCCTTATGCTCTGTGAAATGATGGCTGTAATAACAGCGGCAGTGAATCTGTATTGAGGCAAGGATAAAACTGCATCAGTGGGGCCGAACAGAGCAGCGGAGATGTGGCACTGCATTACTCGTTACCAAGGTATTTTGGTTTTACTGTACAGAAAGTCACATGTTATCAGTCTTTATGTACAGTAAACACTCTGAATCAAAAAGGTACATTCATATACATCCTGCCAATGCAGAATGTTCATATAGGACATACATTTGTTTAATTCTAAATATATGTGTTTTATGATTTAATGTTAGGTGCATTTTGTGATTATGGTGTAATTTGGGTATGATACACTTCTTCAAATTTTGGAACACAGACTAAGAAACAAAACTTATTTGACCAAAACTCTAAATCCAGTAGATATGTTGTGTTTAATAATTGTATTTGCTTGAAATTCTTCTGAAATACAGATTATAAAAATAACTTCACTGAGGTCTTGTAAATGTCAGTTTTAACTTGACAGTTTTTTTTTCCCTTAGTCTTACTCACCTAATCAAAAGATCAAAAGTCTAATGCAAAAACATTTGGAGCTAAATGAGTCTGTGTTGAGAGTGAGACAATATTATGACATTAGATGATATTTGCTAAAAAAATATCTTGAGAATTAATTGTACAACATCCACAAAAATAAGCACTTATTTATGTTTGTTTCTGTTGTGATCGAAGCAGAAACAAGCACTAAAGCCAAATTTAATTAAGACAACATTTTCTGTGACTAAGGCATGGCGCCTGTCATGTCCCATTAAAAATCAACTTTTTCAGTCAAGGAATCCTCTATAAAGTAAATATGACGTGTCTTTTACAAAATGAAATCATAGTAATTAGGAGTTAATGGTTTAGATCTGCAGTTAAGAAAACAACATTATAAAGCAGTAAATGGTCTCTCCGTCCCTGGAGAAAGAGCTGTGTTTTCCATCAGGGGTATTCATAGCCATCAGGGAATTCAAACAATGTTATAGGATTCAGTTTATTCTACAATGTGATGATTAATTGGTCCTTGGATTTTGGAGCCTGTAGGAAAATATCTTCATGCCTTCCTTTCTTTCTTGTGGTTAGATTACTCTGGCTAATTCTTCCCTTATTAAATTTTCTTGGGCTGACTCCTTGGTTTCTTTTATAAATACACAAAAACAGAGGGCATAAACTCATCTGTCAAAAATGGCCCCAGAAAGCCGTGTTTACATTTAGAGTGTCCGTCTTCTGTCTTTGCCTGACTTCATCTTGGGTTTTTGTAATTGGGACATGATTGGATTAAGAGAGGAAATGATGGGGACATGTTGCACTGCTGCATGTAATCCACTTTTAGGCCTCCTGCTTCTGGAGTGTCTCTGATCTTTGGAAATTTGTTTTGCATTAAAAGTCCTTGTCTAATGACAACTAGACACAGTAAATTAATTGTTTCCGCCTCTGGCATGAAGGGTGTCGGTGTGTTGTTGTTGTTTTTTTTGTTTTTTTTATCCATGCTAATAATTATTCTGTCAGTTATGCGATATTTATGTATTTCATTTTCAGTGCTGTCCATTTTTCAATCTATATATATTTAATAAAGTGATATTTAGTGTTATTTTGGCAATTAATTGCTTAGCTATTGATGTTTTTATGTTTTAGTTTGTGTAATCAGCATCTTGGTGATGTGCTGATGCTGCATCATTATAGCAATTAGTATTTTTTTTTTCCAACAACCGTTCCTGTTGTTAATAAATTAAACCCCAATTCTTAAGTTACATTACACAGTTTTTGCACTATTTTTTTTTCTATAAAACTTTATTGTTATTGAGGAAGAGTGAGGTGGAAACAAGAGAGAAGTGGGAAACAATGAGATGAAAGTTTATCCGTTTGTTTCAAAGAGACTGTCTCTCCTTGCTGGAGACATTCTGACTGATCTCGCAGAACAAAGCCTGTATGAAAATAACCACGCTTCTGGTGCCGCACTTCAGTCTAACTTATTTCTATAAATCAGCAGAACATAGAGGCCAGTGTAAGTCTGCTGCACGATGCAATTATAGTCTATATCAAAACAAAATGTGAGGTCAGATGTTTTGCAGGTCGCTCTTTGATTGTTTTCCTTATTGCATTATTGCACAGGTAGGATACCGCTGACACCGGCTGGTGAAATAGGCCCCTGTCAAAACCCATTCACTCACTGCAAATTAATTCCTATCTCTTTCCTCCTCATTCCTTCTGAATGAAAGGTTGACGCAAAATGAAGCACTTTCTAGTTCAGACTGCTTTCTTTGTGCAAAGGGAGGTCATTTGTATGAAAATGAATATCCAAGCGGACTGTCTGATTTAACACACTCCTAGGGATGCATATAACCTGAACAAATGTAGTGATCTACAAGCTAACTTAATTGGAAGTAATAAGAAAATGCCCAACAAGGCTTTATGCTCTAGGGGAAATACATAGTTATCGTGGAAGGGTTCCTTACCCCAACTGTGAGGTTGAAAATAAATATCCAAATATATACAGTAAATAATAACTATGCTATGACTGAATGAATGCTAAATAAGAGCTGATGTATGTAGTGCCACGAAAAACAATTTTCTGTACTGCTGCCCACAATATTCAAAGGTAATTTTAAATATTCTCCTCTGTGCCTGCAGCAAACAGGTTAGTTGAGAATGCAAATATACCCTTAATGGAGAAATAACTCATCTTTCGACTTTATTCCAAGTATAAAAAATATACATCCATTTAGGCACAGTGTGGCATTCATATATTTAATGTAACATTAAGATTTCTGAGTCGGAGGCTTTGCTGGACTTAATTTTCTTAACCTGCTTCCTCTTGTTCAATTGAAGAGTTCCTGCATTTCCCAGTCACCCCTCTGGCAGCCCTAGAAATCAGGCTTAAATTGTTGAATTTAGATCAGATTTTCACGTGTAAGTGCAACACTGATGGTATTCACATTCACAGCCCTTTCTCGTGTTTTGTTGTTGATATTGTTGCATTTTGTAATATTACATGATTATTCACTGTCAGTACAAAATGGAAAATCTTCTATAAAGAGCAATGCTGCTCATCTTTCAGATATCTGAATAAAGTTCTGTTATTCAAACTCGCTGCCTGGTTCAAAAAAAATACCGGCCTCTATTCTGAACTTGAAACATATAAATTTTTTATCTGCAGCATGAAATGTTTGTTTATAACTTTGCTCATAAGGCAGTAGGGTATATATATCTGGTAGAAACAAGCTGAAAATATGGAGGTAATTAAAAATAATGAGCCGTGGCAGCTTGTCCAGCTATAGGTTAAGATAATGATCCTTAATAACAATATTTCACATCAACACAGTTTACAGGTCACAAGATTCTTGTTGTCTAGTCCAACAGCCTGAGGCCATTCTGTTTACATGTAAAGTCCTTGTGGAATGACTAATACATTTATTTGCTATTAATCAGCAACAGCACATACACTCAGCAGAAACTTAATTGGGTACACCTTGCTAGCACTTTGTCAGCTGCACGTCTATGATGTGAATCACCTGTTTCACCACATCCCAAAGGTGCTCTGTTGGATTGTGGACACCTTGTGAGCACAGAGAACATGGTGTGTTATCCTGCTGGAAGCAGCCATCACAAGATGGGTACTCTCGGCATTTCAGATCACTTGAGGAGCCCAAAGAAAATTTTACAGCACCAGCAGCAGTCTGCACCACTGATACAAGGTAGGACAGATCCATGTTTTTGTGTTGTGTTGTTTGCAATTTTCCAATCAGTTCACCTCAGTTCATTTCAATTCCATTCATTTATATAGTGACAAATAGAAGCAATAGTAGCTTGAAGGTGCTTTATATTGTAAGGTAAAGACCCTATCATAATACAGAGAAAAGCCCAACAATCAGATGACCCCATATGAGCAAGCACTTGTGGGAAGTGGCACAGTGGGAAGCAAAATCTCCCTTTTAACAGGAAGAAACCTCCAGCGGAATCAGGCTCAGTGAGGGGGAGTCATCTGCTGCAACTGCATGAGGGGACGAAGACAGAACAACAAAGTGAGCCAGCGATTAATAATAGCTAATGATTAAATGCAAAATCGTGTATACAGTGGCTTGCAAAAGTATTCGGCCCCCTTGAACTTTTCCACATTTTGTCACATTACAGCCACAAACATGAATCAATTTTATTGGAATTCCACGTGAAAGACCAATACAAAGTGGTGTACACGTGAGAAGTGGAACGAAAATCATACATGATTCCAAACATTTTTTACAAATAAATAACTGAAAAGTGGGGTGTGCGTAATTATTCAGCCCCCTGAGTCAATACTTTGTAGAACCACCTTTTGCTGCAATTACAGCTGCCAGTCTTTTAGGGTATGTCTCTACCAGCTTTGCACATCTAGAGACTGAAATCCTTGCCCATTCTTCTTTGCAAAACAGCTCCAGCTCAGTCAGATTAGATGGACAGCGTTTGTGAACAGCAGTTTTCAGATCTTGACACAGATTCTCGATTGGATTTAGATCTGGACTTTGACTGGGCCAGTCTATCACATGGATATGTTTTGTTTTAAACCATTCCATTGTTGCCCTGGCTTTATGTTTAGGGTCGTTGTCCTGCTGGAAGGTGAACCTCCGCCCCAGTCTCAAGTCTTTTGCAGACTCCCAGAGGTTTTCTTCCAAGATTGCCCTGTATTTGGCTCCATCCATCTTCCCATCAACTCTGACCAGCTTCCCTGTCCCTGCTGAAGAGAAGCACCCCCAGAGCATGATGCTGCCACCACCATATTTGACAGTGGGGATGGTGTGTTCAGAGTGATGTGCAATGTTAGTTTTCCGCCACACATAGCGTTTTGCATTTTGGCCAAAAAGTTCCATTTTGGTCTCATCTGACCAGAGCACCTTCTTCCACATGTTTGCTGTGTCCCCCACATGGCTTGTGGCAAACTGCAAACAGGACTTCTTATGGTTTTCTGTTAACAATGGCTTTCTTCTTGCCACTCTTCCATAAAGGCCAACTTTGTGCAGTGCACGACTAATAGTTGACCTATGGACAGATTCCCCCACCTGAGCTGTAGATCTCTGCAGCTCGTCCAGAGTCACCATGGGCCTCTTGGCTGCATTTCTGATCAGCGCTCTCCTTGTTCGGCCTGTGAGTTTAGGTGGACGGCCTTGTCTTGGTAGGTTTACAGTTGTGCCATACTCCTTCCATTTCTGAATGATCGCTTGAACAGTGCTCCGTGGGATGTTCAAGGCTTGGGAAATCTTTTTGTAGCCTAAGCCTGCTTTAAATTTCTCAATAACTTTATCCCTGACCTGTCTGGTGTGTTCTTTGGACTTTATGGTGTTGTTGCTCCCAATATTCTCTTAGACAACCTCTGAGGCCATCACAGAGCAGCTGTATTTGTACTGACATTAGATTACACACAGATGCACTCTATTTAGTCATTAGCACTCATCAGGCAATGTCTATGGACAACTGACTGCACTCAGAGCAAAGGGGGCTGAATAATTACGCACACCCCACTTTTCAGTTATTTATTTGTAAAAAATATTTGGAATCATGTATGATTTTCGTTCCACTTCTCACGTGTACACCACTGTGTATTGGTCTTTCACGTGGAATTCCAATAAAATTGATTCATGTTTGTGGCTGTAATGTGACAAAATGTGGGAAAGTTCAAGGGGGCCGAATACTTTTGCAAGCCACTGTAAACACATGGAGAATGAAAAGAGGCGAGTGAAGAAGAAGCATGTATCATGGGAAGGCACCAGCAGCTCCAGCAGTCTAGACCTATTGCAACATAACAGGTCTAGGTTCAGGGTCACCTGATCCAGCCCTAACTTGCTTTATCAAAAAGGAAAGTAGAGAGGGTGTCTGTCTCCCAAACTCAAATTGGGAGCTGGTTCCACAGAAAAGCGGCCAGAAGCCTGAAGGTCTTGCCTCACATTCTACTTTTAAAACCCTAGGAACCACAAGTAAGCCTAAAGTCTGAGAACAAAGTGCTCTATTTGTGTGATACGGTACTATGAGGTGTTTAAGATAAGATAGCCCCCTGATTGATGGGGCCAATGTGAAGTATATAATGTGAAACACTTACATCACACGTCAAACCTGTAGAAGCATCTGATGTAACATTTCCTCCTTTAACTTGGCAGAGTTATTGTTGTCACTTGTGTGCTAGACTCAAAAGTGACAACATCTTGTGTCTTGTATTCGGTTGTTAATGTTGCATTGTAGTAAAAAATATCAAGGTGGTCAAGTTGCTGACAGGTTGCGTGAGGAAACAAACACTCTAATTATGCACTTTCTTTTTTTCTGGTAGCCACTTTGTCTTTGTTTTTCTGGTTTAGGTGCCATTATGTTCTTACATTTGCCCAAGTTAAAGAATTAGGAGCAGTGCAAGGGATGTCTTTATTGTAATGCAATGAAAAGGCCACTTTAAAAAATGTTTATATCTTGATGTTTCTTTGTACCTCTGGTCACGTGATGATTGGATAATTCAGTTTGAATTATCCATTTAGCCCCACTGAGACTGTTCTGACCCCATAAGAGTTATTTGATAAATCTTAGCACAGTTTTTCTTCTACTTGTATTGAGCACTGGTGCTCAGGGGTATTATGTTTTTTGTTTTCTTTTAGTTCCATGCCTGTCCTGGTTTTTGTCCCATGACTCTGGCACACAATGAAAATTTTATTTTCTTACACTTTTCTATTGTTTGAGAAAGCAGTGCCTCTAAGCAGGAAATATGCACTTGAGTTTGTTTTAGTTCAGATTAATTACATATTACACTCTTCTGCTCTTCTGCTATTGTTTTTTTGTTTGTTTGTTTTGTTTGATTTGTTTTTTGTTAAGTTTCTGCTACACAGAACAGAAACAAAAAGGCCTTCTTCTCCTTGCTTCACTACTTTAGTAATGGTTAAACTTTGCCTGGCATCAATACTAATGGATTATTGAGGTAGTCACGGTTGGCTTAATTGATTAATTAATCAATAAGCAATTTAAAATGCTGTCTGAAATGTTAAAATTGATGTTTCAGACATAAACTAGGTGTTACTTTTAACAAAAAACAGTATGCAGTTGCGTGAGAAATTTCCAGATTCAATACTGTCAGAAGGTTAGTGTAGACTGATGTCTTGGTCATGGCATTGTTCTAATATTACTTTCTTTCTGCTGTGCACAAAACACATACATCTTTTTGTCCAGCAGTGAGAGATTTTCCATCAAACTGGGAGGAGTGTAAACATCTTATTGTCTTCCTTTTCTTTATTTGTGTTTTCATTAATTTGACTAAGAAACGATCATATTTCATCTGTGGATTTCTGAACTTTTTGCTCATATTTTAATGGTACAGATGAGAGGTGCACATCTCATGTCAATCTTATCAAACAGACATGTATATTCATGTTATTTTTAAAATAAAAATAAAAAAAAAAGTTGTTTGCAAAGTGCTCATGCCTGAAGTGCTGAATTTAATTGGGTGTATAGAATATAGAACTGAAGTAGGACATTAATGATGAACTACAATAATCATGTTTTATGCTCAACACATTGCTTGTTATGATTCTGCATCAGTAGAGCAGCCTGTATTGAGTGATCACTTCTTCTTACTAATTAGATGTGGAATGCAGATGATGTGATCTTGTCATATAAAAAATCATAAACTGTACCCAGATGCTGATTTAAAAACAAAACAAAACAGACATTAACAAATAAAATTAATGTGATAAATCAGTTACGGACAGTAGTGCAGTGACTGACAGTCAGAGCATTGCTGTTGTCCTCTGGGATATGTTTCACTGGCAAACGCCTGATGTGTATGAGGGAGACTTATACCCACTCTGAACACTGATTAGTTGGCTCTCAGCTTATGCTGTATGAATTATGCTCTTTGCGTCAGTGGATCTTTCTGGAGAGTAAAGACTTTGCCAGCTCAGCAGTAATATAGTTCAAAGGTCAAAAGTTTACTTATGTTTGCTTAGAATCTTCCCATATAGTTATTCATACCTCTAAGTATGAACACGTAGATCATACCAAAGTGTAAAAGATGTCACACTGAGAGAATCTATATGATAGTAATACTAAGTAAAAAAAAAATACAACCCCATTCCAAAAAGAGTTGGATTTGCAGATTCCATAAACTCAAATAGGGGTTTATGGGATTAACTGAACAGAAATATTTTAAATGTTTACATTGTGAAAATGTATCATTTAAAAAAAAAGGTTAAAATTGATAGAAGCAACATGTTAAAAAAAACAAAAAAAAAAAACTGGGACAGTGCCATATTAACCACTATGTAGCATCCTCTCTTCTCATAACAACATCATGGAACTGAGGAGGCCAGCAGATGGATTTTGAGGGAGGAATGTGTTCCCATTCTTTTCTGATCTGGCTGCTCAACATTCCCAGGTCTTTTTCATATTTTCCGTGATATGCTAAATGTTTTCAGCTGGTAAAAACTTTGCCCAAAGACCATAATGTTGATTGTCATATGCGCGCAGAGATTTCTCCAGATTCTTTGAGTGTTTTGATGATATTATGTTCTGTAGATGTTGAGATATTATTAAGTCTTCCTAATTTTATATTGAGAAACATTATTCTGAAAGTGCTCCACAATTTGCAGACACAGTTTTTTGTAGATTTGTGAAACTCTATCTCTGAAGTTATCTTTTTATACCCGTTCATGTTACTGACCTGTGGCCAGTTAACCTTATATTTTTCTTTATTAAATGCTCCTCTGGATTTTTTTTCACTTCCAAATTCAGAATATTCAGAATTCAAAATATGAGCTAATATTTTTCATGAAATAGTGAAATGTCTCAGTTTTAACAGTTCCAACTTTTTTGTAATTGGGGATGTATTATATGCAACATTCATTTAGGTTTCTGCTCATTGTAAGCATGTCTGTTTGAGGTCCTAACTCACTTACTTAATGTTTTTAGCAAGCTATAGGTAATTCATTATCATTTAATATATATGCCCCGTTATATCTAATATAACAGGACGTAATGCAACATCTCGGTAAAACCCTGAAATACTGGCTTTTCTGACAGGTCACAATGAAGAAACATAAACCTGTCAGTGTGAGTGAATACTTTGTTTCTCCTGACATCTATTGTGGGATTTGGGAGGCTGGTAGTAGTTGTTATAGCCTTGGGAATAGGTTCTATGTACAATGGGTAACATTGTTGAGATTACAGCTATCCTCAGCAGATAGTGGAAGATAAAGAAAACACAGTTTCCCTTAGGAAAAACCAGGGAAGGTGATACTAACTTGTTCTACACAGCCAGTTTTAAAGAGCTGTAGCTGCTGAAACAATATTTCTGTATAAAGAGAAAATTGCTCTCAAACAATAGGCCCCTTGAGTAGAAAAAAAATATATAGACCATGCATTTAACAGTAGCTCTTTTTAATCCTGCAGAGCCCTCATTTTTTAGCTTTCTTCCCTCCTCTTCTTTGTATGGCAGCAAAAAAAGGAAAAAAAAGAAAAAATAATTTTTTACAGTTGCCACATCCAGGAATTTTAATACTTTTATCACTTTTCTTTAACAGATGGAACGTCTTATTTTTAAAAAATGGAAGAATTAATGTTCTTCATTTTTCTGTCACTATGGAGAGGACGTGGTATTCATTGGAAAAGTTTTGATATGACACGAATCAAATTATGCGCAGATGTGTCGAGCAATCTGCTTGCATTCTTAGAATATTCACAACAAAGCAAAGCATACATATGTATTTTAATAAGCAATGCACATGGATTACTGTTTTCTATTTTTATCTTCTAATACGGACAGAATAATGTTATTGTTGTGCCTGTATTAAAGACAGTGCGCTTGGAAGAACTACATTAAGAGCTGGCAAAATCCAATAGATGGAAGCTGTTGCAAAACCTTATCAAATCTGAGTTGTTGAAAAGCCCCTCGCTCACATGTGCACATATAGATACTCTGCCTCCACCGACACAATTGAGAGAAGCAATCCACTTAACATGGAAATTGTCCTTTCATCTTTTAGGAGGGAATCACTCTGAGGAAGAAAAGAGGCAACTAATCAACAATAAAGGAGATAGTTCAGCTGCGGCATCGACTTTGGGAAATATTTTCCCTCTGTACGCTGTGAACCCAAGCCATGTAATTTCCTGCATGTGATATTAGCTTCAAATGAGATATTAAGATCAGATTGAATTTGGTTAAATATCTATATTCATCAGCCCCTTTATTATTTATGTTCTCTGTGAAACTGTAAGTCTCGCCATAATTCCCTGTAACAATGAGTCTTTGTGGTACAGACTGCCAAGAAAAGATTTCATTTCTGCTCTGTTATGTGACGAATGCAGTGTGCGTTTCACCGCCGCTTAGGGCCACTGGGTCGGAGCTAAGCTATTCCCCCCACGTGTGATAACTTACAAGCTCTGTGTGGTGGAATGGTGTGTGAAATATGGACACCTCCCCTGCCACGTTTCGACTCAGCAGCTAGTCAATTGACCTCAAAGGCCACTTAAGATTTGAGTGTGTAATATTTTATCTGATCGAATTTGCATTAAAACACCATTTTTTCTGCCCACCTCTTCATTTATTTGAGTTAAACCAACAGAACAAGACTCATGACTTTGTCTCTTGCTCCAGCTGGACCAAATCTTGAGTAATAACTCTGATTTAAACCTTTTTGTCCTAATTCAGGCCATTGAATTTCTGCCTCTACCCAGACAGTTTGGTCCAGCATAGAAAATCAGGCAGAAAAAATACTGATAGAGACACTTGAGGTTGATCTTTATGAATTTCTATTAAGATGTGCAAATGGTTTTGCATTTTAGAGCTCTTCTTTGGGCCAGAGATTTGTGAACATTCACTGTAAACTGAATAAGATGATGAAGACTGTATCTTTACTGGGAGGGTTTTATTCTTGCCTATTTGAGAACCACTTCCATTCCACATGAAGTAAAATGAAACGAAACACGCATTAAATGATATGCAGAGTTTAGACTCTTGCCCGGGACATCCGAGAGCCGATTGGCTGAACAAAATCCAATTAGGTTTGGAGAAAACGACATTATTGTCTCATTATTGTTAATTGACCTCTCAGAGACCTGTTACTGGAACGCTGGAGAGGATCCCTGTATACAGACAAAAACATTAAGAGGGCACGTTAAGAAGACTGTGAGAAAGTGAATGGAAAGCACATTACAATACACATATGTTGCTCCTAAGGAGGATCCTTGCTCTTTCTAAGTTTGAATTGCGACCTTTAAGGATTTGGTCAAGCAGCCTATAAATATACTTAGAAACTTGTTTTCCTCAACACTTCCAGATCTTGATGAAAAGACAAGTTTGGTACAAAAACAATCCAACTGCACTTACAGTTCACAGTTGTGAGGAACTGTGGTATGACACTATCTCCTTTATTTTTTAAATGTTGGTAGAATACAGCCTATGCTACAGCAGATACGTAAAGAAGCTCTAAAGTTCTTTTTTCTTATCATTTAGATATTACAACCAGTTCTTATCTTAGCTGCTACTTCCAGGTCATTTTATCCAGTTAGGAACCATCCTAAGCCTAAAATATAAATAAGTGTTAGACCGTAACCTTACAGTGGGGTGTCCGTATATCAAAGGGTAGTTGAAGAAGCTTTTTCTTTGCTTCAGATGTATGTTGCCTGAGGCATGCCTTTGAATCAAGCTCGCTTTTCAACTAAAGATGAATCAGGGGATTTTGCTTAGGTGCAGTGGTGTTCTCTGACAAAGATACTTTTAGGTTATTGTTATCTGTGGCGTGGTCTTTTAGGTCAAATGATGGGCTTGAAGCAGTTCAAGTAGGGGTCACAGAAAGAGAGCAATCCTTTTGAAAACAAATAATAAAATACCACTTGCAATGCGTGCACTATTTTGCCGAATCCCATATAAAGGTATCAAACTTATAGCGGCAAAGAAAGAGGAATCCCCTTCTCTCATTTCACATCAATAGGTGTCCATAGCTTCAGGCTCACTCCCATCTTGCCTCATTAAATTCTAATACAGCCTTCATCAAAACACATCTTTCATCTAGACACGCTGTTGGTGCTGCATAGAGACTGGACTGCACTACTACCAATAAGATTTCGTTCCACGGTTTGCATGCTGTGGACGGACTCTTGCTGGTAGCACAGTGGGGTAAGCAGTTTGTTTTTGTTTTCTCTTCACAAACAAAATGGATCCTTGAAGATGTATAGAACTTTTGAAGTTAATCTTTTAGCAACAGCTGGTGCCAGTGTGAGCATTCACCGAAGTATTAGCTCTGCACGAATTAAAGTTGAAATATATGTGGCAGATATTTGCTTTGAGTGCAACATTGAGTGCTAGCACTGTTGAGATAGTGGCAGGCAAAGGAAAGGCCTAGTATACTTACGTTATCTTGTCTTTTCCTTAGAACTCTTAGGACAGCTACTCCAGAGCTGCTTCTCCTGGACCAACTGTAAATAAACACAACAGCACAATGAACATTGCTACTTGCATTGCCTGTGCTTGAACAAGCCGCTGACACCAATGAAAAGTAAGCTACAAACAACCTACTACTGAGTTTTTTCTATAAAGCCTTTATGGCTTTATAAAATGCAACAGTAAGAAGTTATATTGCCAGATATTACAGATTAATAAAAACAGAGGAAAAAGGTTAGGGTGTTTGACATTGGATGGTGATGCTGGTGGCCACTGTTAAACTCAAGTGTTTGATAGTATAACCAAGAAGACAACATTCCCTTTTGCATAAATCACGTAGTTGTTTTAACTACAAACTACAATGTTTTTCTAAAGAAGAGATCACTTGGGGAGCAATTTGCTTGTTGCAAAGGCTCCAAGGTAACCCTCCAATTTCATACCTTGTCACATGTCAGTTAACTATAGCCTGAAATCTCATTTGCAGTCACTTCAATCATTCACCTCAGGGTTGAGAATAGTTTAGCTTGGGACCCACCTGTTTCACATTTTATATGTTCTCCCTGTCTTTCTTGGTCCTTTGGTACTGCGGCTTCCTCCCACAGTCCACAGATATGCATGTCAGGTTAGCTGGTGATTCTAATGGAATTTAGATTTTAAGTAAGTATTATAAAAGAATCCTGAATCTAAAGTCTTACACTAAACATGTTAAAGAATTTACATCAATATGTAAAATACCAACCCAAATTTAACCTTGGTGACTGAATAACTTTGTTATTCATGATGTGCTTACATCAATGGTTTTTGAAAGTTGTATAGCTAAAATTGGTATGCAGAAAAAATCTGACTTTATTAATATTTATTTGAATATGTTGCTGTCGTAGTGTTGTACCTTGAAGTGGGAGAGTCCATTAAAATGTTATCATTGCTTAAATGGCCGTAAAAGTATCTCTTGGCAAAATAAATAAGCCTTCTTTGACTGATGTGACCTAATCTGTGTTTCATCCAGCATCATCTGGGTTTATTGTTATTCTGTGTTCTTATCAGTCATCTGTCAAGCAATCTGAAATCAATCAACCTGCATTAAAGGTGATATACAAATACAGTTAGGTCCGTGGGTTTAAGGGCAATATCATAACACCACCACAGTAGATCTTTTCAGCTTTTCATTGGAGATTTAATTCACAGGCTTTAACAACAAGGTATTTAATGTTACAGCCATTTCTATTCATAGTCCACCATTTTCAGAGAATGAAAAGTAAAAAAAAAAAAAAAATTAATGGAAAGGAGTGGCCTGTTTCCTTGCCATTCCATGACACATGCAAAGGTACATCACAGCGCGCAGTGGTCAAAGTTCAACTGGGCCAAACTTGTGCTTTTTTGTTTCTGTGGCTGGGGACTTTGCCCACACCTGTTGGCAATCACACACCTGTCTGGAAGTGGCTGAGCTTCAGTCTTTACTAGTTATTTGATTTTCAGCAGTTAATGTCACCCAGACCCTTGCCTTGGTGAGTGTTTTCCCTTGTGTGTGTTTTACCTGCTTTTCCTTATGCTCAGGTTTTGCCTAGATAGTCCGCTGTTTCGGAGTGGTGAGCTGTCTTTTTTTTTTTTTTTTTTTTTTTTTTTCGGAGTGAACACGTGGACTGGACGTTGTTTGTAATGTGTGGAAAGCCTGAGGGGAGACTGGGACTGTCACAACTGATCTTTTAGAAATTGTTATGTTTCACAGTAAAAAAAAATGCACTGAACTTTCACTCAGAGTCCTGAGTCCATTTGAGTCCTGCTTGCACCTAGAGCCTTGACAATTATGTAAATTGTACATAAAGTGCAAATCCACTGAGTACACCCAGAGTAGACTTTGCCAGAAAACATCTAAAATAGCGAGTACAGTTCAGTCTTTGGATGTATGAAACCAAGAATAACTGGAATAATTAACAAGAATAAGGAAAGGACCAGCTTATGATCCAAAGCATACCGCATTATCTGTCATACATGGTGGATGTAATGTTATGGTACAGGCGTGTATGGCTGCCAATGGAACATTTTTACTAGTATGTATGGGTCTATACCCTCAGCTCCCGTTCAGCCAAATGCTGCAAAACTGACACACGTTGCTTCCCACTACAAAAAGATAAAGCAAGGTATACTGCAAAAGCAACCCAAGAGTGTCTTAATGCCAAGAAATGGGATATTCTTCAGTAGCCAAGTCAGTCAGGTGATCTCAACCCAACAGAGCATGCTTCTCTGTTACTGAAGAAAAAAATAGAGCATATAAAGAGACCCACAGAGGCACCTGCAGTAAAGCCATAGCTGGTCATTTCATAAGGGGAAATGCAGGATTTCGTGATGTCGACTAATTGTACGTTTATACATTTTCATCCAAGCATAAAAAAACACTTTTTATACTTAAAATTGCATGAGTTTCTCAGTTATATTTGAGCCCCTAAAAATGGTATACTCTGTATTTCAGCATTCTTAAATGCTGAAATCAATACTTTTGTTAAACTGCTTAAATTAAAGCTGAACATCTGCACTTCAATCACATCTTGATTGTTTTGATGAAAATCCATCAAGTTGGCGTACAAAGGAAAATGTATAATTGTTCCAACAGATATGGGCCTAACTGTCAGTAAAACACTGGGATTGTAAGTCTCCCTGTTGTTTTTCTTTGACTGACACATTGATGGCAGGTGTTATTGTTTTAAATGTAGTGAATGTACCCATATCAGGTGGTTTGGAGAAGTATTGCTGTTTTGATGTATGATTTATGTCGTTTTACCAGTCAAAGCAATGTGACTTTGTATGTGATCTTCCCCTTCCAGACACACATTTAAAGCATTATGTGTATATTTTTGCTGCCTCCGTGTGTGCTGTGTATATATAACAGTTTTATTTTGATGCATTATTTCTTTATGTGGTTTCACACTTTCTTAAAAGGGTGTTAGATTTCCAAGTTTTTTTTATTTTCCTTTTTTCACAATGACTTTGATATTTCACTTGTGTCAGAGAGAGAGAGATTCTGGCTTCATCTACAGCATTTCTGACTCAACTGTTGTTGGCTAGTCTGGCAGACACACACTTACGGGTCAGGTGACTGTGGCCCCTGTCAAGGAGCACTAGGGCGATATGCTGCGATTACATACTAACATACTTTTTAAGACCGTAATGGAAAAACAAACCTTTTCACATCAGAGGAGTCTGAAATACACTTGAGAGCAAAATTGTTTAGTATGAACACTGACCCTGAAGAGTTTTTAAAACTCTGCTTCTGGTGTTTTGCTTTAAAACTTGGAGCAAAATAAAGGGCTTTTAAAGAGTCCTGCCTTTGCATAACAATAACATTTATTTCCTTCATAAGTTTCACAAGTCTGAATTCTCTAGCTTTTTGTAATTTCTCAAATTGTTTTCAGAAGTAGTTCTCCAGGCTTCTTGAAGGACATCCAAAGCTCTTCTTTAGATGTTGTCTGCCTTTTGTTGCATCCTGTCAAGGTAATTCCACACTGCTTTAATAATGCTGAGCTCTGATGAGGACAATTCATAATGTACCAAAGTACCAATATGTATCGTTGTTTCTAAAACAAGGCCTGCTTTACTGCCTTGGTGGAGTGTGTTTGGTCATTGTAATGCTAATAAATGAAGCAGTTACAAATCCTACACTTTCAAGACAGTGTTGCATAATTCAGATTTGATTAAATTCTGACAGTATTTTTCTGCGTTCATAATTCAGACAATTTTAACAAGGTCCACAACATGACTGGCTGAGATGCAGGCCCCAACCATATCAGAGCTTTGTTTAATAGATGGCTTTAGGCTCGCACTGCTGTACATCTCTTCTGATCTCATCTGTACACAAATGAATTTCAAAACAAAAATTCCACATTCCTCTCTTTCCTTCCTTAACAATGGCTTCTACACAGCCACCCTTCCACTGAGACTATTTTTGATGAGGTTTCAGTGAACACCTGAAGGTGCACATTTTCTTGCACATTGTGCCAAGATTGATCAAGTTTACAGTTAACAGTTATTTGGCCAAACTGTCAGCTAATGAAACTGGAACAAAATGTGTTTTTGTGACAGACTGCTGGTAACAAAGTACCTAAAGATTAAATTCAATTTAAAATTAGGATATTGGAAGTTGTCTTTAATGTGTACACATAACACTGGTTCACTAGTTAGTCCCAATAGTTGGCATTAAGTGGTTTAAACAACAACAAAGAGAACAACAAGAAATTATTTCTCTAAAAAGACTCAGATACAAGGAGCGGACTAAAAATGAGTGAAAATGTAGCCAATGTCCAAAGACACACTTTGAAAGATGTTCAGAAAGTCTGGAGAACTAATGTTTTGCTCCGGACAGTACATCAGCACATTTATTTAAGAGCAGGTTTTTTTTAGCCCTTTATATTTGAATACAATGTCTCTGTCAAGAACTAAGCAGGTGAAATGAAGAGATCTCAGTATAGATCAATAAACATTGTTTTACCCTACTTTGTCCTTGCAGAAGATTGTATGAGATTGTAAGTTCCAATATGAAACACATGCTATGTGCCAAGCTCGCATGGACACAAAATGCCACTAAAGCTGCTGCTGTTATTATTCATGACATAATGAAAAGAGCTTGAAGTTTCTAAATGATTTGCATAGTTATTCTGATCCAGTTGGCTCATCTTAAAAGATGCTCTTCATCTTTTTCTTTCATTGATCAGTTAAGCAGAAAGACTGAAATAAAACTTGCTCTTGTCCTTAATTGCTATTTACACTACTTAAACAACACGTGGTAGAAAATGTGTTTTTCATGTTCTAAAGGGATTTATTTTATTGCATTTAAGGTCAAGTATGACTGCTCTTTCTTAGATGCAATTCAAATGGTTATAATTACTTATGGTATCGTTTAGAAAAGGCTGTGTTTGGCTGATGAATCATTTTAAGCCAAACACTTATCTAATAGTTGTTCTGCCAATAAAAGATACAAAGGAGCCCATAGTTGCAATTTGCTAAGAACAAATTTGGTCAGTCTAATATGTAATATGTTGTACTAGGTAATTGTAATGTGTGATTTCAATTCCTGAATATTCATGTTGCTATGTGATTAAAGCATCTGTGGCTAAAAGTCACAAAAGTCCCGATAAGCTAACAGAGTTTTGCAAGCATAAACACCAACACTAACAGATGCCACGTTCAACAACAGCACTTAATTTCACACTGTGATGGTCCTTAACAAAGGCTGATCTGCCGTCATTCCACCTTTGTGTCTGCTAAATAGACCCACACTGCATTGTTCCATTTAAAAAAAACAAAAAAAAAAACAGTCAGTGGCCTTAGGCGAAGAAGATGTGTGATATTCAGGCAGGCGTGTGCCTAGAGTGATTTTAGATAAGTAATGCATCTTGAAACAAGTGATATAAATATAATTTTACCACTCTACTTTGACACTCAGTGTCTTATGGCAGACATGTAGACCTTTCTTTTCATCCTAAGTCTCCTCCAATAAAAGCATCTTCACTGTGAAACCCTAATGGATATCCACAATGGGTATTTTATAAGCTTGACAGTGGCAATTGCACCATTCTTTTTTTTAATCAGCTCAAGACGAATACAAGGCTTGTTTTCCTTTCTGTTTTTTTGGTCAGAGAGCGTGATGAGGAAAAGTGTTTTTTCTGTCACTCTATGATTTTTCTGAGTCTGTATCATACTGACTTTAATCTATAGTGTGCTAGAGGAAGTCTAAATTGCATTTAGCTGGACCACATACATGGGCATGAATCTTAATTGCAGAAGAATTCTAACATCTAGTAAGTACAGTGACTTCTTAATTCAGTTTTATGTAATTGGCTGTCTAGGTCTCACTAGCGTTTACAGTGTATGGAGCTCTTTAATGTTACTGGGCCCTAAATAGAGTACAAATATCAGTCTAATTTGTTTAAGTACTGCTCTAATGTTCACAAAGCTCTTACAGAAGAAATATAACAAAGGCTTCATGGTAGAGTCTTACAAATAACAAATTCAGTGGCTTTTAAAGTAGTAATCTCATAGTCGTGGCTTTTTTGTGACACCTGTGAATGGTGGTGTTAATAGATGCCCTTTTATACCACAGCTTTCAGAATTCTGGAAGAAGCAAAACAAACTATTTTTATTTCAACAAAGAATTCAGGGATTAATTGGCTTTTTTATCATTCAGTGAGCAACCGTGATCAGAGTTTATGCTGCAGACAGCATGAGTTTGGGAACAGCAGGGCACAGTTAAAGCAGTTGGTTACCTCACTGAGAAGTTGGAGATGTGAAGTCTGTCGCCTGCAGCTCTTTATCTAACTGCTAAATGTGGCTTCGCTTTCTTGTTCCAATCCTCCACACAATTTCTGCAAATGTGCAGAAAGCCACTATAGCAAACAGTTAAATGTAACACTGCTATATAGCATACAGTATAATACCTCATTGCACAATTGTTTATAACTACTTATATATACACATATATATATATATATACACAGTTTGGCAGAGTCAGTAGAATTGTAGTCGCCATATTGGTTGGATTATTACTACAAATCAGATATTTCAGGGACATTTTTGTGTACGTTGCATTTTTTATTTGTCAGCATTGCGCTTTTTAAATGGTTTTGAATTAGCATGTCACACTACTTCTATATGTTGATGATCTGTAGCTTCACGTTGAGCTCTGTAGACAGAAAGAGTACTCTGTGCAGGGGAATGAACAAACACATTCAGGCTTCAAGCTGTTATAGGCAGTAAAAAATAAATCCAATTCATTCAAATAAATGCAACTTTTGTTTACAAACATTTTTTTTTTTTTTTTTGCAATAATTTCTTTAACAAACCACAGCATGAATTCAAAAAGCAAAAATATATTTCAAGAAACTAATTTGCACTTTGGTGAATCTAGAAAAAGTAGATTTTTCTGCATTTCTCTGGCTGACTTTTGTATTATGGAGTGATTTCACTTTTTAATTTGTATCTCATCTATACACAAGGCGAGGGAATTATTGCTGTAATAGCCACCTTCAGAATCAGAAGAGATCGATAATATTTCTTGAAAACCATTCTGGTTGCGTATTCCCCTGAGGAATGTCCTGTGGTCGAGAAAATAGAAGTAACAGCATGATGGCACTGAATGATCACTAATCACTAAGCAGATAGTGAAAAGCAAGATCTTGTTTCTTTTCTATGCCAGTCGTTCTTTCTGTGCTACTTACACGATGAAATAAAGCTAGCAGTAATGAATTCCTGGCATTTAATGTTTATCATTTCAAAATTCCATCAGTTAAGAGGGCCTGTTATTTCTGGACACAGAATGAGCTGCAACTGGGCACATGCAGTACTTCAGGCTTCACAGTTTGTTAGGAAGTAATCAAATGCTACTTATCTTCATCCTCATTAACATATACAGAAATCACAGTCGCATGTGGTTCTAGTAGACAATAGCCACAGATGGATGATTAGTTGAAGTATTTTGAAGACCATGCCGTTCTTCCATCGATTGATATGGAGCTAAAGCCCCCAGTGAAAAGATTTTTAATCATAGGTCCTTCAAGGCTGGAATGCAACAGTAAAGGACGTTATCTTTGTACAAGCCCACTTTTACAGAAATAGCGATGCATCTAAAACATTCCATTTAAAACACTTCACCACTTGACTATCCTTTTTTCTGCTTTAGTTCATCTTTGCCTTCATGTGCTATATGCTTCAAAGATGCTGTAAAGGTGTCTTAAGGTTTTAGGGCCCATTACCTTAAATATAGCTGGCTGTGTTCTTAATGAATCACTTGCCCGCAAAGCATAGCTTCCATGCTATTGAAGTACAAAGATAGCTATTGCAGCGATCATAAAATGCTGTTTAAAAGTCTGTTTTTTTTTTTTTTTTCCAAAGGTATTAATGGCTGTGTGAATCGTAGCAAGCATTAATCATACATTCTGATCTGCAAAGAGAACCTCAGCACTCTGCTCGGAGAAACCCTGTGGAGGTCACTAATTGAAGTGGGTTGGGGGTCCACAGAAAGAGTCATCTGCTAACCTGGATCCAAGAGATGTGTTGATGAGTCCAGAATTATACCTTTCTGCAATGTATCTGAGCATGCATGTGTACTGCTAATGCACGTGTAATGCTACCAGGCTGTGGCAGAAAGAGCTGTCAAATCAGAGCAGAATGAAACATTTTCAAGCCAAAACAGACCGAAATCTTTTTTAAGGTGGTTTTAAATGTTCTATCAAGGGCAATAAGCAAAGTGTAGTGTGGGAAGATTTATTATCGCATAAAGACAATCAACTAGTGATGGCGAGTGCATGTAAATCCATCTAAATTAATGTTCCTCAACTAATGTAAGTGCAAAATTAACAGCGTCCTATCATTAGGGAGACTTTAGAGAATAAGAGAGCTGATGTGCAGTCCTCCTTGTCCGCCTTGTTGCTAGG
This sequence comes from Pelmatolapia mariae, assembly GCF_036321145.2. NCBI lineage: Eukaryota > Metazoa > Chordata > Actinopteri > Cichliformes > Cichlidae > Pelmatolapia > Pelmatolapia mariae. The sequence continues at coordinate 23,816,296 of NC_086243.1, read as the reverse complement.
TTTTTCTCATTGAAATCTTAAAGTATTTCACTCTGTCTCCTCTTTTCATTCTAGCCTTGGCTTGTAGGCCTCCTTGGAAACTAGACAGAGTAGGCTATGTACACACAGATAATAATACAGAGGTGCATAGATGGAGATTTGAAATAAAATCTATAATAAACTTTAAAAAAAAAGGAGGGTGATGATATTATTATCCTTAAATACCAAGGACTCAAGTCTATATTTTAGAATCTAATCTGTGTTCTGTTTTATGGTCCGGTGCCAACATTCTGTACAGAACTTAGTGTTCACTGTATATAGAACATATTGCAGAAAGTGAAGTTGACCATGTAGTTTGTCTGACATTAATGCAGAAGACAAACTTGTGTCTTAGCCTTTGTAGAACTGCAGAAAGTATTGATTGTTGTATTTAGGAGAGGTGGTTATGACTAAGATTTGTGGCCAGTGTCATCCACTAACTTCCCTGACTTTAAAGGAGGATGCAGTGACTTTAAACCCAATGAATATGGAGCATTTCATATGGCAGGTGACCCACCAGGTCTCTGGTCTGTCTTTTTGCTGGTTTCTATTCATTTTTTTCTTCTTTTTCTCGCGTCTGTGCTCTGGAATATTAGATGAGATACACCTTCATGATGTTCAGTTACTAATGAATGGGTTAAATAAGAATATGGCTATGATACTTATTGGCTCGATCATGTGTTGTAATTTATGACTACACCATATATATACTTACCATAAAGTACTTTTAATAATCTACTTCTTAAATAGCAATTGTTATTTGCCATAACAACAACAATATTGTCTTAACTTCATCATGGTTGGATGGTTATTTGGTTGGCCACACTAACTATTTTTAATACTAAAATATGTCTTATTAATTATATAGGCAAAAATTTGATCACTTTTAAATTTGATGCCTTGTTGTTTTCTTATCCAGCTGATAATGTTTTATTATTGGAGAACTGTAAAGGTGAAATTTGAAGACCTCTACACCAATACTGTTTATTGGACACTTTACTGCATGTAGCTGTTACCTGTCAAATGCATCTGTTACTGCATGTGTATGACATTGGTAATACCAATAAGGATGTCAGTTTAACTGCAAAATAGCAACCTTGTTTTTATATAGGTATATAACAAGAATACAACAAGTTGGCAACCAGCTGAGTTGAGTCCCAGATTGTAAAGAGTTGCCTCACAGACAAGTTGCACTCACTGGTGCAGACAGACCACAGCGGCAATCTATCTACTATCTACCTGATACTCAGTGTAGTCAGTGTGAGCTGGGTTTGTTGAGAACTAGCCCCCCATCAGGAGACCTATGCCATTGTTTTGCAATCAAAAGTGGGCACCCATAGGATGAAAGCGTTACCCACTCAACCTCTAGGTGACCAGTTGGTTGTTTGTGTACTTGCAATGGGTCTCCAAATGTGAAAAAATTAAATATAATCACCTCTACTGATTTACAACAACTTACTTGCAACTTGCTGTAAATTTGTGGTATTTTAGTTTTGTTGAGCCATAAACATAGTCAAAGATCTTCTGTCAGCTTTAGTGAGGGGAATTTAATTGAACAGGCAGTTAAAACGATGAAAGCAGTTGGGAGCATTGCATATCCCTGGAAGATAGTGCCCTTGACAAACCCTCATAAAGGTCTTCACTATGAAATAGGTGAAAAGTGATTAATTCTAAAATGCCAGTTAAATTAGGAATTAACTGTATTTCTTGCCTAGACTGATTATCATTGAGTTCTTGATCTCCTGATTGGTCTCAACAGCTCGACAATAAACGAGTATCATCCAGTTCACTGGCAAATAATTAAGGATTATCCAGAAAGACTGTGTTAATTATGTCTACAACAACAACTGGAACAGCATGATGAGGGGTTCAGCCATATTTAAATAATGGCCTGTGGCGTTTGACTTTATAGGGAGTGAAAGGACATTTATGTCCAATATGAGCATATTGTATATATCTGACATTTGACGCCTACATATTGTGATGCATCATTATTTGTGTATGATTTGATGCATACAGTACATAAATTTAGGCTTTGCATATCTGACATGATAAGCATGAGCGGTCGTCGTGACTCACGAATAAACATACACCCAAATGTCCTCCCACTGTGAGCTATATCTATTGAACTGCTCTGAGAATGAGCATTATTTAAAATCCCTGACTTTTTATTGCTGTTGTAAAGTATATTGAAGATTGAAAATCCACTATTATTGAGTGCACTTTGTAAAGTTCAACATATTTACTTACATTTTTCATGTAATTGACTGGATTAACAGATGTCGAATCTATTCTGGTAAAATCATGCCATGTTCCCACTACACAGAGTCTGTTACTAAGGGACCTCTACACGTGTTTTGTTGGAAGCTGTCAGAATGAAGTGAAGCACTTTTCTCCTATTTCAGCCACAATTTCAAGAGAAAGCTTTTGTCTTGTAACGGGGGCTGGAGAGAAAGTGAGTGAAATGAATAATTGATGTTGTGAGATGGATAGATTCCCCTCTGTGGGAAGCTGGTCACATTGTGTGTTGCATTACTTGGAATGAGGGGTCCACTGTGCATTATCTGCAATCCCATCATACTGTTTTTTTCTCCACTTTTGCTCACCATCTTCAATTGTTTTCTCTTTTTTCCCAGTTTATTCTCTTTCCATTGGTTTAACGTTAACCATGTGATGTCTGCAATACATTTTTTGAAATATCTGTTTGTCAAGGAACTGATTATGGCGGTGTATTTATTCTGTTTTTCCACAGAATATTTTGTAAATGTAGAACTTGTGTAGCCCTTGAAGAACTGCCTCTTTATCAAGATGGAGATATTTGCTTATCCTGGTGATCCTTGCTGCTGTGTTGTTGGGGGTAATAGCCCTTGGTAAGTCTCCCAAAACAAATTGGTCAAAGAATGATTTATTGTCCTGATGAATTTGCTAAAAGTGCCTGCGACGTGGCCCAGAAAAGGGAAAGCCTTATCCCATGAGGCTTAACCAGGCACAAAGACATTCCTGTGATCCACAACCCAGAGGGGTAGGCATCAGGGCTGGATGTATTGCAGCTTGACAGCAGGCAAATGGTCCAGGGATGCTGAAAATCATGGGAGGTAAATTAATGCTAAGTAACAGTCAGGCTTACTTGTATGCCTTTGTGCAGAGCACAACTTTCATAATTGTATCTCCTGGAAGGGAGGTTTACTCCCTACTCAGGTTGGTAGGTGCCAGAGAGGTGAGGAAATAGGTACACGCCTAACTGTGTTTGAATTCCTCCCCAAAGAAACCATGATCTTTTTAAGTGGAAGATCTGACAGTGTGTGCCTGTATGGGAAAAAAGGAGCTCAGATAATCCAGCCATTTCTGGGTTTACATTAATGCAGACTGTGCAATAGAGTAACTGAAAAAAATGAATTAGGAGTATATGGAAGAAAGACTTTATCTAGATAGACATGACTTTTTTTCTCTAAACAGATGAGCTGGATGAAACAAAATTCTTCCACAAACATAAGCCTGTTGCTTTGCTTGTTTGCTCTGCAGTTGAGAACAAAAAAAATCACTGAGGAAATACAACACACTCATTAATTCCTTCCTTCATCATTTAGCATTCATTTATTAATGGTTATGATAATCAGTTAACACATACAGCATGAACCGTTGAATTTATATTTTATAGTATGGCTATACATTAATTTTTCATGAGCTACTGCAAATACTGAAAGTCCTAAAACTATTAATAGGCTTAAATTTTACATGTATAGATGAGAGTGAATGATGATGTGATCTGTTGAACATATATCACTGACCTCAGTAAGGCTCCTCAGTCTGTTTGAAGTTTTTGGAACAGTGAAATTATCTAATGCCATAAAACAAGTGTTTCAGAGTGAAGCATCTCTATTTATATGATCTGTGTTCGAGTTTGCACATCAGCTTACATGAATGTCAGGCTATTTTGAGAGAATCAGGTCAAAATGTTTTTCTGAGCTGGGGGGGCAGGAGGCAACCCACATGACATCTAATTGATACGGGTGAATGTATCAGACTATCAGCTGTGCTAGTCAAACATCTTCACAATCCTTCACAAGACTTCACACTGACTTTTTAATAAGGAGCTGCCAGGTTAAAGTACACATGCACACTTGTACCTCTGTTGGATGATGTCTAGAAAAGTTCATGGCTTTATGTGTGAAAACAGCTTTACATCTTTAAATATTCTACATGTATAATGTATTTCGAGTAAGTGCAGGTCACACAAACATAATATCCTGATATAAAATTTAAATAAAACTGTTTGCATCATTATTCTTTTGAAAACAAAGCTTGTTATTAGCTCAGTAGGACAACCCTGTTGTTATGTTTGTAATATTTTAACAATATTGTATGATTAGCCCAGTGCCAATATCCATCAGAGAAATAAATTGAATGGATTGTGGGTTTTTTTCATTGTTTTTTTTTTTAACTTCATATTTTCACTAACTATCTCTTTGTGGGATTAAATGGAATCTAGCAGACTATTTTAATGGTTAAAAATGTGAACTCTAAAATCAGTGTTTGGTGCATTTGTTTTGGGCCTGTGTAGACATGTTGGCGCAGTTGTAGATATAAGGGCTTGTACTGAAACAGTCCTTTCTAAGGTGAATAAACACTTAAAAAATACCCCTAAATTCTACTACACTACACTACTTGATTAATTTTTATCAAGAAGATTAAACTTGGTGAGACTTGTTTTTTTATGGTATCTATCTGTCGTGGCTAATTGATGGATTCTAGCACAGACAGCATTCTGGCAAGCAAAAAAAAGGTGACAATTTATTGGCACAAGAGTGAAACCACAGTGATTTGTATATACAGTGATTTGGCGCTATATAAATAAAATTGAATTGAACTGAATTCTCTCAGTATTTCAGAAACTCATGATGGGAATTTTTTTCAACTCTTTGGTTTCAGCATTTGAAAAAAAAAAAAAAAAGTATGCAAAAGAAAAATTCTGAATGCACAACATGTTAAACCTTGAAGCAGATGGGCTGCAGTGTCAGAAAACAACACAGTGTGCCACTCCTGTTAGCTGCAAACGGGAAACTACAATTCACACACAAGATTGGGAGATTGAAAATTATTGCCTGGTCTGATGAGTCTATTTGTCTGAGTTTATTTGTGCTGCAACATTCAAGTGTCAGGGTCAAAATTTGGCGTAAACAATATGAAAACATTCATCCGTCCTTGTATCAATCTTTCAGCCTACTGATATCACTGCAGTGGTGTGCTAGATATTTTCTTGCCCCGTGATTGGAAGGTCGGGATTTCGAATCCACTGAACCGCTACCCTGAGCAAGGAACCGTCCCACACACTGCTCCCCGGGTGCTGCATTGGTGGCTGCCTACTGCTTCACTGGGTGACTGGGTTAAATGCAGAGAAGTAATTAACATACACATTATTATTAGCAGCTGAGCATCGTTAAAACCCCACAGCCTGACTGAATATTGCTGACCATGTATATTCCTTTATAAACACAGTGCACCCATATTCTGATGTAACACACCATGTGACAAAAGCCCAAATCATCTGAGACTGACTCCCAATGAATGATGAAATAACTCCCAAAGTCACCAGATCACAATCCAATAGAGCACCTTTGCGAGAGGATAGAACAGGAGACTCACAGCATGCATGTGCAGCTGAAAAATCTGGAGCAACTGATGATCCTGTTATGTCCATATGGACCAAAATCTCTGAGGAATGCTTCCAGCACCTGGTTGAATCTGTGCTACAAAGAATTAAGGCAGTTGTGAATGCAAAGAAAGGGTACAACCCAGTACTGGCAAGTTGTACAGTAACTAATGAAGTGAATAATGACACTACTCTTTCCATACCGTATATTTAGTTTGGACATATCTTTAATAATGTCGCAATAACGGTTAGTGCTAAGTCCCCGAAGTGATGTATTGTAAGTGTGCTGCAAATGGCAGACAATATAAATAACAGGGACAGGTATAACAACACCGTTAAGTCAACACAGTTAAGCCAGAAATGACATAAGACAGACTATCAGATACACCCATTCAAAGTTGCAAGGCAATATAATGATTAAATGTAGGGTTGATGATGATAGAGGGATATTACCTTCTCAAGCAGTGAAATGACTCCTTTAGTAGTATGGGTAGACAAGCACTCAGTTGACACAACAATAACTCTTGAGGTGAGCGGCTTTGCTTTGTATTGGCTTTGCTTTGTGCCTCCACAGTCCGGGGCTGCACAGTGGTTGCACAGTGGCTCAGTAAACAGAACAATATTTTCCTGTGACCTGTTGGCTTGTCCATTTGCTGGGAGGTGGATGAACTTTACTATGACATTGAGACAGGGTGTGAACATTTAAGTGGCATCCGACACCTTCAGCGATATGTCGCATCGCAGATTTTGCACTTCTAACACAGCACGTGCCACAGCTATTTCAGAGGAGACAGATGAACTCGGGTCATCGAGAGGTGAGAGAATGAGTACAGTTGTGTGAAAACTGGTGAGGAGCAGTCATTTTACAGTTTTATAACCGCCGTGAATAATGAATGAAAGGCAAATTCAAAACTGTCGGGAGCACAGCACTGCTTCATTCCCAGCATGATGTTGACTGACTTTCGAAGCGAAGGAAACAGGAGGATTTTTCTCTATTTTTTTTTTCTACCTTTTGTCTTTTGAAACCAGCAGAAGCCTTTTGGTCAGCAAAACAACTTATTTACCCATTTTTCTTTCTGAACATTGTCACTTTCTTTATTACACCGGGCATACCACAGTAAGAGAGCCGCTGCTGTAGAAAAGAATTGCTGAGGTCGGTAATCTCATTGGATTCTCCCTTTTGAACTTAAGCACTGGTATGAAATCTAACCACCCACTGCAAGATTAATTGCCCAGTGAGTAAGTCTTTTATGGCCAAGGTTTATCACAAGGGAGAGGTCCAACTTGTGATTCTTTTATTTCACTGCAAGGTATTATTGGTAGAGAGAGACCGTTGATCAAATTCCCCACCACTTATCCAATCAAGGACGAAGCAAGAGAAGATCTCAGAAGTCCAATGGAAACCGTAGATAGTTATCAGTTATCTCAACCTCACAGGATGCAGGCACGCTGTTTGATGTTGTCTGCTTGGATGTCAACTAGGAATGTCTGGCGTCAGTTTTTGTATTTAGGTTGCCATCTGCAATGGGGTGATGAATGCAAGGTTTAATAAAAGTATGGTGCTAGGTTGCAACAGTTACCCAAAAGATTACGTTGTTTTTGATGCGTAACATTTACAGAGTAATGCATTTTTATTTAAAAGTTTAATCTGTATAGATATCTTCAATAAGTTGAATGGAAATTGTCAGCTGTAAAATATAGTTCTGTTTAATTTTAATAACTATGTGTTCCCTATGTCGTCAGTTTTATTGTCAACCCATAAAATTTTCCCTGCAGTTCAAATATTTATATCTGTAGCTGTCTCAACAATCCGGTACTGGTAAAATGATAGTCGCTATGCATTTAATCAGCTTTTTATTCAGGCACTCCACTATAATATGTGAGCTGTGTACTGTTGTCTCAAATTTTTAATTACTGCATCGAATCCAGAAGTAGGGAAAGTGAGATACGGCTCTTTCGCGACAAGTTAAATGAGCTTTTCTCTCGTATTTCTGTGGTACACACTAGAAATATTCAATTGGACACCATTTTTTCCCAGCTGAAAGCTGAGAGGTTAACAATGATGATGCTAATCATACCCCTGGACTGATAATTGCCCAGTATTATCGTATTACGTGCCCCCATTAGATAGATATTGATTCTCCTGGCCAGAAGGATACCAGTGGTTCAGATATCCAGTGAAAATATCACTCTCCCTGTAGCTGCATAGCTGAAGTCGTTTAAAGTCTTACGGAAGTTTAAACTTGGAAATATTTAATTAAAAATCATCCATTAACATATGGCCCATGGCTCTAGAAAATGGTATTCAAGGAACAAATGGCAAAGCCGTAATTCAATCTTAAAAAGGGAGCTCTGTCAAAAGGCATCAGGTAAGGTCAGGCACATCCTATCTCCACTTGTGTCTTCCAGCTGAGTTATGATCTCTCAATTATATTACAACATAAAAAATTTTTTTGCCCAGGATGGGTATGTAATTGAGTTGAATTGACGGAAGGGACAAAAAGGATTCATATTACAGTTTAATCCTCTCACACAACATGGGGGTCGGGTATGGAGATATGGCCCGTGAGCTGGAGACAGCAGAGATTCCTTAAAGCTAAAACTCCCAGATTTGCTATCTGAATGCAGACCAGGGTTAAGATACCCATGAGATGGTATATACACAGCTCACTATCACCGAGTTAGGATGTCTAAGACCTCTGAAAACAAGCCAGCTATTTACTCATAATGAACATGTATCACACTGGCGGTTGTCATTTCATGTAGGTGTGACCTTAACATTAATTGACAAGGTTTTTATGTATTGTATATTACAATATACTGAGTTGACATAGACTTACTGATATTACTGTTTCAAAGTTACTGAGACTGGAACACAGAAAAAGTAACTAGATTTTATCCTTGCCTAATTTTTTTTATGTATTTTTTAGCATATAAAACTTTTAAAAATATGCTTCAGTTCAAATTTCATTCCAGAAATTCAGTAACCAACATTATAAACATCATCTGTGCAAAGATTTAGGTTTCCAAAGTGAAACAGTGAAAAATTACAGCACTGTCAATACATGAATATCCACTGTATCCATTGTACAAAAATGTCCAATTTTGGCACACATTGGACACCATGCCAGTTGGATTTTTTTAGGTATTAAAGAGCAGAAATTAATTAATTTTATTAACAGGCCTAAAAATGCTTTTTTTTTAAATATTTTTTGAGGAATTAACCACACATTTACATGGCAATGGGCCTTTTCTGCAGTGTGCATGGAGCGTTTAATTGGCCTCTGGCCCTTTAAAATCTGAGGGGCTGTAACTTTGGTTTGTTTTGGTCAATTTGCATGATTGACACCTCTTTTTAATCGTTTGAGCCAATAGGATCGCAGTAGCCATGCCATGTTCACGTCACTTCAACCAATCATAAGTTGCAAGGGCAAAACCCACATCGGCCCAAATTTGCTGCATGTGGCGTCTGTCCAGTCACGTGTCTGTAGGTGGGTCTAAAATGGAGGTTGTTGACGGAAATGGCTCTGATGCAGCTAGTTAGGTGTGGTAACTGCTGATAATCACGTGGGTGCCAGCTACCGACGAAAATAACGGAGGAAATCAGGATGGTAAGCCAATTTCTGTCTTAGCGCATTTGCGCTGCTGTGTGTTTTCGTGGTCTTCTTTTGCTGCTCATTCAGTGAATTTTGGTCAGAGCGTGGTGAAACTTGGTGTTTGGAATTGGTGATAGCTCTGGAAGATAACCAGCCTGTCTTTAGCCGGTTACATGAAGTCTGAAGAATTTCTTGTTCGGTTTTGTTTGTTTAGCGGACTTGTGTGCATTTACGTAACTGCTCGTTTAATCACAGCTTGTTTTCGTTGTGTTTGGTGGTTGAAGAAATGGTTTCTATGAGATTTTAGCTGAGATTCAGAGGTTTCTATCGATACCACACATGTCGGGACTTATATCTCTCACCCCGTGTTATAACCAATTAAACGTGATCTCCTCCTTTTTGCCCCCGGTACTGAGGGCGTTTTTTGTATTGAATTGTATTATTTTTGTTATTTATTTATTTTTGTTTAACAAAGGTTATTTCCTGACCTGGATGCACAATGTCAGTTCTTAACCAATGGGATTGTTTTTCTCGCCTTGACTGTTCCTGTTTGGTTGCGCTGGTAAGGCTACTCAGCCCACACCCGCCATATCTGTACCTGTACGGAGAACGTGGTTGCTGTTGAAACACCGAAGCGCATGCAGCGTGGTGTCTGCTTGGTAAGCTGCTAGATTTGGAGACCCGGAGCGGTTCTTATGAAAGGAGCTGGGACTCCAAGGAGATCTTTGGATTACAGTTCTTCTGGAAATTCATAGAAGAAGAATGATGTTCCATTTAAGTGGATGGTGAGCCACAGCCCATATGGAACTGAATCTTGTAGTCTGGTTGCCAGAATTGTGGTAGGAAAAACTGTGCAAACCATACATCGATCGTGGACTGAACTCACAGCAATAAACTACCCAGATCACCTAACAGGCCTGAGATGGATCATATTGACAATTTAAAAGACCTGGGTCTGACATTCTTTTCTTTTATTTTGGTATCTGTGCACGCACACAATTTTGGTTATTGTTGTTAAATACAATACAGTGCACAAATTTTAATACAACTGAACTATTGCTTCATTGTGTGTGGCTGTGTTTTCATTGTGGTTACCCATCCTCTAGGCAGCTGCTGTTCCTGAAGTCTTCTGATTTGGCCATTGTTTATGTATTTTGTTACAACCTGTTACATAATGTATTGCTGAAGCAGGAATAAACAGGAATGCAATGAGCATCGCTTTACCATGAGGCTACTGATGAGGAGGTTGTGCGACTACACAGGATAATACAGTGTTCACAAGCTGCACTCTACATAACACAAGAGGCATCAAATGTCAGATGTAAGAATTCCTCTGGCAATTCAAAGACACATTGTGTTTGTTATATGTAGGTGACCTTGATTTATTTTCTAAACTTCACTGAACACGTCTATCAAAGACTACACCACACTTCTTCAAAAAAGCTCCTGCAAAGAAGATTTCTTTTTGTTTTTGTTTCACAACTTTTACTCCTCTTTCAATTAATTAGCAGCTAAGTGTTTTTCGGATGCATGAATCAAATATCAGAACTCCTGCTTGCGTAACATCTAAATAGCCTTTTTGTTTCAAGTTTTGTTTCCCAGTGAATAAGAATCCCTTTGCTATTTTCTTTTATGTTCCCACCCCCCACGGAGAATGTAAATGTATTCTAATTTAAAACAAACATAAGCAGACATCCAGGTTCAATCTGTGGTTATAAGAGTGTTTGTTTTAAATTTGTGTAAATTATAAGGGATGATTCACTCAATAGACAAAGAAGGAGAAAGCAGCATCTTTAAATCCAACAAAAGGGGATTATTACATTCCATCAGAGGTCAGCATATGAAAATCTGGATCTCAGAAGCATATAAGTGTTGTAAATTCTGTTTTGTGAAAAAGAAAGGCTACGCATTCTTTGCAAAATGACTGCTTACAAGGACATTAACTTAACGGGTTATATAAACTGATGTTGCACAACTGCTGTACTTTTTTACACTCAAAAAACATTTTCCTCCTCAACAATGTTTGAAAAGTACTTCTTGTGTTAACTTTTTAATTCCTTACAGCTCCAAACACTGTAACACCTTGTACAGGACTGAATATTAAACACATGTGACGCCTAGACTTGATACTCATTTCATTTCATCTCCATGTTAATGAATTACATTGTTTCTGTTTTCCTTGTTTAGTTCACGGTGAACTAATCAAGATGGAAATTTCAGAACAAAATTCTGTTCACTCGTGATAAACTAGGATGAATATTCATGGTTTTCTCGGTTGATGAATACTGCCAGTGGATTAAGGAGTTATATTTGATTCAATAAAATAAATATTTATGCACTCCCACATAAAACATAGGCTTTCACAGGTGCTATAAAGATTATCTTCCAATTTTTTATTTGTCTCTCACATTCACAGCACAGTTCATTGTCTGATGGAAATTAATCATTTATAATGATGCTTGTCATGTTTCCTATTGGCAACAATTAAGGACAGTGCAAACAAGAAAACAACAGCACTGTGTTTTTTCAGTGCTTGAGAGATTATTTATGTGTATTTTATGTTTTCTTATGTAGATTGCAGATTATTCCTTTCTTCAGAAGAAAAAAAATGTTGTTCTTCTTTGAGATTTAATTTTTCAAATATCAACACACTTCAGGGCTGGACTGGTAATCTGGAATACCGGGAATTTTCCTGGTGGACCAAAAAAGGGGCCAAAAATGCCAAGAGCAATTTTTTGTCTAAGTCCAGCCCTGCACGCTGCTATTTAATTCAATTCAATTTTATTTATATAGCGCCAAATCACAACAACAGTCGCCTCAAGGCCCTATATATTGTAAGGTAGACCCTACAATAATACATACAGAGAAAAAACCCAGAGAATATTTTAACAATCATATGACCCCCTATGAGCAAGCACTTTGGCGACAGTGGGAAGGAAAAACTCCCTTTTAACAGGAAGAAACCTCCGGCAGAGCCAGGCTCAGGGAGGGGCGGGCCATCTGCTGCGACCGGTTGGGGTGAGAGAAGGAAAACAGGATAAAGACATGCTGGGTTAGGGTTAATAACAGGTATGATTCAGCAGGGAGGTTTATTAACACATAGTGAGTGAGAAAGGTGACTGGAAAGGAAATACTCAATGCATCGTGGGAATCCCCCAGCAGCTTACACCTGTTGCAGCATAACTAAGGGAGGATTCAGGGTCACCTGGTCCAGTCCTAACTATATGCTTTAGCAAAAAGGAAAGTTTTAAGCCTAATCTTAAAATTAGAGATAGTGCCTGTTTCCCTACTACAGGTTTTATATTAAAAAGGCAACATGCTATTATTCAAGAACAATTCAAAAGCAAACAGAAACTAAGACGTTGTGTATAGAATAAATGATAACCTAGACGCAGTTTGTTACACAGCCTGGTACTTGATGCAGTTTAGTCAGCAGATAAAGGACTTAAAAATACATCCAGTGAATATACTATAAGAGATTTTCTATATCAACAACCCCCACCCCCTTTTGTTTCTCTTTTTTTTTTTTTTTTGAGTTGATGTTTTATTTCATGAAACTGTGGACATCTGTCAGAGACTGTCCGTCTCTGTAGACACACAGAAACAGGCAGCCTCTGTGTGCCAGGATGTATTTGATATAGTTTTTCATGCATTTTGTGTTTAGGTGTCTTTACTGGTTCATTTTGGGTGGCTTCAAATGTTTAGAAGAGTGAAAACCTCTATCCAAGAATTAACAACTGTCACATAACAGTGAAGCTGAGTTTAGACTTTACCAGAAAAAAAGTGGCTTGTCAGGATAAAACATGTCACTTATATAGCAAAACCTTAAAAATTCTAGCCATTTCATTATACAGTAAGTAACAGATGTTTTGACTTGTTTCTATCTCTACGTGGTCTCATTGGATCCCCTTCAGTTATAAAGTCCCTACAGTGAACAGAAAACATATTCAGCGACTGGCAGAGAGTCACAAATAATCCCTTTCAAGTGAGGACTATATCTTTTAAAAGTGACTGCTGAGGCAAACCCCTCTGCACAACCAATTCCAAGGCTTTAGCCTTTGGGATGCCACAGTTGATCCATAGACCTGAACAATACACTGTTAGCTTGTGTGTACTTGTTTGAGCCCTTTGATCTTCTCCATGGGAATCGTGTCCATCATTTCTGGGAGAGCAACCCCCGCAACAAACAGGCATTCAGAGAAAATGACTGCACAACTGAAGAGACTCAATAAACCTAGTCTCCCATTGAGAACGCCTGACCGAAGGTCTGTTGACTAGTGAGAGGCCTTTCTTTCTCTCTCAGCCACCCTTGAAATATTTATCACCACAACTTATCGCCCATTGATCAATTATACAGCTGCCACGGGCTTGCGATAAATTATTAACATGCTCCTGATGAGTATCTCACCCATTGATTTTTGTCACTCCTTTGAGATGGATATACTGGATGGGATTTTCTCTCGCTTTCTCTTGACATTTGTCCAATCACCGAGGGGAGCAAACTTGAGCTGACATTTCTCTGACTTAAACAGCCACTCCTCATATGAGCAAGGCCAGCGGTGACTTTAATCCACTGGAATTTTTGCAGCAACTATTTTATTTAGTATTATAAATACAAAACCAATTCCATAAACTTTGTGAAAAATGTAAGCAAAAACCACAAATATGAAAATCTCATAAATCCATATTTTATTTACAATAGAACATGGAAAAGATATCAAATCTTTAAACTAAGATGCTGTGCTATTTCAAGAAAAATCTTTTTGAATTTCACAGCAACAAAAGGTTGGAAAAGTAAGTGGCACAAAAAAAGAAATAGCCAGAGAAAGATTTTCAAAATAGTTGTGTTAATTGGCAATAGGTCAGTAACATGATTGGTTTAAAAAAAGAATCATAGAGAGGCAGAGCTTGTCAGAAGTAAAGAAGTGCAGGGGTTCACCATTCTGAAAAAAACAAACAAATAAGCTGTATCTACAAATAACAATTTCTGAATAATATTTCTCAATTTAAAATTGTGAGGATGTTAAATATCTTATCATCTATAGTACATAATATCATTCCATTAAGTCAGGATAATCATGTCCATAAGTCATGGAAATAACTTCATGGGCTTAGGAACAATTCCAGAAATTACTATCTGTGAATGCACTTAACTGTGTCATCCACACATCCATGATAAAGCTCTACCGGCAAAGAAGAAGACAATGTGTGCATAAGTCTGGGTGTTGAACTGGCCTGCCTGCAGTCCAGACCTTTCACTAACTGAAAACATTTGGTAAATAATGAAATGAAAATTGTGACAAAGAATCCAGAATGTTAAGTTGTCTAGAATTCTATATCAGACAAAAATATGCCACCATTCCTCTCCAGAAAGTCCATAAACATCGAATTAACATAATATTTTTCATAAATTGGTACATTTTAAATGTTTTACATCATGGTATCATGAGATTTGAAAGTCATTGCTTACTGTTTTCATTTAGATTTTACACAATGTCCCAACTTTTTGTGAATTGGGTCAACATTTGATGTCCATTTATTTAGCATTTTTGTTGTGAGTTGATCTGCTGATCAGTCTTTTAGTTCATAATGACAGAAAGTACAAAAATAACATCAGGAGTCAGTGTATTTTCATTAGAAATCACACTAATATGTTTGATTTAAAGTGACAAAATACTAATAATAATTTATGGGACCAATAAGTAATGCCCTTCAGAAATAACACTTGCTCTCTGTTGATGGAAACTGGAACTTTGACTCAAAGGGTAGATTAATAGAGAATATTTGATCAGCAGTTAGGAGGATAAAAGTCTCCTCTTGAAGCATTTGTCTGCTCATTAAACATCTCCATGCCTCTGAAGTTTGGAAAAAAAAATTTAACTGCTGGATTCAGGATACAGTAGCATAAAAAAACAACATTTTTTTAGTAGAGAGATGCTAAACAATAACAAGTATAAGCAAAAGATGCAGAAAGAATAATGTGCATATTAAATACATTTATTACATAGAGACATTTATTCAAGCAAATAACATTTTCTTTTGTTGTTTTTTCGAGCACACAGCAGCAAGTTCAATTACTAAAAACCCCTGTTGTCATAGCCACAGCAACCCCCACAGACGTCTTCTCGCATCAACATTTTTGAAACAGAGCTTCAATGAGTTATTGCATTCTTCTGTTTCTTACAAGAACACCCCCTGTCACTCGTTCATAATGGTTTCATCCAGTGCCAAGGCTAACATATGCCGGCTGCCACTAAGAGTTGAAGAGAGAAATTGAAATGTTACTTTCTTCATAGCCATGGCTTCTAGTTTCGACAGACTTCCCCTGCCAGGGGAAGATTGATTGCTGGGGAGATTGAGTTTGAAAGTCGGTTTTCACCGTGGATGAGGCACTCAAGATTAGTTTTCAAAATGATGTGTAGATGGTTTCAGATTTGGCAAGAGAAAGACTGGACAAAAAAGCAGAACTTTTTGTCCTCCCTCACATGTGAAGCAGCACAAAAGTGGATCCATTTTAGACGACTTCCATGCTCTTGTGTCTATTTAGTGAATGACAACTCATAGAAGACTTCTGAGACATTTTCTGCTGTTATAGTTCAACCATAAGCTGAACCATTTCATCCACAAGTACTATATGAAAAGTCCACTTGAAGTGTTTTAGTCCATAAAAAAAAAAGTTTTCTTTTGGATATATATATTTGTGTGTGTGTGTGTGTGTGTGTGTGTGTGTGTGTGTGTGTGTGTGTGTGTGTGTGTGTGTGTGTGTGTGTGTGTGTGTGTGTGTGTGGCTAGTGGACTAAATGTGTTCAGACAACTGCAGAGGATGTCAAGAATAGTCCACAAGGCATATTAAACAGATCAAAGACTAAGAGATTAAGGCCCAGATGGAAAAAGTGTAATTAATGAGGAGCCTAGCAGCAAATTAAATAGACAGCAAAGTGATGATGGAGGTGAGTGTTGATCAATAACCTTGAATAGCAGCCAGTGGGAAGTTGCATGATACAATAGAACCTAGCCTGTAGTCTATCAGTACAGAAACATCCCTTGATGTAACAGCAGGGGAGTGTAGTTAGGGTGTGTGTGTGTGTGTGTGTGTGTGTGTGTGTGTGTGTGTGTGTGTGTGTGTGCGTGTGTGTGTGTGTGTGTGTGTGTGTGTTCCTTTTCTTGGTCAAAGACTTAACAGTGTGAAAGTGTGAAATGTAGCTTTCAGACCTTAAATTGGCAATCAAGTCCTTATGCATTAATTTCTCAGTGATCAGCCCTTTCACAGGTATTTACATTCACTGTGAGATCAGGAGCGTTGGCCTCATGACCCTCTAGAAATGATAATTACCGGTTAACTGGTTAATAAGAATTTGTTTAAATTTGTATTCACAACTTGTAGGTGAGCCTAATTGGTTGCAAAATAAAAACTGTTACAACTGAGGGATATCATAAGGGATGTATACATTTTAGAAGGAAAGTATAACTTTATTTAACAAAGTAACTTACATACATGCTTACATACATACTACCGTATGTACTCACTGGCCACTTTATTAGATATACCTGTTCAATTGCTCATTATCACAATTATCTATTTAGTCAGTCAAATGGAGCAACTCAATGTATTTAAGCATGGAGACATGGTCAGGACTATCTGCTGAATTTTAAACCAAGCATCACAATGAGGAAAAAACTTTACGTTGCCTTTGAGTGCTGCAAGATTTTTGGTGCCGGATGGAATGATCTAAATATTTCAGAAATTGATGATTCACTGGGATTTTCCAATACAATTATCTATAAGGTTTATAGAGTAAAGAGAACCAATCATCAGCAGGTCACTGCACTTTGCATGGATTCACCAAAATTGGACAATAGAAGATTGGAAGAACATTGCCTAATCTGATGAGTCTTGATTTCTGTTGCAACATTTGAATGTTAGGGTCAGAATTTTACATAATCAACATGAGAGCATAGATCCTCCCTACCTCGTTGGTCTAATGAGGTGGGGGATATTTTCTCAATATATTTGTATACCTGAGCATCATTTAAACACCACAGCTTATCTGAGTATTACTGATAACCATGTCCATCCCTTTATGACTGCTATGTACCCATCTTCTGATAGCTGCTTACAGGATAATGGACCATATGACAAAGCCCAAATACTCAAATGGCCTACACAGTCATCTGATCTCAACCCAACAGACCATCTTTGGTACATGGTGAATTCAACACGGATGCCGAGCTTACAAATCTGAAGAAAATGTTTGATGACATCATGTCAATAGTGACAAAAATCTCTGAGGAATGTTTCCAGCACCGTATTAACCCACATTTATTTCATGTGGCCATGTCTTTGTGCGACACTGAAAAGATTAACAGATGGTTTCTACATGCATGGCTCCCACCATGAAGCATGGAGGAGGTGGTGTGATGGTGTGGGGGTGCTTTGCTGGTGACACTGTTGGGGAATTATTTCAAATTGAAGGCACACTGAACCATCATGGCTACCACAGCATCCTGCAGCAACATGCCAGCCCATCCAGTTTGCGTTTAGTTGGACCATCACTTATTTTTCAACAGGACAATGACCCCAAACACGCCTCCAGGCTGTGTAAGGGCTATTTGTCCAAGAAGGAGAGTGATGGAGTGCTTCAAGCAGATGGCCTTGCCTCCACAGTCACTTAACCTAAACCCAATCGAGATGTTTTGGGATGAGATGGCAGAGTGAAGGGAAAGGGGCCAACAAGTGCTCAGCATCTCTAGGAACTCCTTCAAGATGGTTGGAAAACCATTTCAGTTGACTGCCTTGACCTACCTCATCGAGAGAATGCCAAAGTAGGAAAGCAATACTCAAAGCAAAGGGTGGTTATTTTAAAGAATCTAAAATATCAAACATGTTTTGACCTATTTCACACTTTTTGTGTCTACGTCATAATTCCATATGAATTCATTCATAGTCTTGATGCCTTCAGTGAGAATCAATAATGTAAATAGTCATGAAAATAAAGAAAAACTAGAGTAGATGTGTTTTTAATCACTATATATTCTTTTGGGGTTCTCATTGTGTAAAATATGGGGGTTTTTTTTACATTCTGTATTTCTTACTGAACAAATACCATACTAAATCTATTTTGTAGTGCATGAAACATTTACTGTAACATCCATTTATACATATATATGCACTTGCACTTACCTTTTCTTGTATTGGGAAAATGCTTTTACAGCAAATTCCCACCACAGGCATTCAGTATGCATTACTGCTCATGTTTGCATCCAGTAATAATCTGTTTTCTTGTTGCTCTTGTGCTGGTGCCACAAGAGACAGTACAAAGATTTTGTTATCAAAGCATTGCTGTACACCAGTGTGGCCAGTTTCTATAATAGAGAACTATTTTCTTAGCCATGCTCATGGGCAGGTCTATACATGGAATTATTGGTCGTTGGTTGTGTCCCTCTAAAATATTCCTCCAAATGATTTTGTACAGACGCTGATTGTCCCCTGAGGATGAAGCCTGCAGATTTTGACAGTGCTCTGATGTTGCATCTGGTGCCGCCACTTATAACTTGAGTGAATGTCTCGACTACAATAATGGAATGGCTCTAGCTTTCAAAAATCAACACTGCAGAAAAGCCAGTTTTCTAAAGTCTGACTTTTATTCTGTGAAAAAAGCAGGGAAGGCTGTCATCATGGGTCAAGTGCAGGTTAACCTGTCACCATTGCTTGCTGCCTACACTACACCCGACAGAGAAAATTGCGAGTCACCACAAAGTCACAAGCTATGCAGATGTTGGCAGACTATGATGGAAGCTATGATGAAAAAAGGGAAAATTCTGCCTCTGTACAGACTGGAAAATGGAAATGAACTTTTTTATACTGGTGTTGTGAAGGATAATTATCAAACAACAAAGCAGCTCCTATTATAGTTTTAACTATAGAAAAAAGTCAAAAATAATGATATATATGTGTTCTTTACATGATTAATGCGAAACCTGTAACCTGCATAGTTTGAACAGACACTAATTTTGGTGACTCTTAACTCAAGTTTTTGCCAAATACAACCATTTCTAACAAATCTTTGCAGCCAAATTACATTCACTTTTAATCCTCTACATTGCAGATTATAAAAACGTAGATGAAAACCAAATCCATTTTTAATGTAACAGACTTTCATTTTCCAAGAGGCACTTTGTTATTGAAAGAAAACGCTGGATATCACATTCAGAGTGTTTAACTAAGTGTCAGATAGCTTTGTGGGAAATAAATTACATTTCTTTTATTTTTCCTTTCTTTTTCATCGGGACTATCCCCTCTGCAGTAAACAGCAAAAAAAAAAAACAGTTTGCACACTACAAACCACACAGTTGGTTTGTGGTTTGGACAGTGAAAAATAAATGGTGTGAAGCAGTGTTTGTGGCTGGTTAAGCCAAGGCGCTGCCCTCTTGTTGTTTTAATTAATTATATATTGCAGAATTTTTCATAGATCAGACTCTTTCTGCTTGCATTGGCTCCTCGGAGTAATTTCAGTGCGAAGAAATTGTTTTAAATTTTTTATTTGAATCATTTTTACGTACTATACATCATAATTGACTCGTGACATGAAAGTACAGGTTATTCTTTGAACTCTTTCTCAAGTACGTGAAGCCTCTTTGCAATTGATTGCTTGCATTTTTTGGAGGGGGCCCTCCCAGCATTACCTGTATGCTCCTGACATTTGATTCCACTCAGCAGTTTATTACCTTACAGGGACTGCAGCTCAAGGCCAGTTAAAGTGACACAGACAAGTTCAAGGTATGAAAAAGGCAGGCAAGCAAGAAAAATCTTCATTGATTTCATTTTCATATTTAAATTGGTTTGGCCCTTCCAGTGGCTGCCGTTGGTAATATTTTATGCAGCTTTTGAAATCAACAGCATTTGGCCTACCAGTAAGCGTTCATATTCAGGTTTACTCAAACAAAGCAGAGAGAACAGTAGCGCTGACAGTAGCATGTGAACTCAGCAGCTATCATCAATCCCCCTGTATCAGCTGAGCTATCCAGTCTTTTCAGATCCACTGAGATATTCAAAATATTGATACATGAAAATGAGAGATGCAGAAATGTAACAAGGCTTCACCCATCACAACTCAAAAATGCATTATTTGTACTGCACCCAGCGTGAGTCTCCATCCTGTGGACCTGTGACAAGCTCTACAAAATCATTTTGGTTTAAGCATTTGATTTAAGGTTTGCTGATAGTTTGGTGACACTATACCGATGCAAATGAGTTAAATCTACAGACCTGAGGCAGATTTTTAATGTAAAATGTTTATGGCAAATGAGATGGCTTTTGCTTCTGTTTTTTGCACTGAAAAGCAAATTGTGACAAAATATTAATGGCTTGCCTGAAGGTTCTGCCAGTGTCTTTTTTTTATTTTCACAATTTTTACAGAGGCACAGGAGCAAGTGAAAAAAAAAATGAAGAACAGCTCCCCAGAGTGCTACTAGCTCTGCAGTGTGATATTCCCACATTAAAGACAGTATTGGTTTTGCCCATTTTCATGATCAGATGATAAATTCTGAAAATTAAAAGTTTCCTGTAATAATGATCCAGTTTGATTTGCGCATTATATTTCAGCTGATCCGCATAAGAATGGATTTGAGAAATTGGATCTCTCCACACGGAATCCTGTTTCCTCGGGGGAGTAAGTGATCCACAAAATCCCAGTGCATCGAGAGATAAACAGACAGAGAGGAAAAAAAGGAAACTGAGAGTGTGGTGTAGGGGGAAAGGAAGGAGTGTGACATAGGAGTGCATTTAAGCTCCAGTGCCTCCCATCCTGTGCGTGTGACCGTGGTGGATCTGAAAACCTCAGCTTCGCCCCACAGCAACAGAAAGGAGAGGAATGTTCTTGGGGAGACTAAATTTAGACTCAATGTCCTGTACCATCAATCCCGATTAAGCTAACTGCGTAACTGCACTCGTTGTGGGAAGAATATGGCTCAATGTTGAATCCGGGTTACATAAGTGTTTGGACTTCCATGGCTTGGAAATAAAGGAACTTTATGTTTCTGAGAGCACTGTATTATGGCTTTCTACTCAACTATGCACTCCTTCATCAGTATTTGTATGCCATGTCTAAATAAGTTCAGTAAAATGTCAAAAAAAAATTAGGTAACACTTTACAACAAAGGTCTAATTCTCCTGTAACTAAATATAATTTCAATGTATTTTATTTGAAATCACAAAATAATTCTATTTGCCTACAAAGGTTGTTACACTCGAACAAGGGGGCAATTTATTTTAAAATGAGAAACAAATAAAAAAAAACTATAAGTCAATTTAAGTGCAATACATGTCATGTCGTGTACAGCATAACAAAATTTAAGTAATATTTATCAATGAGTTCACAAGATATGTTGTGTCCAACTACTCTATTTAAACCTAGCTTGATCACATCACAGTGGCAACTTATGCTGACCACATAGCTGCGTCTGAAGCAGGTTATGTTCAGAAGTTCTGTTTGCAATCATCTGTAAGAGCCACATTTTCATCTTTCGATGAATTATGCTCTAATACTGATACAGATTTTATAGCAGCCCAAGCTGCGTGCCTCATGTTGCATTCAGGTACAGAAAAAATGTGGACATAAATATAGTTTTATGTTTAGTTCTGAACTGCTGCCAAGCCAATTTTACACTGCTGGAGTTGAAAATCAATGCGGATTTGAAAAGTGATTAGTGTTTGTTAGTTTTTGCCACAGAGAAAATTCACTCAATCAAATGAGCTTCGCTTTGTTTTGGGGGAGGAGTGATTTTAATGTGTCTGTCATAATGGGACAGTCTCAAAACTGAATGCATTTCTTAAATATCAAGCTTTAATAGCTTCAGTTTATAATTTCAGAATTCTTTCACATTAGAAAAAAGACACAATGAGAGCTCCTAAGTGATCAAATACATATTTATTCTTATATGAATTTACGCAATGAACAATTTTCTGCAGTATTCCTCTCTTTATATATTTGCAGCACCTGTGTTGCATTTTGCTGTAATAATATTGTGGATTCTTCATTTCAGTCTATCTGTTCCTCTGACTGAAGTAGATTGTTGATTTTGTGGCAAAGAATAGCCAAGTGATGCATCAAATGCCTCGCTAAAATGTAAAGCCAAACTGACAAAGATGATTAATAACTACCACTGTGATATCTGAAATCTGTCTAGGGCTTTAGGTTTGTAAAGCAAAATGACTCAGAGAAAACTTGGTTTTGTTCAATTTATTTCATAATAAACCCCTTTGGATTATACACAGGCCAGTTTACCGTTTTTATGTTTTTTATTTTTGGTTTGTATTTTGTTTTTTTTTTAATAGTGAGCCAAGTCAATGACATCTGGAGAATCTGGCTTGGCAATATTTTGTTGAAATGAGCAACTTCTTCCCTGAAAAATACAACACATTGTCTGATGTTTGGACAAAATGTTCATACAAAATATGTGTATGCTGTTTAGCATTAATCAGATGAGGAAGTTAACCACAACAAGTGTACCAGTGCAACTTCATACCATCACTTGCACTTGCTTTTGAGCGCACAAGGTTGGGTGGTCCTTCCCCACATAGCCCAGAGGATTTGGAATCCATGATTTCCAAAAAGGATTGGATTAATTGGACAGATCACAGGACAAGAGTTACCCACAGGCCATCTTCATTGATCTCCACCCCAGAGATGTGGCAGCATTTGTGAAACATGTTAATTTTCTTTTGTTAGCATGTTGGCATTTACTTACTTGTATTTGCAGATGCAGCAACAACATGAGTCTGTTTGCAGTGCAGTTCCGCCTGAGGGCTTGAAGATCATGGGCATTCGATATTTTAATGTTCACAGACATTTCTCCAGCTTCTCATAATCTTTCAACAAAACTCTTTACAGAAGATGATGAAATTCCAAATTCTTGACACTTTCACAGTGGAAGCTTCCCCTTTTTTATTTCTGCAAACTTGTTTTTGTTTTTTTTAAGATGCCATTTTTATACATAATTATGTTACAAATTGCCTTAATTATAACCCAAAGTCCAAAAATGTCAGACAAGGCTGAAAATCAGTATTGGATGTCTATGATCTTCTGATGGCACAGCTTTAAAAGGGGAAATGGTTCTGTCATGGAAATCAGTGCATGGGCTCAGGAACACTTACAGGAATCACTGTCTGTAAACACAGTTCACCATGCCACCCAGAGATACAGATTAAAGTTCTTTCATGCAAAGAAAAGGACAAAACAGGAATATGATCCAGAAATGCCAAGGTAATTTAAAATGGACTGAAGCAAGGTGTAAATCTGTTCGGTGGTCAGACAAATCAAAATTTTAAACTGGTTTTGGAAAACAAAGACTCTGTATTTTCTGGGCTAAAGAAGAGAGGGACCATCGGGCCTGTTATAGCACACTCGCTTCAGAAACCTCCATCTCTAATGGTATGGGGGCGCTTCAGTGCCTATTTAGTTTTTTGCATCTTGCATATCTCACATCAGTGAAAAGTATTCACAGTTTTTAGAACCAAGTGCATACTCTATCTTTTACAACAGCATTGCTTCATAGTAGAACAGTCCAGGTGCTGAAGTGACCTGTCTGCAGTAAGAACTATTCACAAACTGAAAACATTTAGCGCATGATGAAACAGAAAATACAACTAAGAAGATCCGGGACTAGACCTGGGTCTTCTTTGTCTAGAAAAAAGTAGGCACTGATCTCTTCAGTTCCCAGATATTTACAGACTGTTGTTCAAAGGAAGAGGGCATGCTACATAGTGGTAAATACGGGCCTGTCTCAACTTTTTTGAGATTTGTCGGTGCCATCAAATTCAAAAGAAAACCAGGTAAAAGTTAAATCTTTTGATATATTTTCTATACTCTATTGTGAATAAAATATGAGATTTCCAAATCACTTCACACATTTACTTTTTAAACAGCATCTCAGCTTTTTTGGAATTAAGGTTGCATTTATGAAATCTTCCACTACAGCTTTTTGAAAAATTATTGCAATTCTTTTCCAGTTATCTACAGGGTGGGCCATTTATATGGATACACCGTAATAAAATGGGAATGGTTGGTGATATTAAAGTCCTGTTTGTGGCACATTAGTATATGTGAGGGGGCAAACTCCTCAAGATGGGTGGTGACCATGGTGGCCATTTAGAAGTCGGCCATCTTGGATACAACTTTTGTTTTTTCAATAGGAAGAGGGCCATGTGACACATCAAACTTATTGGTAATGTCACAAGAAAAACAATGGTGTGCTTGGTTTCAACGTAACTTTATTCTTTCATGAGTTATTTACAAGTTTCTCTTTGTTCACAGCCATTGACATGTCGAAGAGGTTAACACGTGAGGAGCGGGTCGAAATTGTGTTGATATCTGGTGAACGCAGTAACCGGGTCATTGCAGCAGATTTCAATGCAAGACACCCTACGAGACCACCCATCTCCCATGCTACAGTTAGCAAACTGCTTGCTAAGTTTCGTGAAAGTGGTTCAGTGTTGGATTTGCCTAAATGTGGACGCAAGAAAACTGTCACTAATGAAGAAACATCAGTGGCTGTCCTAGCTTCATTCAGCAAGAGCCCACAGCGTAGCACTCGCCGCATGTCACTGGAGAGTGGCATTAGTCGAACATCCCTTCGGCGGATATTAGCTACTCACAAATGGCACCCTTACAAACTCCAGCTACTGCAGCATCTCAACGAGGATGACCCAGATCGGCGCACAGAATTTGCAGAATGGGCAAAACAAAAACTGGAACAGGACCCTCAGTTCACGCAGAAGATTTTGTTCAGTGATGAGGCAAACTTGTATGTGAATGGTAAAGTTAACAAACAAAACCACCGCTATTGGTCTGACACTAACCCACATTGGATGGATCCCTCCAAGACTGTTGGAACAACAAAAGTGATGGTTTGGTGTGGTATATGGGGTACAACGATAGTGGGTCCATTCTTCATCAATGGAAACCTCAAGGCCACTGGATATTTGAAATTGCTACATGATGATGTGTTTCCCTCTTTATGCACTGAAGCTGGCACGTTCCCTGAGTTTTTCCAGCAAGATGGTGCACCACCACATTATGGGTGCCAGGTCCGAGCATTCCTAGATGAACAGTTTCCTGGAAAGTGGCTTGGTCGTCGTGGGCCAGTTGAATGGCCCCAAGGTCTCCCGATCTGACCCCCTTAGACTTTTATCTTTGGGGTCATCTGAAGGCAATTGTCTATGGTGTGAAGATACGAGATGTGCAGCACCTGAAACTACGGATACTGGATGCCTGTGCTGGCATTTCTCCTGCGGTGTTGCTATCAGTGTGTGAAGAGTGGGAGAAGAGGGTTGCATTGACAATCCAACACAATGGGCAGCACATTGAACACATTTTATAAGTGGTCAGAAACTAACCCTAACCATAAGCCTAATTTCTGCTGTTCACTACTGAAGAAATTTAAACTTTTTAAAATTATGCAAAACTGCAGAATATTTTTAAGGTTATCTGCTACAAAAAGCCAGGCCAGGAAAATCTCCTTCATGTTCTGTGTTTTATCCTCAGTTACTTTGACACAAAGGCATATGCTGTGATGTTCACAATTCTGATGAAATCTCACATGTATCAGTGCTGATAAATGATCATAATTATAATATTTCTGACTGTCTGAGGTAAAATTGAATTGAATCGAACCGGGACCTTGTGAATTGGAATCAAATGGATTGTAGAAATCAGTGATAATGCCCAGCCCTAGTGAGTAGCCTGAAAAGAAACTATTGATTCTATTGAAAAGAACTATTGATAACTTTTTCGTTAAGGCCTGATCTGTCTGAAATTCATAGCCAGTGCTCTGACACGGAGTCATCAATCTTTGAAAGCTGAAAAAGCACAGTGTATCCAGAAAACACATTATATGTCGTGATAAATGCGCTGCCCAAGTGTGCCCTCTCCCCACTGCCTTTCAGCGGCAGGCAGCAGCAAACAGGTCGTCAGAGGAGGCCGATGTGATGATTAATTTTAACATTGTCTGCAATGTTGCCATAGAGTGCCAAAGCACTTTAAGCACAAGCACAAGATTGTTAGTTAATCATTTACAAATGAATATTGTCTGTATGGACAGCAATTTTCCCCCAAAAAAAGTGCACATGTAAAACTGCGGTGTTAAGCGATGTGGTTGAAAAATTTGGGTGCGGCTAACCTTTGTGCTGGTGTGCCTAAGAAAAAAAGTTAGGCGCACCAGTACAACCGTGGCAAAAAGTTAGTCTAGAGCCCTGTATCATGTTTAACCTGAGTAGCGAAAGATGGCGGTGGGTTTGAAAACGATTTGCCGGGAGTCCGGTGTTCTCACCGGCTCTAGTGAGCCTTGAACCCCGGCTAGCTATCGAGCTGGTGGGTAACAGGCGTCTCCGAAAATGTCGGGGCACTTTTGAAAATATGTGGTGTTTTGATAAACTGAGCAGATATTTGAAGTTTACACAGCTACATTCTTGCCTGAAAATATGTTAAACGTTTATTTTGTGACCCAGAAAGAATAATAAGAGTAATATTAAAACTAACTAGCTGCCATTGTTGGAAACTGAGCAGGGCCACGCTATGAATTCTGGGATAGGTTGGGCCACGAAGTACACACCCGACCCATCCTTAAAATCTGGGGAAATGAAGGGTGCATTTGTCTGCCACATTTGTCGGAGTCTTCGAATTTGGACAGTCTTCGTCGTGTCGCTGTAACGTAATCGGCCTACAAATGCGGGCACAGGAGGATGCGGCCCCTGAATTTGGACACAGCTACAATACCGGACACTGCTTCTTCTTCTGGGTTTAACGGCAGCTGGCATCCTTGTACATGCAGTGCTGCCATCTTCTGTTTCAGTCCGTTATTACACTCTTAAATCCTACTACTTATTCCCGCATCTTTTGGGATCTTACAAAGCTTCAAACGACGCGTCGACTATTAAATTAGTCGTCGACTATTAAAATAGTCGACGTAATCGTGACTAGTCGACTAATCGTGGCAGCCTTAATTGCTATGGCAATCACGAAAACAGAAAACAAACCTTTAAAAGAAGGGGCAATCCTTGTATTAAGACCAACACCATGACCTTTTTCTAAACCTGACCTGGTAGTTTTTAATGGCTATTTCTAAACCTAAACTTGTATATGAGGCAGCATGGTGGTATGGTGGTTAGCGCCACAGCAAGAAGGTCCAGAGTTTAAACACACCATCTAGCCGGAGCCTTTCTGTGTGGACTTTGCATGTTTGTGTGGGTTCTCTCCGGCTTCAGTTCAAAGTTAGTTTAATTGGTCATTCTAAATTGCCCATAGGTGTGAACAGTTGTCTCTCTCTATGTGTGTTAACCCTGCAACACACTGGAAACCTGTCCAGGGTGTACCCTGAGTTAGGCTCCAGCACTCCGACAATCATGATAAGAATAAGTGGAAGAGAACGGATGGATAGAAACTATGTGTGGTAAATCTATGACATGTATCACTCAAATTTTTGTCTGTGCTTTAATACGTAAAAACATTTGTGGAAATAGAAATGTGGAATTTGCTTTTTTTTTGTGTGTACATAGACATGACTTAGTACATAAGATGCTGGACAGGTGAAAGAATGTGTTCCGGAATACAAAAAATTCCAGTGTAATTCATGTTCAGAGACAGGAATCAATAGATGAGAACATACTCCTGCGAGACTGAGTTGTACAAATTGAAGAAAAAAGAACACTTGCTGCTGAGGACAACACTGTTGTAATGAAAATGAAATATCTCGAACATGTATTAAAAAATCAAGAAACCAACAGCAGACCCACAACATCAATATAAGGAGTGTCAAACATAAGGCAAGGAGGCCAGAATCGGCCCAGCAAAGACTCCAATCTGGTCCACTGAATGACATTGGAAAATGTGAAGGAGGGCATACATGTTGGACTTTCAGGTATATTTTCTAAATTTTTACAAGCAACCCATTTCTTGCTATACCAAATTAATTCAGTGCTAAATAAAAAAAAATAGCACGGATGCACAGTGGTAAGCACTGTTGCCTCATAGCAAAAAGGTCCTGAGTTCAATTCCACCATCAGGTCGAGGTCTTTCTGTGTGGAGTTTGAATGTTCTCCCCATGTTTGCATGGGTTCCCTTCGGTTACTCCAGCTTCCTCACACAGTCCAGAGACATGCAGTTAGTGAGGATAGATTAATTGGAAACTCTAAATTGCCCACAGATGTAAATGTGAGTGCAAATGGTTGTCTGCGTCTATGGCTACGTTCACACTGCAGGAATAATACTCAATCCGATTTTCTTTGTCTGGTTGTTCACACTACAAATAAAATGCGACAGCAAACGCACTCTAGTGTGGACGGTTCATGGCCCTCAAAGCGGCACGCATGCGCAAAAGAAGACGTCACACACAACGCGCTCTGTTTACGGAAGTAAAAATGGCGGCTACAGAGCTAGCAGGTGTTGTTGCAGCAGTATATCAATTTCTGCACAGTCGTAATCGACAGAATTTTGACAAATTAATTAGAGAAAGAAGGACACTGAGAAAAAAGAGAGCCCGTGCTTTAACAATGGCCTTGTTTGGAGCAGTGGCTGCTACCTCCGTGCAAAGGTTTGTCTTCTCCGGCGCTGATAATTGGCATCTCTCTTGTGTCAGTGACGTAAAAGACGGATTTAATGCGACATGACCATTCAAACAGCAGTCGCTTTCTATTTTATTTATCGGATAAAATAAGTTAAATGTCACAGTTATTATTGGCTGGCCAGAAACAGCGGGGGTGTCCAAATTCAGAGGTTGCATCCTCCTGAGGACCCGGCCTTCGCAGTCTAAGTGGGCCAGGTCCTCAGGAGGCCGGGTAGGTCGGAAGTGAGCGACTGTGAAATTGGACGGTCTAGCCTTCAGAATTACATCACGAGCTCTCCCGGTGGAGTGAAACTCTGCCGTTTGCTCCTTGCTATCTAAAATATAACTGGACGCTGGTGTAAATTCTTGACCATCTCACATTTCTGTTTAATCGGTTTTCTGTTTGACGTTTATTCAGCTGTGTGAAAACCCCGGAGGAACCCTCCTGAGGGATTAATAAAGTTAAATTTAATCTAATCTAATAACTTTAATCTCAGCCAAACCGATTTACTCACGAACAAATAAAACACTGAAAAAAGCCAAACAATAACATTTTTAAGTTATCAAAGTGACTTAAATATCATGTTTAACCTGAGTAGCGAAAGACTGCGGGGATTTGAAAACGATGTGCTGGGATTTTGCTGTTCTCGCCAGCTCAGATATTTGAAGTTTACACCGCTACATTCTCGCCTGAAAATATGTTAAAATTTTATTTTGCGACCCAGAAAGAGTAATAAGAGTAATATTAAAACTAAGTAGCTGCCGCCATTGTTGGAAACTGGAATTGGCTGGGCTGCTATATGAATAATGCGAAATGGTTTTTCAATTTTGTTGTCTGGGTGGAATTTGAATTTTCGGGAGGGGCACTGACATTCGGGATTCTCCCGGAAAAATCGGGAGGGTTGGCATGTATGATCGGATTCAGTACCACATACGAAAGTGACCTAGGTTGGATTTGAAAATATCGGATTTGTGCTGTTCATACTGTCATACCATGATCGGATATGGGTCGCATAGGGTCAAAAAAGTCGGATTTGATGCGCTTTCGCCGACAGTGTGAACGTAGCCTAAATGTTAGCCCTGTGACAGACTGGTGACCTGTCCAGGGTGTACCCTGCCTTTCACCCCAACACACACACACAACCCTGAAAAGGATAAGCAGAAGAGGATGGCTGGTGTTGAAGTATGCCGACTTCATGGATTGTTCTTGATGGTAGCGATCAGGTGGAGACTTTTACTTCCCAAATCAGACGTCTTTCTTTGCGCTTTACAATAAAATACAGAGGCATCCGGAGACCTAGCTAACTAGCCTACTTACATTACATCCAGCGAGGTCTGGCTCACAACCGGAAGTCAACACAGTCTTATGGGTTTGGTGTCCCACCCATTGTACCTCCAATCTTCCCCACCTCAGCACCATAAATAAAATCACCTAAGTTTAACCTAGCTCTCTAATCTTCTATACCTACAATGAAAATATATAAAATCATGAGTACATAATCAACATGTCACACAAGCACCCCTTCCCACAATGGATAAAAAAATTCCTGTTTTTTCTACTAAAGAAGTTTTAATAATGGACCTGCAGTAAATTCATTTCTTAAAAGTGAATCCCAAAGAGTCAGGCCGACAGCTTTCTTTCATTTGCTACAGCATCATTTCTTTATCATGTAGAAACCTGAGCCATGCTGTTGAAATTACAGCTTTTCTTATATTGAGATATCTTGGGGATTAAATGAGTAGTTAAATTTCTTCAGACTGACAGGAAAGTGATTTTCACTGGCTCGGCCCACATCCCCGATCTATACAGTGATACGCTTGATTCCATAACAGAATTTATTTATTTCTGATGTGCTTTTATTATAATAATTTTGATATTCTGAATGTATTTGATCATTTAATTTTTTAAAGCATGTTTCAACTTGCATTTGCTTTAATTAACCAGTCTCTTAGGTTTCAGAAGTAAAGCTCAATAGAGACTCATTTGTAATTGCAAATTAAACTCTTCTTAACTGCTCAAATTTTTACAAATTTTTACTCTATGAAATGCAGTACACAAGCAGCTGAGACTGTTTTTTGTTTAAGTCTATATATGTAGTGATATAAAAGTTGCTCTATTTTACACATGTGCTATGTACATGAGTGAGACATTGCATTTGCCCCCCTGCTCTGTGTTTGGAATTACATTTTCACTATATGTTAACACCTGTTTAAGGCTTTGACTTGCTTATATCTACACATACACACCATCATATTCCTAATGACTACATGTTTCCCTAAGAGCTGTATTACCTTTCAACACAGAGACTTGTGTCTCGGTCTGACATTTTCATTTTTATCATCTCATACATTATGAATGAATCATAACATGAATAACAAATGTCTGACAGGCATTTAAACATGGCATTTTTCATTTTATCATGAAATATAGTGACTGTCAGCTTGTGGAGATGGCAGGATTTCATGTTCTTATTTCACTTGGTTAATTTAGCTTTTCATCCCTTTGTACATTTCATAGGTTTTGTTCCCACAAGCTACTGGTTCTTTACACAGAGTTAATTTGGCACTATCTTGGAAAAAGAACAGATATAGATGAATAGATTGTTTTGTGAAAGTAAAATTTTAAACAAGCCAAAAATTTTTAGATGCAAAAATAAAAAGGCCTCTTTATCGTCTCAACTAATTATGCAGCATCCACTTTTCAAAAAAACAAAACCAAATCTACTATTGGTGTCTTTTCTCAGTTGATCTTAGATAAAAACACAGATGAGCCATCTGGGTACTTGAAGAATGCAGCCAAATAATTTAACATTCAGCCATATTCTTCAACTGCTCTTTAGAAACAATTACCAAATTATTAATTTACAGTGTATTGGCAGAAAGGCAGCTCAACGTGTTAAGGTCACCATGGCAACAACAAAATTGAAGCCTGAAGTCCATCCTCGGTATGACGTATTTCTTAGTTTTCATTCTCGTTCATGTTTTCTGTGTTTTCTGCAGAGAGGTAGATCTGTAGTTCTCGGTTGCTCGGTGGAAACCATAGACAAAAATGCCTTCCTTATTAAAAGTGGTTTAAAATGCTGTTTGCATTAATCAAGTACTGTGATGGATTTTCCTTGTCAAACATGCATGCACTCTGTTTTAGTGTTATCAAATATTTATTAAAATGCAGTGTTCCTGAAATAGCGCAATAGTTAACGCTTCGCTTAGTAAGGGAAATATAGTATTGATTAATATTCCTTATTTCATTTGTATGCAGCCTACTGAGTCTTCACTTTTGCTCATATAATTTCACTGGATCCTTTGAACTGATGGCGACATGATTCATCATATGAATAAATGCATCAGCATTACAAAGTTGTTTTCAAAGAAGACATTTATAACATGAAAATATTAACTGAGCTTACAGTGTCACTTTTGTTTGCACTGCGGTTGTCAAATTACCTGTCTGTGACATCCTTTATGCATGATGTCCTCTCAGTGGTGAGGGCATCATTCATCTGCAGCCCCTCGAAAATTTCGAATTAGAATCCAGCCGGGACACTTGTTCTTGCGGCTCAGCGGGGCAGTCTTTTCTCCCCAGTGGTATGGAGATGTGAATGTCTTATGAGGC
Source organism: Pelmatolapia mariae (assembly GCF_036321145.2). Classification (NCBI taxonomy): domain Eukaryota; kingdom Metazoa; phylum Chordata; class Actinopteri; order Cichliformes; family Cichlidae; genus Pelmatolapia; species Pelmatolapia mariae. The sequence continues at coordinate 23,783,823 of NC_086243.1, read as the reverse complement.
CGGTGGTGAAGAGGATATACTAACCCCTTCTTTTGATTTCAGGGCTGTTTCCTCGGTGGAAGCAGCTCCCGCTTTGACATATCGTGACTGATGGATGGGCAGGTCAGAACAATCATTCAAACTGAGCCCTATGCCTGCCAAAGGTCTCAGACCTGCTAGATCACTACCCATTTGTCACATCATCCTCTTGATCCAAGCTGTTTCTGTAAGCCTTGTAGTCCAAGTATAGTTGGGTGAAAAGCCAAACGAATGCTGGGTGATGTTAGAACATTCCTGTATTTTTTTTTTCTGCTTAAAATATAGCCTCCAGATTTTATGTGAGTGGAAGGATTGTGCAGCGTTTGCCATCACCTGGGTCTCTCTGGTGCTGGAAGTTAAAGCAATATGAGGCAACCCAGTGTTTTTCTGTCAACAGCTGTTGTTATCTTTTGCTGCACATTCTACTGACATTCAGCGTAGTGGGCTGAAAAGCACAGGTAGAGCGACCTGATGTCAGAGTGACAGAGTCATAAATAATGGAACCAAGCAGGGTTCACACCGCCCAGGGACAGCCAGCCCCAACGATATGAAAGGAGCCCAAGAGCCCAAGGACACTCAAATAATGGTCCCCCATAACCAGAGCTACTGTCGTGTATCTTAATCAAACCAACAGCCACCGCCCACACATGCACACCGGCAGACTTGGGGGAAAAAAATATTCTGTCTTGTACAGTTGACAGAGATGAAGATCAAATGCCAAAGCTCCCCAGACATTTAGGTTTAACAGTCCTCACCCTTATGGTTGAAGACCTTAAAGTTACATATCAAAGAAGGAAAAAAAATCCTGATTAAAGGCACAACAAAGTAGACACTGGTCAGTGTTCAGTAAAGAGCTTCGGGTCCTTGAGAGAGAAACCTACTCTGTGATCATTAGAAAGTCTGTGTGGTGAGTCCAGATGGAGCTGTCACCGTGAAGCATGCCTACACATGTCCTCAGTGTCTGTGGGATCCATTGCTTTGGGCTAAATCAGGGGGACGGAAAACCAACATAGCCTTGCACCAGAGAATATCCTTATATTGAGAGAGTGATGACTTATTGCAGGAAACACTGTCCTCCAAGATTCTTAGACAAATAATACTTGTTCATGCAGCCCTAGTGAAGTACCAGTCGTTATCAGTGGAACGTTTTAGTAGCTGTTAGTTATAATTGGCCGTACTGTAATAGCCGAGCCAGACAAGCTGATCACAGCATGGGACATGTCTGCTTAATAAGCAACTAACAAGCAAATGCAGTTCTACATTTGTAATCTCTCATTTAATAACTGTATAATATGAGTAATACATTGTTGACATTGTTTTAATCGTAAAACATCCGTTGATTTCTTTTTTTTTTTTCTATAAATTCTGTTGCTCTCTTTTTTTTATAGAGATTTTTGAAGGTTAGGTTTGTTTAAAAGGCTTTTAGTGGTTATGAACTAGGGCTGTTGAGAAGGAGCAGCAGTCTGATGATCAAAGAAGTAATTTGAAATGATTTCACAATACAACCACATTTCATGTTCTGATGGGAAACCCTGTGTCCAGGCATTCATGTGGTTGTTACTTTGATAGTTGCTACACATCCAAACACTGTTAATGACAGGGCCATAGGCACCACTGAAGGCTAATGACCCAATTATTATCTACATGCACATAATTTCAGCAGTGCTATGCAGACTTCTGTATCACATACAGTTAAATGTGTTTCTTTTTCATCATTAACCTTTCCAAACAGACTAAACTGGTCACATTTCACTGAGTCTGTATGCACCAAGCACAAGTTTGTTTTTGCACAATTAATTTCAGTACAGTGTTTGTAGCTGTGAACACTGTGATGACAGATTACCTTCACTCAATATGAGACATTAATATATATATAAATATATTTATATAGAGAGAGAGAGGGTTTTACCCCAAATCCAGCACCCTGAGACTCTAGGCTAGGAGAACCACTTTCCAGGATGAGTCAACATCCATGAGTCCATCAGGAACATGACTACTACTTAACACGTGCTTAGTAAATACCTCGGGCAGCAGAAACTAAAGATACAAGAGGAACAAAGAGAAGAACCATCATGGAAGGACAGGACCCTGCATGGTACCACTGGCAGATAGAAGCAGTGGCTGACATCCAGAAATCCTACCAGTGGCTGGACAAACCTGGAATGAAAGACAGCACAGAGGCACTTGGCAGCACAGGAACAAGCTCTAAGCACAAGATCCATTATGTCAGGGCTCTACCACACCAGACAAGGCCCCATGTGCAGCCTGTGTAAAGATGCCCCTGAGATAATCCAGCACATAACAGCAGGCTGTAAGAAGCTAGCGGGTAGGGTATACATGGAACGTCATAACCAAGTAGCTAGCATAGTATACAGAAACATCCGTGTTGAGTAGTGATAGATGTAGCTATACTGAATGATAGAAACATCAGGAAAAAGGAAGACGAGAGGCTTGAGAAATACCAAGGGCTGAGAGAAGAGCTTGAGAGGATGTGGAGGGTGAGGGTAACAGTGGTCCTAGTGGTAATTGGAGCACTTGGTGCACTGACCCCCAAGCTGGGCCAGGAACAACATCTAAGATCTCTGTTCAAAAGAGTGCAGTCTTAGGAACAGAAACATACTGCAGAGGACCCTCAAGCTCCCAGGACCCGAGCTTGAGGGACAAAGACAATGTTTTCATATGTCTACTCTTCTCTTTCTCCCAAGTGTTGGCATTTTGTTGCGTTTTCATGAGAAACCGGGAGAATTGCAGCACCCTAAACCCTGTTTTTTGGTGGCAGAGTAAATTATCCGTGTGTAATCTTGCTGCACTAGGATATTATTTCTAATTGGATCGCTTCCAAACTCGTCCCACCTCTCTACACAACTTAATTAATTCTGATTGGATCTGTCAATACATTTTATCATCATTTTTGTCCTCGTGCATAGGTTATTATTTAGTTATCGTCAGGAAAAAAAGGTTGACGAATATTATGTGGAAAATCTTTAGTCAACGAAATTAACACTGATAACAACTGCACTTATGGAAACTGCATTAACACCCTATCAAGTGCAGTGACACCTGCTCGCAGTTGTATTAGACATACCCAGGCCCAATTACAACCATAAAAACATATTACATTTTGTGAGCAATCACTTATTGGAGATAAGTAATTGCTAAATCACCATTAGTCAGGGGTTAAAGTTCAGTTAATCAGTAACTAAATCTGATAGGCAGTTTAATACATAATAATTTAAAAGAAAGTCAATTATTTGTGTCCTCTATTGCTCCCAGTTGATTTCATGAAGAGACTTGCTAAATGAATCAGCAAGTAATGTCATCGGTACCACAGATTTTTTTCATTTACATGTCTGTCATGCATTAATGAATGTAGACAACATTATAGTTGTGGAAGCAATGTGTAGCTAGTTCTGAAAAAGGGTGAGTGAGGGTGAAGGCAACTACTTTAGCTTAAGATATCACTGCTGTATTTCCCATGGAGCAGAAAGAAACAAATACGTTTAAAACAAATACTAATATTGTGATAGTTTACAGTAATGGTTTATGTTGAACTGGTGCAGGCAGCATGTGGTCACTGTTAAGTTAGGCCAAGGGATGATGTTTTTTAGTTTGACTTGCCTGTCTTTATTCTGTCATTTTAATATTTGGAGATTAAAAAGCAGCAGTAATAGCTCATGATAGCAAACATCTGCTTATAAAATAAATCCACAAAGATCGGTAACCTTCAAAATCACCACAGGCCAGTGTGAAATTTTGTTAGAACATCTAACGGAGATAAACACAAATTAAAAACAAATATTGGAGCACTTCAAAGCACCGAATGCAGTGTCAGTGCCAGTCTTCTTATTCCAATCAGTTAATGAGAGAATTTTCTGTGCGAGGCTATCGTTCTGTTTTCGTTGCACAGCTACGTTTCCCCTTTGAATGTCTGTCATGCTCCTGCAGGCTTTTAAACCTGGGCTCTTGTGTCAGGATCAACAAAGTGGCAGTGGCAGCCTACAGTGACAAACAGTGTGATGTTCATGTCCTGCACATGTGAGCTTTACAGAATATCTGCTGGAAGTGTAGATAAAACCACACTTAGTTTATCTGAAGTTGACAACAAGCGAACAATACCTGGCGTGCATTGGTGTTGCAAGAAGAATAACTGCAAAAGAGTATATATTAAACTGCAATCCTATTTTATTCCATGTAAAAATATGTTTAACAGCATATAATTATGCTATATAAAGATTTGTGAAGAAATTGTAAATGATGAACAGTCAGGGATGTAATACTGCACAAAATTCCCCAAAAAACTTAGGATGCTGTTTAAACAAAAACAGAATGCAATGACTTGAAAATCTCATAAACCCATATTTATTCACACTAGAACAGACCTTCCCAAAGTGTGGGGCCCGCCCCCTAGGGGGGGCGCAGAGCCATTGCAGGGGGGGCGCGGCATGAAAGAGGGGGGGAAACAAAACGCTTGGACACTGCTAGCACGGGGCGGCCACAGAAACGCAAAGCAGGAGATGAAGCATCGCTGAATATGTTTCCAAACCAACTTCATTCTAAGCCAAAGACTAGAAAATATGGTGAAGCATATCTTCCCTTTGGCTTCACCTGCACAAGTGCTGAGGTAGGTCTCCCCTGCAGAATTGGTTTTCCCTGTGTCGGGAGCAGCGCTGGGTTCTCCAAATCAGGGACAAACAGTATCCCACAGCTGTTTATGTTTTTGAACCCATTTTGCACAGAGAGACATTTTTTGAAAAATGTATTGATAGCAATGTTGAATATTATTACACATAAAAAAAACAACTACACGTAAAATAATTACACCGTGACGCCTCTGCCTTTCTAAATGGAGAGACAGTAACTGCGTGTGTATATGTAAGCCTGTAAAACCTGCAGACAGTCAGATTAACAGTATTTTGTCTCTATCTGCCATTCTGCAATTCATCTCATGTAAACAATAACGTGACGCACAGCGTGACGTGAAAAAAGGCACATACCTTTGACGTTGCGTGATGAACTCTGTATTCCTCCACACGTATAATCTCCGTTTTCGGTGATTCGAAACGCCGTTTACGTGAGGACGAAACAGCTGCGTTTCCAAAAATCCCCTTGTAGGCGTGGATGTAGCGTGAAAGAGTTAGTAGTTTATTTTATTACTACCTGTAATTTATTGCAGATTACTTGTATTTGCTTAATTTTTTACTAAATGTTTGAGATGTGTAATAAACCGCAATGGAGCAAAATATGGGTGTGTGTGGCTGGAGGATGTGTGCGTGTGTGCGTGCGCGCGTGCGGGGGGGGGGGGGCGCGAACATTTTTCTTGTAAACAAAGGGGGGCCCAGCAAAAAAAGTTTGGGAACCACTGCACTAGAACATAGAACTATGAAAATGTATAATTTTAAGAAAAATATTAGCTAATTTTGAATTTGATGGCACAAAAAAGTTGTAACAGAGGCAATAAAAAGCTGAAAGTAAATGGTACTAAAAAGAAAAGACTGGAGGAACATTTTGTTTTAATTAGATTAATTGACAAAAGGTCATTAACAAGACTGGGCATATAAATAGGAACTTAGAGAGAGTTTGCGATCAATCTGAAAAAAAAACTGCTTACAAATTGTGCAACAATTTCACAGTACATTGTTCTTCAGTGTAAAATTGTAAAGACTATGTCTGCATCTCTGATGGTACGGGGGTATGCTAGTGGCAATGGTATTAGCAGCTTGTGCATCTTGAAAGGCACCATGAATGCTGAAAGGTATATACAGGTTTTAGAGTGAGTGATATATATATGTGTGTGTTTGTGTGTGTAAATAATAAGTTGTGAAATCTTTTCCCTGGTGTTTAAAACTTTCTGTTACTGTGGAACAAACTCCAGAAAAGGTGTCCAAATTATAGGTCACTATTTCAGAATAATAGCGCTATCTGTTGTCCTTTTTCAAGAAGGTCCTTTGATACATAGTCCCATAAGAGCTAATAGCTCTGCGTGAATACCAGTGATATGTATCCCCTCTGTTCGGCCATTTCAGATGCATTAGGCTTTCTTCATCATCCCTTTCATTTCCAGAAGTAAGTTTTATGACATGGTGTTTTCGGAGAAAAGAAATAGAATTCTAGTCTCTGTACCCAGCCGACTCATGTGTATTTCAGTATGTTAAGTGATTCGATGTATGAATGTTTTATGAATGCTAAAATGCAGGTTGTAAGATACGTCTTCCTCCAGTGGAGTTAGCATATCTGTCCTATTCTCCTCTGACTCTCAGGTCCTTTATAATAAAATGGAACCTTTGTAAGTAATGTCAGTAGACATTGCTCATTTAACTTTATTGTTACATCATTATTTACCTACATAGCTTACTAATACACATTTGTTTATTCTACTGAGTTGTATTAACATAGAAAATACTAAGTAATTCATGGGTGGGATGTAATGTTTTCTACTCTGAATGATGTTAAAATGTGGTGTGTTCAAAGCAGAGATTCACACAGGGATCTTTCCTGGTAGATGCAGTAATGAAACCATAAATCACAGCATCATTGGACATCTTCCCAGCCTCTGATATTTCCCCAGACACTTTCAGTCCAACCATTTCAGTCTGCTTACAGTGTTAAATAGATTGACCATGGACGATAAAGTTAAATGTGACTTTCTTCCAGTGCCACTGACTCAACGAGAAATGGGGAGGAAAAAGAGCAGTTATATACTCCATGATTGTGGAGTTTAATACTAATATTTTTGTACTGTTGAAAGCTAGCAGCACCAAAGGAGGCTGTATTAAAGAAATGCATTCCTTTAGCATTGTACTGAATGATTGAGATGGAATGTTATTTAAATGTCATTGAAAGACCCTTTTATAGTAGAACATATTATCTGTCTAAGTGAAGGCACAGTCAGTCCCTTTGAAGATTTTTACCTAACATTGGTTTTGTGATGCTTTAGGAGGGGATGATACCTCACAGGATGGACTTTTATTGTATCCAGCACTCCCTCAGGTGCTAATGAGACGGAGACAAAATAAATAAACCACATTCAACATAGCAGGAATTTGTGGCATGTTTCTACTATTACTGAGAAAACATAATACTACATCATTCCTCTTTCACTTGTCTCTGAGGGCTTTGAGGTAATGGCTATTTCATGAAGGAGCTGAAAGAAAACTGGGCATGTGCTATTGCAAGGCCCACAATGAATACAGGACCTGCCAGTCCAGTAATTAGTTTAGGCTGTGGTTGGCTGTGGCTGTGATGGAGGCCGTTTATCACCCCTGAGACAATGACTGTATGGGAACTGCCAAAACAAGGCTATGTGATCGCTTTCTTTTGCGGTCACTTTGGACGTTAAAATGGCTCTCTGAGGCTTTTTGGGAGTTAACTGTCAGGTTTTCACCAGCATTTCCACAAATGTGTCTCCTAAAATGATCACAGAGCAATATTAAAACAAAGAGACAGGGTGGTAGTAGTGATTGCTTCATTTGCAGCAGAGAGAGGTAGCATTTTGTGTAGCGTGTGAAAATACATGAAAATACAAATTCTTCAACAGCAAAAGATGGTAGATAATTAGCAAAAACAAAACTAAAACTCTCACCTAAGGTCGCGAACTTTGGGTAGTGACCGAAAGAACATGATCGCGGATACAAGCGGCAGAAATTAGCTTTCTTCAAATGCTGGCTGACTTCTCCCTTAGAGGGCGACGAGCTGCTACTCCTCCACATTGAAAGGAGCCGGTTGAGGTGTTCCGGGGAAGTGCCTCCGGGGGGAGGCCCCAGGGCAGAACCAAGACACGAGAAATGATATCTCTTGTATCTCTCGGCTGGCCTGGGAACGCTTTGGTGTTCCCCTGGACAAGCAACCCGGCCCCTGGATCAGCGGAAGAGGATGGATGGATGGATGGATGGATGGATGGATGGATGGACGGACTTTTGAAATGTCCTTTAATATCAAGGGAATTTTAATTTTAAAGGCCACAGCAGTAGTCATATATTGAGCTGTTAAAGGTGGGCTGTAGCTCACGTGGTAGAGCAGGTCAACAACTAATCGATAGGTTGGCGGTTCATTTTCTGTCTGCTCCAGTCTGAATGCCAAATATCCTTGGGCAAGATATTAACCCTAAGTTTCTCTCTGATGCATCCATTGGAGGATCAAAAGCACTTAGAAAATGTGCTCTTGTGAATGGGAGAAAGGGGCAAGTTGTGTAAAGCGCTTTGAGTGCTCAGAGTAGAAAAGCACTATATGAGAACCAGTCCATTTACCATCTAAGGCAGGGGTCGACAACCTGCGGCTCCGGAGCCGCATGCAGCTTTTTAGTCCTTATAGTGCGGCTCCGCATGGTTTGGGAAAATAAATTAGAAGTATTTAGCAGAAGTGTATTTTATTTATGTTAGATCTTTTTTAACTTGTAGTTCTAAATTGGAAGATTATTGTGATATTGAAATATAAAAATAAAATTATATTCTATTATTCTTTCATCGCTCAAAATAAGCGTCACACTCGCGGAAGTCGGTATACCCACCGAAACACCGTGCATTTATAGAGACTTTCAACCCCAGGTAGGCCAATTATGGATCTTCGGATCCACATTATGTCAGCAGCTATTCTCCACCGTGAACTATGTTAAAAACACACAGGTGATCACACACACAAACTACACCCTTTTTGGCTCCTACCTCAAAGCACACTGTGCGCTGTCGATCTTACGTGCTGCACAATAATGTTTAATATTAAGTATTTAGTGTTATATTCCCATATATCATTGTGATGTTGTTTATTCTATTACTCTCGTTTTCTTCTGCTTGTTTTCTTTTTTCTTTCTCAACAGGTGATCCAGGTGATCGATATATGTATTTTTTGTCTGCTTATTTTGTTGGTTTTTGTTTTTTGCCCTTTATCCCCGTCCCTCTTCTCCGCTGTTTTTTTTTTTTTGTTTTGTTTTGTTTTTTCCCCCCTCTTTCTTTCTCCCTTTTCTTTTCCCCTGTCCCGTATCTAGCAAGTAAAAAAAATAAAATAAAATAAAATAAAATAAACAATAAAAGGTAAATCAAATGGACCATTACGGCAAGGCTGGGATGGTCCATTTGGTAAAGTAAATCCATTGGGCATCTTTCTTCGCCTTTAGACAATAATTCTGATGGCAAAAGAACCAAACGGGACAGGTTTAAAAAAAAAAAAAAAAAAAAAAACAAACACCGCTCACGCCTCACAGACGACAGCTTACAGTCCTGCATAAAGATGAAAGTGACTTCGTACAGCCCCGATTTGCAGACACTGTGCGCAGAGGTTCAGGAGGAGAAGTCCCATTGTAAACATACCACGGCAGACCCGACGATGTTTCCATGAACATGCTTTTCAGCATCTCTTTATTGACCACTTTTCACACACGGTTGCTGTACGCATACAGCCTGCTGTAGCTTTTCAGCTCACAGCCCGACACATACCAACACAACAGCATAGATAGCACAGACGTTAAGGCGGCGAGGCGTGATTGCGGGTGCCGCTCAGGTGCATCCGCCTCCCCTGCAGCGGCACTGCAGGCCACGCCCCGCCACACACATTAACCAGGTAAAATACATATTTAGGCAGAATTTTGCAAATATGTATTTTTCTTTCTTTTTTTTCTTTTTTTTAGCAGCATAGTGCTTTTTTTCAAATTATTTTTTAAAAGCCAGGTCAAGGGTCCAAAAGCCCAAAGGAGATATAAGGGTGGCGGCTCACAACAGTTTTTGTTTGCTACATGGATCATTTTAGTTCAGCTGGGTGTCTTTGCTTTTGTTATATTTCTTTAAGAGTTCAAAATGTGTTAATTACATAAATAAAATGTAATTTTCTCTGTAGCACTTCATGGATTTCATAAGCAACACACCTTAGTTGTTCACACAAAGCATAAAGGTAAAAAACAATATATACAGTGTTATCTTCATTTTAGATGTCAAAAAGTATTTGTGGCTCCCAGTGTTTTCTTTTGTGTGGAAACCGGGTCCAAATGGCTCTTTGGGTGTTAAAGGTTGCTGACCCCTGATCTAAGGCAACCTCAGTGTGAATTATATATCCATCTATTCTCTTCTGCTTATCCTTTTCAGGGTCGCAGGGGGGCTGGAGCCTAGGCTGGGATATATATGAAAAAATAATCTTCTGTAAGCATCAAAATCAGTGTCAATATTTTTGAGTGTTTGTTTTGACAGTCAATTAAATTTGGCAAAAATTATTTTAAAGGTGAAACAAAATGTTTCAAGTAGGATAATATGCCATGTAACAGCCCAGATTACCTCAATCTGGTATCATGAACATCTGGAGACCATCTGGGTTTAGGTCAGTCGCCAGATCTCAATCCAGTAAAGAGCTTTGGGATGAAGTGGAACATCACAGATTATCATGAAATCAAGAAATTCCACAGCAGTAAAGATGTTGCTGTTGTAAAATTCAAAATGTGCATATATTTACAAATAAAATGATTCATCATGTCATCCCAGCTGTTTTGAAAGGAGGTACTTTAGCAAGAAAGATTATGCCATCATATTTATCTGCTAGCAAACAGACAAACTAACAACCTCCATAAAGTATGGAGGTTAACTGAATCCACATGGTTCTCATTTTAATTGCAGGCCATATGGAGTATACCCTTTGGACCAGAGCATATGCACACTGTGTGGACTTTACCATATAAGCCAGAAACAGCCGTTGCTGAAAATGATTCAAGGAGCTTTATTTATCATTCGCATCACATGTTAACATGAGGTGGAATGAAATTATGTACACGGAGTGAAAAGAAACAAAAATAATGAAGAAACAGAATTTTCTTTTCCTTTTTTTTAAGTAATAAATAAATAGTTGGGTTTTTTTGTTTTGTTTTGTTGTTTGGTTTTTTAACAAACAGAAATGACAAGTAATAAGACAATACAATAAATAATACTATAACTAGAGTGCAACAACCTGAGTACCAGTATGGAGTATGGGTATAGAGTGTGGGTATAAATATAGGTGTAAATATGTACTTTAGCAGCAAAGGGCATGATGACCAGCATTGATAAAGTGACAGTGTCAATAAGTGGTTAAGGTGCTACAATAACAGTTCTTGTCCATTATGCACTGAGATGGAGTAAGACCAATCGTGGGATCGAACTTTAACGGACTCACTGCATTATAAATCATGAAATGAGATTTGAAGCAAACTCCACTTTTGCACCCCAGCCACTCGAAAACTTAAGCCTTAGGGACGCTGTGGTTCATAGGATGACACAGAGAGAGAAAGGGCATTTGACACTGTGAACTGATGCGGAAGAAACAAGTCAAGGTTGTATGACTACCGCTAAGAAATGAGAGGATTAAGCATTTTTGACTATATGTTGTGTGTGGGCAAAATGCTTTTATGTGTGCACTTTATATGAGCGAAGGCATGCTTATCTGTTCGGTTTTTCGTCTGTGTTGGAAATATTACCTCTTGAAAAATATTAATAGAAGCTTTTTCCTCCATCAGTGAAAATGTGATGAAAAGTAGCCCGATGCTGCTCTTTGATCATAGTTCATTGTGGTGTGATTTATGATTGCAATCTGCTGACATGCATGGTCACAGCCAAATGGTTTCAAGCCTTTCTTGAAAGGACAGTTAACCTTTCAACACATCTTGGCATTCTGCCACAAACATCTCTTTAGCTTTCTTACCAATCAAGTGATTTAATCCAGTTGCAGAGGATGGAATAACCTTGACACTCAGACTCTAATCCAGGGAAATCCATGTTCTTTTCCGAAGCCTGAGCATCGAGCGTTGTCAATTACGGCTTGAAAAAGCTTAAAGTAAAGGGGAGCTTTTTCAGTCGGTCTGAGCCCACGCCCAGAGGACCAAAAATAGTCCCTTGTTTATCCATGACTGAGAATGGAAAGAGAACATTTACCTGTCATTGTGCTTCAACAACAATTTAATTACGTGGGTTGGCCAGCTGCTACTAATCTCACAGTGTTTACCTATGTAAAGACTTCTTTAAATAGATTCTCACAACAAATTCCCCCTAGCATGGACTTGCTCGTGTTAAAACCTTTGTGCAGGCTGCCCAGCTGTGCCTATGCAAGTTGAATTACAGCTCATCAGACAATAGTCTGTAGTGTCGTTAATAATGAATGTGGAGTGGGTTACTCGGTCCTATCACTGTGACTGTCTTCAGCTTAATGAAAGATAAAAAGGGTTCAGAAGAGTCCAAATGTATAATCATCCTTGAAATCAAAATCTGCAGCTATGATAATGCTATATGCACTGTCGGATTATGTTTCACAGTCATGGCTTTATTTTTGGAAGTGGGTTAACTCTCAAATCACACACACATGCCACTAGGTTTAAATAATGGATGTTGAGCTTGATCTCGATCTGGGTCGTTGAGGTCTTTTGGGTTACTCAACATTAAAAATGACAACGGCTCATTTCTGGTATGTCTGGTGCTCGTATTAGAAAGCAACAAGAAAAAAGAAGCAAATGCAGCTAATTTAAAGTTAGTGGAATGGAAGGAGTGAGATTGCCGGGATGATTATTCTTTTGTATTTTGCTCTTTCTGTGTTCAGTCTTGGCACCATTCTCGTCTTGATTTGGATGACAGCAGCTTTCTATTTAGTCTAAAAGACCAAATCTGTTCCAGCGCTGTGAATTTACAGGAATCCAGTCACCAATGAGCATCCTGTTATGTAATGATAAATTTAATTATTGAAAACCTCTGCCCTGCATTTACTTACAAAATGACAGCCTATTCATTGTGACAGCAGGTAGTGAGTTTTTGCCACACAGCAACAGTGTTGATTATCTATAAGCAAGAGCATATTTATTTGAAGCCAAACCACTGCCTCTCTCTAAACCTGTCAGACCCAGATGCAAATGAAGCCAGTTTCTGGCTCACTGCACCTCACAAATTAATAACCGCTCACAACCTGCATTACAGTACAATTAGATTGTCCATTATTTTGTAAACGCCAGCAGAATCATTCCGTCCGCTCGAGCGTATTGTCATGTGGCTGCATTTGCCTAACAAACGTGAGATCAAAGGCGTATTTCTGAATCCTAATCAAATCTATTTCAAGTCCCATGCTGGCGCCGGATGGCGGGCTGTGGTCTGTGGCTGGCACGGTTTGAGGCCCTGTCTGAATACCTGCAACAGTAAATAGATGGGCGGGAAGAATGATTTGCATATAAAAAGGAGCAATGATAAAAGAAAGTACTTAACCTGGAGTTTCTCGCCATCCAACACTCTGGCACCTTCAACAGAATGACAGAAGACTGCTTTTTATCAAAAAGGGATCCCATTATAAGATAATTGTATTTATTCTGGATAGCGAATACAGGGGAAGAGAGAAACAAAAAATGTGGTCGGCAGCACTACTACATGCACCTGTAAGAAAGTGAAGAGCCACTCACATTAAATACCGAGGAGAATGAGAGCAGAGATGTCTGCAGTGTCAGTCTGCATTTGTAATGGAGACTGTTTTTGTACCAAGATGGTTCCTTTGAACTTGCTGGAAACCTATAAGGTATAATTCATGTCGTGTCAATTACTAAGCAGCAGATGTAACGGGCTGAACAGAGGGAGTCCCAAAATCTTCAAATGGGATAAGCTTACTTCTCCACCCTGTTAATACTCCTCTTGTCAGTCTTGAAGTTAGATCAGTGCAGCAACACTTCGCACTTTCTTTTATTGTATTCATTTATTTTTAATCCTGTCCTTTCTGGCAGCTTTTGAAATCAGAATTGTGATCTGAATGCACTGTTGTGCCAAACACAATTTGCTTTTCAAAGGTCAGCTCTATAAATTCTCCTCTTGTTCAGGGTTTATCTGTTTATTTCTTCATTTCTGTTCGTGTAATTTAAAGTTATATGTGGTATACAGCATGACAATGTCTAAGGCAGGACAGGCAGGAGAGAAGGGGGGGGGGGATAATAAAAGGACAGAGTACAGATAGAAATGCATAATGTATCGTCAACTGCCGTACCTATAGGAAAAACAAACATACGACAGCCGGAACACAAAAATTTGAAAATGCACAGGTATATAAATCTTCTTTTCGTGTGTGAGTGTGAGAGAGAGAAAGAGAGAGTGTGTCGAGTGTGAGTGTGGGAGGGTGGGAAGCCGCAATAACGGCCCCCAGCAGCAGACAGAGGCAGACAGAGATGGATCCAGGAGAACCGAGCCATTACAACAACCATTACAACACTCAGCACTTTTGAAGGTTTCTGTGCCAGTTTGGAAGATTTGTTTGTGGATTTTGAAAGAGAAAAACTCATTTTAGATGCAAACTCTTTTTTTTCTTGCTCACCGCATGTGCCCGTCTAAGAGTGCACAGCCATGTTAGCAGTTTTCTCAAGTATACATATGGGTGCTTTGCCTCAGCATGAAATCAGCCTCAGCTGGTTAGAGCACTTAGACCTAGCGACGTTTACTTTAATAATTAGGGATGGCTGTGACTTTTTTTTGGAAAGTCAAACATTCTTTTTTATTTAATTCTTTCTTTATTTAATCATTTATGCAATTATATCTTTCCTTAAATTATATTTCCTTTCATTTTATTAGCACCTGGTTTAAAACTATTAGTGCAGAAAGGTAATGGTGAGATTGGTTTATGTTGCACAAGAAGTCTGGAAAAATTAGGTCCTGGTGATCTGTCAGGTCAGCAAGCCTACAGGTCATTTCAGGGTAGTTTGTGGTCATCTTCAAAGAGCAGTCACATAGTTCCCAGTGAATGTTTTTAGATGAAATAATCATCCTTAATAGCAATTAACAAACACAATTTGATTCACGCAAGTGAAATGTATGTCTTCTACCTAGAGAACTGGACATTTTTCATTTGAATTTCTCTGTGTGCATACATAAATGATATAAGCCTACTTATCGGTACGTTATATTCCACGTTTTGACTTCCCTTGGATGTGAGTAGATCCATGTGACATTTCAGTTGGGGTTCAGCAGCTGACCAACATTATCAGTGTGCCTTCCAAACATCTTCAGGCTGCATTCAATGTCAAAGTCTCCACATATCTACTGCCTTCCCAGAATGAGGGACAGCTGGCTTCTGATGCTGGGGGGGAATCACGATGAGCCACTTGTCCCTGAAGGGTTTGAGTGGGTCTTCGAGAAAAGGACATTTGCCCCATCTCTCGTGGGTCTCTTTTAGTGAGCCTTAGTTATCCTCTGTTTTAATGTGGTCTTATACAGTGTTAAATCTATACAAATATGTACCAGATTTTGCAGAATGAAAGATGGACTTTGCCTTTCTTACTTTGCATAGCCTCCGCGGTCAAAGCTTGCTGTATGATCTCCTTCTGGTTGATCTGCTGCGTCACATAATCACTCAAGGTGACCTTGACAATCAGTGCTGTTGCATCCTTCCTATCTCTGTAACAGCGGTTAGGCAGAGCAAGCCTCGAGGGAACTGTTCATCTAGATAGGAGACCCATCAGTCAAGGCAGCCATTGATCGGCATGTCAGATGGCTTGATTTCCTTGTGTAATAATCAGCTCAGTTTTGACACCCTCCCTAATGTGTAAACAGGAAGAGAAGAACAGAGCCAATGGATTGTGAAAGGCAGCTCTATCCATTGTCTTGTGCCAGATGCCTTAATGTGTCTTATATAATATGAGGCCCTTTTATATGTATGTGTCCTGACTGATATTTCATGCGCATTTAATCTTGTTTTGCAATAAAATGCGGTTCCTGTTTTGAACAGTGCCATGAAACGAATCCACCTTACATTCATATTAGGATAAAACATTTTCATCTCTTTTGTTTCTTAGTGCAGAATAAGACATATTCTTAGCAACCTCCTGTGAGTGCTGCAAATGCCAAGCAATTGTTCGGCATGCATTTTGAGACAGCGGTGGATTAGTGCGTTTGGTTCCCTGTTGTGGTCAGTGTGCTACTAGGACAGTTAGAGGCAGGCGGACATGTGTTGGGCATTGATAATGACTGTTGAATCACAACGGACCCACTAGAGTGCTGGGTAAAATAAAAGCGCACAACCATATCAGTCCCGAGCATGGCGGCAATCGCCCACAACAAAGAGCAGTGTCTTGCATGTCGGCCTAAGCTGATGGGTTTTGTATTCAAATAATAAAGACAGGGAGGAATACCAGCAGCATGAGATTTCTTCCTACATTAGTCTATCTGGAGCTGCCATGTCCTTGCTTACAGTGATATTAAAGTCTGCATGATTCATAATTTCTCCATGATCCTCAGTAAAAAGGACTGTTACCATAAAGCCACTGACTCATAGATCCATTCAAAAACAACAAGCACTTCAAGTTTAATTCCTTTAAGCAACATGTAGCATGTCCCCATCAATAGGTTGTTGATTTTTCAATGGACTCTCAGTATTTAATGAGGAGGAAGTGTATAACATCTTGTTTTGTTTACCAGTCCTTTTCTATCTGCCTGGTCAATAGGTTCAATTTGATTCAGACCGTGGGTGGGAAAATAAATTGGAATTGTAATGGGGGTCACGATGGACAAGATGTAGTTTGTTTCAGTGCTTTTCACTTCCAGCTAGCTAATTTAGCCATACCATTGATTGAATACTGACACAAAATTGTGTGTTCTGGATTAAAGCTCTTTAATTACATTTCAGAATCCAAACAAAAGACAGAAAAACATATAGTATTACTGCTTTTGATGAATGTGACATGCATTTTTGTATGTGTCTGAAAGCCATTAAGAAGAGTATCATTCAATCCCCTTCAGGGATGTCAGGTGTCAATAAGATGTACTGACATGGTTCACTGGCATGGGCACACAAGCCCACTCTGTAATTTAAGGATTTCAATCCCCCTTTAAAGAAACGTTATATGGGCTTTATAGTGTAAGGCTGCAGATTGTAAACAACTGATATAAAAGTCTCTTCTAAGGTGTTTCTAAAGTAATCACAATAAATAATATTTCCAGATAAATATGCAGTAATATAAGCATGTTTTGCATATGTCTTTCTGCTAATGTATTCCCCAAAATCCTTCACAGTTGACCTTAAACAATATTTTGCAGGTTATATTATGTAAGGTTATTCCTTGTACCATGTGGTACATGGAATATGAAATATATTTTATTAGCTTGAATGAGTGTCAAAGTCCAATGTCTTGATGAATCTATTCATCCCAACCTGGGCTAGCCAGCTCAGGAGGATGTTATCATCGATAGTAATCAACGGATTAACAAAAAGCACACATCGATTTTCCTCCATTTATCTAAAGCTGGGTTGTTGTGGCATCTGACTGAACGAGGCATTCCATACATTCTTTTCCCCAGTAATATTTTCCTGTTTATCCTGAGATATTCTGAGGTGCTTCCACGCAAGATGAGATATAAAATCTCTCTAGTGAGTTCTGGGTCTATCCAAGGGTAGACCCATTTGTGTGCGCCCAAAATAACACCAAAGGGAGGCATCATAATGAGATGACCAAACCACATTAGCTAGTTTCTTCCAATACTGGGGAAGCTTATTTTGGTCCCTCCCCCCTATCCTTAAGGTGCTGACCTGGCGTCTCTCTGTTCTCCTTTTCCTTTTCTATCTTTTCCCTCCCTCTATCATCAGTGCTACGTCTCCAGGCTCAGGCTCACACAACTGTGTCTCATTATCACTGCAGTATTTAACTCCAGCTCACCTCTCCATTCATCGCCAGATCATTGACCGACTCAGTGTGGAAGAATTGCTCAGGCCATTAAATATCTTGCTTACCTGTTGCTAACCCTTGAATTTGTATTTATCTGCCACATTCGCTACCCACCTACTTTAAGTAACCTATCAGCAAAAACTAAGAAAAAATAAAATCACCTGAAAATAAAATGTCTTTCGGATATGAGAAAAGATGGAAGATGGAGAAAAGTGATTCATTTGCGATTTAACTTTCACTCAAGAAACCTTGTCTTGTAATACTTACATTTATTTCTTATTAAAACCTGTTGAACATCTCAGTGCATTTTGTCTGTCAGACTGCTTTCTGGGCCATAAAACTTGTATCCATGGTGACTATTGAGAGCTCGTTTTCTCAACCTCTCATTTGGAAATCTAGTATAGTACGTTAATCTTCAGGTGTCATTACGAAGTCATATAATGTTATATTGAAAAAACAATGTTTTAAAGAGCTCAAACAAAGCGTCTATGTACCCCTATGATTAATAAACTGCTTTCAAGTTCAGAGATGACCCTATGAAAACGAAGCATTTTTCATAAATAGTGTGACCTTGACCTTTGACCTATGACCTTAAAACATTGCATACTAAAATTCTTTACCCATGTGATCGGAGCAGAATTGGCTGAAATCTTTGGCTTGTATAAGCTGTAAAAGCCTGAGATGTTACATTATATTCCTGCAGTGAGATTTTGCAAAACAATTCAATTCTCTCCATCCACTCTCATGAGATATATTACTCAATATAGTTTCTTTAATTTCTTTTTTTTTTCCAAGGTCAACATCAACCTCGGGTGCCAGTATTGAAGGTCAAGGTCAAATGGTTAGCCAACCTAGGTACTTGTGTCCCCTGAGGCCCAGTATATTGTTGAGAAGTTTGAAAATTATCAGTTAAAGATGAAGAATATAAAGTTTTGTTCCGACATTTGGTGTGACCTTGACGTTGACCTTGACCCAATTCTCCCTGCCTCTGGGCAAATGTAATTTACCTCTACCAGTACGTGGAGGCAACATGGCTACATGGAAGAGTTACAGACACTTGATGTGGTCAGACCACACATGGTAAGAACTGGTTTGTTTCAGGCATACCCTCCTTCTACTTTTTAGTTTTGTGCAGACATGGAGCTCTACACAAATACAGGAATGTCAAAGTTTGTCTCCCCTTTAATTAAAAGTTTCTAGAAATACAACCAAAACTGCCAAACTGCCACCTTTGGAAACATCCCACGTCATATGTCAAGTATAATCTTGAAAATCAGGGAAAATAGCCCTGTCTCAGTTGAGCGCTGATTGCCATCTTTTGGAAAGAGCACATGTTGTTTCCAGGAACACGCTCAGCGCCCTGACCTCTCTTTCTTTTGTGTTTCCATTGTTCACTGTTATTTCTCTAGTTTAGCTTTGACAGGGTGATACAATGAATTGGAGGCTCCACAAAAGAGACTTTTACGCCACATTAGGCAAGGGTCCCACGTTCTTCTCTGACACAAAAATACAATTTATTGAGACAGACCCATTCATCTCAGCAGAATCTCTGCTCACATAATAGGCTCCCTCTTATAAACCTCCTTTTTTCATCTTCCTAGCGCTAACTGCACTGTTGAAAATTAAGTTAACATTAACATTTATTCTTGAGGTAAGCATATGGTCTTATCAGAGACATTCAAAGAGTGTGTGACAATTCAAAGCAGGCTGCTATGCAGGTATTAACAGCGTCTTATGAATTATCTGTCAATGTGGAAGACTAAAAGTGTAACAACAGAAGAGGACTTCTTTAACACTGATATATACCGGGAATAACATCCTTTTATTCTTCTAAAAATTGGGTTGCTGTTTATGAATATTCTCTGCCTATTTTATGAGATGTGTCAGTGTGAAGTTAGACTTTGAGACACATCAGATTAATCACAGCTGTAGAAGTGACCCAAACATCACTGGTGGGCTTCCAGGTCACCACATCAATGAATCAATTCACTGTGTGCTCACTCATGAAATGAGACCTAATGAGAAGTGCTTCAGCCTCAATCACGGGGCAACAAGGGGAATGACTTTTGTCATCCCGATGCAGGCCTTTTCCTGAATGCTGATTGGTCTGCAGGAAGACAAATCCTTTTTTTTTCTTGTGATTTTTCTCCATTTTCAAATGTGCTGATTATCTCTGCCGGAGCTATTTTCAAATTGGTTCTGTCGTAAAATTGATGAATTGGGCGTGAAGTTGCCTGCTTCACAAACTTCTCATGTTCCCTCATTCGCTCGCTCACTCACCTCTTCTGCTGTGCAATCAACAGATCTCTATCACACATGTTCCTCCTGCATGTGCTGACTGGATAAGAGCACCGTGAATGCACTCCGTGCAATTTGTACATAAAAGTGCAGGCCTCAATCTTTCTCTGGGAGCAGGGTTGTAATGTATATTGACTTGTTTTGATTGAAGCTGTTTGAGGGACATTTGAGAAAGTTCACTGGTGTGTTTTTGTGAAGCCTTTGATATTGATGGGCAGGTGTGTGGAGAGTAATAAGTAGCTGGAGAGGGAATTTGCTGACAGAACCCATTACCTCTGCTAGAGAATACTTCACATATCCACTCAAATCAGAAAACATGAGGGTATAAATAGGAAAATGCACATTGGACTCAGTATAGCTGCTGGAAAATTGAACATTATCAGGGTGCTATATGTCTTCTAAATGGGTCTGTGACATTCTTATGTTTATACTATTTGCAGAAGAGAGCTGTCAATCAACAGAGAACAAGATGGCACTGTTAACTTCAGGCTGTTGTTTCTAGACCCAGCTATGACATTATTCAAAATTGACGAGCCATATATCACGATGTAAATTCAACTTTACTTGGCCTGCTTCAGCTGGACTGCAAATTGAGCCTGTGAGGATCATTTCTCATGATGATGTTGCTGGATCCTGGTTACAGATAGCTTTTAAAAAAACAAAAATTAGAAGAGTGACAAATTAAAAGAAAAACTATGCTGCACGCACGTAGCTTGTCTCTACATGAAGCCTCCTCTGAGGTTGTTTTGTAGAAGTTGCAATGGTTTGTGGGGGGTTTTTCTTTTCTTTATTTCAGACTCACTGTCTAACATGAGCTGCCTCAACAAGCCAATTTACTTAATGAATAAATCCACGTGCACACTCTTCTGCAAGCCAGCATGTGGACATAAGCTGTTACACATAATAACCCTCTCAGCATAGACTGAGACATTTATTTGAAGCTTTGTGAGGGACATTTGAGACACAGTTTTTTGAGACTCCTAAATTTATTCTTAGAGGGTGAAGAATCACTCTTACACTCTCTGTGCGAGTCTGTTTTGAAAGTCAGTGAGGCTTTGCGGTGTTTTTCTTAATCATAGAATAACAGTAATATAATTTAATCTTCTTCTTGATCTCATTTTACGTAATTAAGTGATGAAATCCTCATTGTCAGTGGTCATCTGCCACATTTTGAATTAAGGAACCCACTAAACATCAGTGGTTTCATTAATTTATCCTGTCTGAGGTAGCTAGGTTATCTAATTAATTAGAAATCTTATTTAAAGGCAAGTTCTTTCCAAAAAACATTTTTCCCCTTAAGCACAATGAAAGTTTGTTGCTTAGACATCAGATTATAGCAGACCTTTGTGTCGGCTTAACTCTTTGTATTGTTGCTGTTGAAGCACCCTTTTGTTATTTGACAGTTCAGCTATGAAATATGAACAGGCCTAGCATAGGCAAACAAAAACAGACTCCAGTGTGGAAAGTAATGGAGACAGGAAGAGTCTGTATGTTTATGAGTTACTGAAGGAACATATCGCCATAAAGGGAAACAAGGAATCACATAATACTTGTCTTATTTTGGGTGGACTGAATGTGTCTGTTTACTGAGCCTGAAAAGGGACTTTCTGTAAGGTTAGAAAACTTATGGCCAAATAAACAAGCACAAATGTTTGTCCTAAACACAGCTCTTCTCATGAGATCTAACCTACTATCAATCTAAACCAGAGCTTAGGGCAAAAATAGGAACTCCTGAAAGGTTATTTCAGTCCCCAGATTGTTAACGTTTCAAAGGGTAATTCTGGGCCCTCTGTTTTTTGGTGTTCAGTGAAATTTGATGAGTACTGATGTGGTTTCTGATCAGTGGTGTTTTGAGGAGGAAACTCCCTTGGTGGTTCTTGGCATCTCCTGAGACTTGGAATGAACTTCCCAAAAAATTCCTGCACCACAATTACAAGGCAGCCATACGGCAGGTCAAAGGAAGGACAAATGCGGTGCAATATCCGAAACATGAATCACATTTTCATCACGACAAACACTGAAACAGAGGGAGGGTAAATAAATCACAATTACAAAGTCAACTGCACGCTCCAGGCTGTCTCCTTTGGCAATAGCCTGACATGATCAATTTATATTATGTAAGTGTTCAGTCTTCAAAGATAAATGGCAACAAACAAGAATCCCAACGAGGAAAAACTGTGGAAATTGAGGGAAGGATAACTGTTAGAACGTTGCCAATATGACTAGGGATATTGGCCTCCTGTCAAGCAAAATATGTCACTACAATGCAGAGAAGTGGTTTTCTTGACCACACCAATTAAAATTGAGATAATGTTCTTAAAGGATCTATTTAGATACTAATGTAACAAGAATATTTTCCTAAACTTTAAAAAACCTTTGCCTGAATCTGACTCAACAACCAATGTGACCAAGTAACAAGAGACAACTAAACATAGGAGTCGTTTTACAAATAATGATGCCACACAGCAACTAATAATGAAGTTAAACAACAATTAAATCTAAAAATAACACAAAATATTAGTAATAATAATAATGACACAACACAAACTCCAGTCTCCTGGATGAAAGTGCTCTATAAGACTCATGCAACCACCACTTCTCACAATGCAAGGAAGTGGGATATGTCTGCAGATAGATATAATCCAAGTACAAAACACAGACCCATTTGGAAATGCATTGCATGACCTAATGTTTTGACTATTTCCTTACCTGTGGAGAGAAAAAGGGAACAGAAACTCACAGCTCACAAATTTTGTTACTTCCTATTATACATGGTGGTGGATCTGCAGTGATATAAGCAGGCAGGGGAATCATTAGACGTGATTACTGCGCTGCACGGTCGTATAACAGCCAAGGAATATGATGTCATTTAATGGGAGTACTCTGTGGTGCAAAAATATTCTCTTCCAGCGTTCTTCTATTTAAATATGGCAACGCCTCAGTGCACAAAGAAAGAATCAATTGAAAGAAGTTTGTTAATGACCGCTCCATTTACAATAAATATAGATGAACTTTTATTGAAAGTAGAGTCTTTTGGGAAATTTGGTCACATTTAACTGAAGCATTAAAGTTTATTCTTAGACCTCTGAAAGAGCGGTTTGCTTTCATTAGCCAAGCTAAACTCCTAAATATGTGTCATGGACAAAATCATTAGTGGTTCGCTTTGAATCGCAGTATCTTCATGAAAACATGGCAGCTGAGCAAACTCGGTTTGCACATGTAGACTGCTCCATGATTTAATAGTGCGATTCAGAGATCCGTTGTATTAAACTGTATATTGTACAGCTGTTTTTACTTTGGCATGCAAACAGGTCTAGGGGCAATGTCATGGATACACTCACTTAATAATGAAACCAAACCTACAGCGATTTATTATTATTTTTACAAGTAGCTTTACTGAAAGCTGTGCATTCACATAAATCAAAAAAAGCCATTAATTAACATAAAATAAAGGAACTACAAAAGGTTTTCAGATAATTCTGTTATTGGTATTTAAGAAACTATAAAATAAGTATGATTTTTTTTTTACCTTTGATCAAGTCAGATTATAATGAAATCCAGGCCTGTTTCTGATTTCCCTGTAAGCAGCATTAAATGATTTTTGTTTTTTTAGTAAGGATCCTTCTTATTTCTGCCTCATGTTGACATGTTAATTTGCTGTCTTCTCTCTGTTTTACATGAAAAATGTTTTAGTGGCTGTAGCAGTACAATCCCAGTACATCCCCTGACTGGCTTTTATTGTGAAGTGACTCATCTGCAGTAACTCATCCTGCATTACTAAGAAAAAGAAAGAAGGTACAACCAAGCGTGTAATAGTCTAAACTTCTAGGACTCACAGAGTGTGTGTCTAAAATTAGTTTTCTAACTTCCGATGCATCGTTAAGAGTAATCTAAGAGTAAATATTAGTAAATCAGTAATATTTTTGCATTTGTTAAAACGTAATATATGCAAAGGATTTCTCTTTTTTTTTACCCTACTTTATTGCAGCTACTCTGGTCTTTTCACTTCTCTGACTTTATCATCCAATAAAAGGATGTGTGACCTGGAAAGAGCTAAGATGGATTTTTCCTAGTGCATTAGGCCAAATTAGCTCATTGCAAATGCAAAATTAACATGCAGATTCACAGCCTGAATCGCTGCTAGTGCATCATATTCATCATCATCAAAACCGGAGAGCGAATGAATTTGGGTGTCTAATCAGCAGGAACAACAAACAAGAAAAACTTATCAAGAAATAGCAGAATTTCCCTCCAATCAGACAGTTAACTGACCATCTAATCTGCTCCGCATGCTCAGCACATCTTGATGATCCACACAGAAAGCTCCTATAACATGATGTGTGCGGTTCACACTTAAATTTGGGGTCTAGTTTGTGGATGACAGGTGAAGCAGAGAGATGCACACCTTTATGTAGCGGGACAGGGCGACAGAAGTCAAGTTGGTGCGAACAAAACTCTCCGAACTGAGATAGAAATGAGGAAACAGGGAGGTGGACAGGTGGAGTGGTGGAGGTACAGATAGCTACCTTCACATAATATTGCTTTTTCCTTCGGGTTAGAAAGAGCAGGAGCTTGTCACTGTGGCTGGTGAATAGATCTCCTTTGTATTGCGATTTACATTGCTGCTCTAAAAATGAAGACAACACAAAGCTTTTTTCTTGCTCCTTCTCTTTCCTTTTGTCAATAATGCAATTGCTCATCAGCTGGGAAAGAAAAAAGAATACAGTGTGTTTATGTCTGAGAGCAATAAGTCACCTTGAGAGAACGGTTTCACATAGCAGCTGGTGAAGGTACATTTAAATCCAACTTAACTTTCATAAACTGTTGAGTTGAATCTGGTAACAAAGCTTTGATGTCACCTCAAAGTGTTTTAGACATCTGTGGATTAGAGACTCTCCCCTTATTAAGCAGCACGTCTGCTTAACACGGTGAAAGAGATAAAGAGGTTTCTGTGAAAATGGACACAGAGGACCGGTGCGGTAACTGTTACATACAGCCCACATCCGTAGGGTCAACAGCTGCTAATGTTTAGCGGGCCAAACCCCAACTGAGCACTGTTGACTTACAGATGCTGTTGAGGAAACTTAAGATTCACACCTCGTAAAAAAAGCACGCAGATGTTTGCATATTAATAGAGACTGGATGTGGAGACTGTCTGGTAGAGGGAGGCATTACAGCTGCTTCATTACAGTGTACAGTGTACAGTGTATGGCACAGATGGATATACCCGCTTTTCATCTCTGGGGCATTTTGATCTGGATGCTTTTACATGCCAGGTGTGAAGTCCACTTCACTGCAGTCGGTACACATTTATGTTGTATAGTGCTATAACCTTTCTTCCATCTGTGCTTGCAAATCACATCTGAGCACAGAATGGGTGAGTGAATTTCTGAAGTCTATCTTAAAACCGTACCAACATGGATATACTACATATTAACTCTGTTTCTACTGGACATAAAGAGATCTAATTTTACTGTGTATGGTTTGTGTAGTAATGCCGCCATGCAGATACTTTGGAATTCGAATGTTGGATCTCTGCAGTGACATCACACCTGAGTTAGTACCTTCCAGTAAAAGGGATGATAAGCAGGATTTCTTTGCTTTTAGTCAGGTATCACTAGAAAAATTGAGCTATACTAAACAGATCCTGTTACCCAGGAAACCAATCAATACTCAGTAGTATTGATATTTCTTTTGATAACACAAGGGGGGCTATAATTATTGCCCCATATAGTGTCCCTTTTAGATTACTGTCCAGTTGTATACTGTACATTATTCATTTACTAAGATTGCAGTAATCTAAAACATCCTGTTTAGGATTTTATACAATACATAATTAATTCATAATCAACTTCTGTTGTTTTTGTGGTTTTTAAAAAGGGTTTCTTAATCAGCACAATCCCTAATGTAGATTTTCACAAAGCATAATTTGTTGCTTTGGTAAATTTTAAGCTAGTTTAATACCAAATGGGAATCTTCAACATAAGCTTTTTAATTCTAGTTTTGAACTGATTCACTTGTTTAAATAAAGATTATGAATGCACCAGCAATAGTTAATAATATAATTCCACAATCTGGTAAAGAAATTATAATTTCTGCCTTGTTGTTTTTTCAGGTATTTGCAAAATAACACAAAAAGGCTGTAGGTGTGCTGTCAATGTCATGTCTCACAAAATAACTATGAGGAATTGTCTGTCTTAAAGGTGGAGGTAGAACAACGCTACATGGAGGTGTTTCTGAATGCAACACAGTATATCAGACACAAATCTATTGATTTGCTCATTCAACACCTTTACTGGGCTATAAATCTCGCTTCACAGACACACAAACCACTGGGGCAATCTGGTTCCACAGACTGGCTTGATTGCTGAAAAACCTAATGGAAATGCAGTATAATGTCATTCACTTAATATTTCAAAAATTATTCTGAATGGTAACTAGTTCTTTACAGTGAGAATGTGTAGTGGTAATTTGAACTGCAATCAGCATCCACTGAGTGCTGCAAAAAAATCAGTGAAAATCAGACCAAGTGAGGCTTTTGCATTCTTCCATCCTGTAAACAAATGGCCACATATGAAGACGCATGGGAACCTGAAGCAAAATTAAATACTGTCGCTGGATGGATGATGTTTCAGGCTTGCTTTTATTACACATAGGTTTGGCTCCATACTGTCTTCTTCTTCTTCTTTTCCCTTATACAGCAGGTTCCATTAGAAATCACTGCAGTGGATCATCTAGCTCAATCTCACCCTATCCATATCATCCGTTTCTGTCACACCAGCCCTTTGTCCTTCACTATATCCACAAATTTTCTCTGTGATATTCTTCCTTCCCTCTTGCCTGGTAACTCCATATTTAACATGCATTAGTGCTCCTCTGCACATGTCCGAACCATCTTGGCCCAGCATCTCTACCTTTGTCTGAGATTTCCCTCTAAAATGTACATTTCTAGTCCTGTCCATACTGGTCACTCCCAGTAAAAATCTCTTTGTTAGTGCCAAATCATACATGAAACCAGATCTTACCACTGCTTTGTAAATCTTTTCCACCTGCTTCCTACTCTTGCTGCAAATCACAATGTTGTCAACATCATAGTTCATGTAAACTCCTGTCTGACCTCATCTTCCATTACCACTGGAAACAAGAAGGGGTTCAGCACCAATCCTTGCTGTAACCCCACTCCTATGCTTCTATTTTGAAATTTTAGTATTTACCCAATTAAAGGAATGACTTGCACCAGTACAGGACCCAGTATAAAACTAGAGAGGTGGTCACCACAGGGGAGGACACCAGCAGGAGGACTGGAGTGTCATTGAGGCAATGGCATGGAGAGGTTTTATGTGAGGTCAGCAGGAGACACAGGTGGGAGCAGACATAAAAGGCAGGCTGCAGAGGGGTACGCTGAAGTGGAAGCAGACGCATGAGACATGTTTAGCGCTCTAGCATTTGTTAGTGAGACCAAGGCGTAAATGACGAAGGGCGGCCCGTGGGAGGAAATTAGAGGCAGGCAGAGTTTATTTGCCCCTAGCAAAGTAAAAAGATAATAGAATGTGGTTTTGTGTGTGTTGTGTTTTGGGGGGTTTTTTGTTTTGTTTTTTTATTGAAAATAAATTATTTCTAGAGCTGTTTGTAATTTCAACTACTTCCTTGGTTGGCCGCACCCTCTTTGTTTTACTGCTCTCTGCCCAATCAGAAAAGTCTTCTTGTCATGAGTCCATCACCAAAACTCAAGACCATAACCGTCATTCTGCAGACTGCCATCTGATGATGCCAAGCTATATCGTCCCCTGACACCACCCTGCAGTCTTCAGTCTCTTTTTTGCATTGTCCTTTTTGAATCTAGCTCCACCTATGTGCACCTTCCACCACTCTTATATGTCACACTGTGTTGCTCCTTGAAATATGTGTTCGCCAAAGCCATTCTCATCCT
This sequence comes from Pelmatolapia mariae, assembly GCF_036321145.2. Taxonomy (NCBI): domain Eukaryota; kingdom Metazoa; phylum Chordata; class Actinopteri; order Cichliformes; family Cichlidae; genus Pelmatolapia; species Pelmatolapia mariae. Next base: position 23,755,963 of record NC_086243.1, on the reverse strand, counting down.
TTTCACAAATTCCACTACCTTCTTTCCTTCCATATTTCTCTCCTTAACACCACACCTACCCAACAGCTTTTCTTCACCCTTGTTCCCTTCACCTACATCTACACCGAAATCCACTCCAATCACTCCTCTCTCCCCTTTGGAGACACTTTCTACCTCTTTATCCAATTATTCTGACTAATTCCTCTTTCTCTTCTGAATCCCTCTTGTCAGACCTTTGCACTGACAGCATTCAGCATCACCCCTTCAATTTCCAGCTTCAAAGTCATGATCCTGTCTGACAATATCCTAATATCACAGAACTATTCACATAGACTTACTTCAGGTTTACCCATACTTCAGTCTATATCGTGGTAGAACATGGTTTGGATCCACCTGCCCTTGGTTCCCTTCTATCTGCACACACACACACTATATCGCCATCATATCAGCTACCTCAAGTCCCTACTCTCACTGCTTCATTCCTGCCTTTCTTTCTCTCTCACTTCCTTCAAACATGTCTTCCCCCTCCTTATTTTCCACCAACAGTAGCACAATTTCCATCTGCACCCTGCTGGCCAACAACACCAGAGGCAGTCATTGCCAAAATGGGCCCAAACCAGTCCGATGTGTAAATCTCATTCTTGATGATGTGCATGTTTGATTTGGCAAAGATTTTATGCCAGATGCCCTTCCTGATGCAACCTTTCCAATTTATCCAGGCTTGACACCAGTTCTAGGAGTACACTGGTTTGCGCCCCCAATCGCCGCCACTTAGTTTGGCTCCATACTGTGTACACGTTACATGATTGACGCATGGAGAAAAAAAAAAGTGTCCAACAGCAAATACTGAGTGAATGCAGTGAGCTCACCCATCCCTAAAAGCAGTAGGCACTGAAAGTCTGAAGTTATAAGCTAATAACCACAGGGCTTCTTTGATAGTCGATTGTCAACAAGTCCATCAGTCAACAAAAATAAAGGAGCTGAGATATTGTGTTCGTATGAATGTTTCCAGTGCATTTAAACTTAATAGTTTTACTTCTAATACAAGATCAGTTTGAATTGGCAGTCACACAGACTGTGGTCCAGTGATGGTTTCACAATTGCTTGTCCAATGCAGAAAGCAAGGCTTACAAATAAAAGAAAACTTCAAGACTGATAAAAAATGATGTAAATAAATCAGCAAGAGCAGCACGAAAACAGATAATCAACAAATATAAACATAGTTAGACCTGACCTCAGGGGGGCTTCTCTAAGTATATATTTCCTGGAAATAGCACAGGATGATGAAGGAGCTGTCATTGTGCCAGAGTGGGAAAAGTAATGCGGTGTATATTTAATCTCTGATTAAACATCATGAATGGTAGGCCAGTCACGTTCACTATGTCAGGGTTACCGTTTCGTACTCTGCTCGCTTTGGCTCACTTAAAAAAAGACTGTTTCATTCGGCACATTTTCCCTCGATTGGCTGGAAGACGCAACTCACAGGGTCACAGCGACATTTGAGGAAGGGGTGGTGACTGGATTGCTGATGCCCCCCTTTAAAATCCACTCCCACTCAACCCTTTCTTTTCCTGGGGAAAGAAAGAGGGGAAAAAACTCTTTTTTCCCCACTTTTTTTTCAAAGCAGTGAGCGAGAAAGCGTGAGAACAGTCACTGCAGGGCTTCAGGAACATTGTATCTGTCTGTAGGATGAAAAGCCTTGCAACAGAATGAGAGAATGAGAGGCCTTTTTACCAGAGCCAAGCTCAATGAGAAGGGGGAAGGGATAAAGTGAAAGAGTTCACTACTTCCCACTAAATTAGATTAAGGTGAGTATTGATTGGGTAATACACGCCAGTAGGCCTATAGTGCAGCACCGTCTACAACAGAAGCTGTTTCAGCATTTCCTCAAGATAATGAAAGCGGTAATGAAAGTGCAGGACAACTATCTTATTACAGCACATTTACAACAATGTATCACAAACCACTAAAACAAACCAAAAAAAAGAGAGAGAGAGAGACGGGAAATAGAAAACATCCATTGGTACTCGATTCAAGGCATTACCGCCCGAAGAGCTAAAAAGTACAACACTGAGATAAGTCAAAGAGGTGGTGTGAGCAAACCTGCTGTCTCAGCAGTCTAAAAGATGTGTTACTGATAATGGGGCCTCTCTGCATGCAGGTTCTGATGCCAGAATTCAAGCCAAGACTTCTGTTTGTGCCCTCATGGCAAGAACTCTAGGACTCTCCATTAATCTGCGCTTAAGCTGCCTGGCTTCAAAAACAGATGCTTGAGGAGGATAAGGCAACTCGGTGGGAGAGAAGGTACGTAAGCCTTGGTTAGATAAGGGGGAAAAAAGTGGCAGCTTTACAGTGTACTATATCAGCTAGATGGGACTTCATAGGGAAACTTTCTTTTTCTATCATCCCCCCTTTTTTTAGTAGAACACCACAAACTACTCACAACGTCACCACCTTCTTCGAGCTGATTTTGTTTTTTGTTTTTTTGATTTTTCATAATTATCAGTGGGGGAAAAATACAAACTAGACAGGCGTGGAATACCAGTAAGCAAACTTGTCATAGAGACTGCCAGTTATTCCTATGACTTTTTGTGCGTGTGTGTGTTTTGCTGTTTTCCATTGTTGTGTTGTGAGTGAAACTGATCAAAGAAAATGACTCACAGACATTATAACATGTAGTGTGTTTAAGATGTTTTTGCCAACTTAAATTGTGTTTTCAATAACAAAATATAAATATGTTACTGTCATAAATCATACAAGGAAGCTAAACAAGTGTCTCTTTTTGTGAATACTACTTGTCACAATCGAAACCAAAGGAAACACTGTATTGCTGAAAAACATTTCCAATAAAGAGGTTGCACGTCCATGAATTTACTAAATCTTTAAAATGATTTAGCTGCTCCCTTTAACAGTCGCCACAGAGGATCATCTGCCTCCATCTCACGCTATCCGTAGCACCCTCTTCAGTCACACCAGCCCTCTGTCTCATATGTTGCTGTGCAGCAGGCAGGCCATGGAACCAATATGCTGAACACAGGAGAGAGATGTCAAAAGTTTTATTACTGGTAACATACTGAAGGTAACTAAATAATCACGGCGCAAGGCCGGAGCAAAACAAAGGAACAGAGGAACACACAGCATAAGGGTTGAGGGACGATGCGACAAAGAATAGCGGGAAACAGGATCAATATATATACTCACAGGATAATGAGAGGAAAAGCAACAGGTGGGACACACGGCTGGAAACTACAGACATGACGGGGCAGGGGAAGTAAACAGTACAATTCACAGGAGGCCACGGTTACTGCAATGAAACTGGAAGACACAACTGAATGGGGAACAAGGGTTAACCTGACATAGACAGGGGAGCGTGGGAAGGACAAATGCAGACAAGTGTGGGACACCAAGGAAAACGAAAGAGAACAAATCCAGTCTGATGAGGCGAAGGGAGTTAAACTAAATACAAACGCACAGAGGACAAAAGACCAAAGTAGAACAAGAAGTAACTGAGCAGACGACACACTCACATAAATGAACGTATTGTGAAACTCAGACCTGACATAGAGACAGAAATGTAAAGAAACACTGAGACAAGATAGAGGTGGATACGAAAGGGAACTAATGTCATCAAACAAGAAAAAGGTTCTAGTTCTTAGTTATAAACCAAGCTGTCTACAAAAGAAAGTACAATATTTTAAAAAATGTGTGGCTAATAAAGCTTTCTGTTGAGTAGTTACAGTATAAGACATTGTACCCTAAATACAACTAGATTTTCCAGATCCAACTAGAGCCCTCACTTTACAATTGTCATCTATCCCGCTTTGGTTTACAACTTATAGTTTATATTTAAAGCTTAATCAGGTAACCCATGGTTTCACATGATGCACTGAGCATTTCTACTCATGCTTTTTCATTCTTGGTGTGTTTTTTTGCTTCTACTGCATGTCATGAATAGAATAAACTTTGTCTACTCTCGCCCATAGTTTTGTTTTCCCCTTGGTCTCTATATTTTCGTTTTTTATCTTTAATATCTTGCAACATCTAATATTGCAGTGGGTTTACCTTACAAAGTGCCTCGGGGCGACTATGAAGTGGTTCTAAGTAAATAAAAGTACATTTAATTGAACTGAACATCAGGGTGTTACTCAGCTGAAGTATATTCCTGTATAGACTATGGAGTCCCCAACCACAGCTAGCAAGTGATGGCTATGTAGCTGCAGTGAGCTGGTATTTGCACTGATGAACAAACTAGTATTTCGCTTGCATGTAATAATCCCCTATGTACAATGAGTCATATCTTTTTTGTTTTATGCAACTGATAATGTATACCTCCAAGTATGATGCTACAAAAAACAGATATCACCCAAACAATCAAAAATGTATCCATTAAAAGCCACCAGCTACACATTATCCTGTGTACGGTCAAGTTTAAGGGAATCTGATAAACCATAGGGATCACCTCATCAGTGCATCAACCCATTTCTGTCTTTCCTTTTTTCTTTTTTTCTTTTTTTTTTGTAATGGAACATGGGCCTTTCTTCACTATGTTTCTGCCAATGGAGTATAGAGTGTAAGGCAATCTTTGCAGATCATGTGATAATCTGTGGGTCATATGACAGATGTAAGAGGCCTAATCAATAGACTCCTCCTGCTTTCACTTTAAGTGCATCATTTATTATTCAAAAGCTTTATTTATGCATATATTATTGAACAGCCCATGAATTGGATTGATGTTCCTTTGTGCACCTGATTGTAACAAAAATACCCAAATCTTCACTATGAGTGTTACATTGTTTTCCCTGATTGAGTGGAATATGCATCATGGATTTTCACCTCAGTCACTGTAAGCATTTGCATTTCATGTTTTTGTCCCTCTTAGTAATCAGTTTCTGAAGGCTCTGCCTAATGGTCTGAGACAGTTTAGTCAACAGATCCCATGATAAACAGCCTATTTCTGCCTAGTCGCTAGATTATGTTTTCTGGGAACAGTGCATCAGCATTCAACAATATGCCGTTTCTGCCTGTGTGGAATACTGCTGGCGACTCAGAGCATTTAATAAAAACTCGATAAAAAATGATGCTGGTCGCACCGCCGAAGGCAGAGCTGCTAAATCTCAACTAAAGTGTATTCAAATCGACCCCTGCGCTTGCCTATCCTGCCATCGTGAAACCATTATTGTGTTTAGTCATTGAATTTTATGATTCCGCATAACAATTCAGCAGATACAGAAATATAACAACAGACACAAAACTCAATTACGGTGGCCCTACACCTAAGTTTGTTTGCTTTAATTTATAGTCTAGCTGGACTCATGGCTTGCTGATGGCAGTAGAGCACGAAAGGCCAACGGCTGATTTAAGCAATAATATTTGGAGTCAAATTGCAGGGTGTGGTGTTTGAGTTTTATTCATATCTCTGACCAGCCTCTTTTGTTTCTTCCCTCATATAATAATACCCTATTGGCCTCGCATTTTAGACAGTATGAGTACAGGACATATTTTTGAAATTGTTTCCTATTGAAGTAAACAGCTAAGGTTTTTTTTCTTGTCTCCATGTGAAAATAATTGTACCTCTTTCACTTGTAGATAAGAGGTCAAATTAGTGGCTTTTGCAAAGCACAGATTGTTTTCAATACACATTCCAAATTCTCTTGTCAGGGAGAGTAGAAGTTGAGCTCCACTGATAGCAGGGCTTTAACCTTAAGGGCAACAAATCCTTTTTGAGTTTGGGTTGCATATCACAGTGGATTAAAATGTTTTGTCGCACACTTAAATTAGACACTTGTAATCACAGCTCTGACACATTCTTTGTGGCTCCCAGCAAACTATTTGCACTCTCAAAACAAGTCCGATGTGCAACAGTGTGGCCACTGGTCCGGGATGTGTGATAAGCAATGAGCAAGGGGGTAAAAGTGCTGTGGAATTCAGCACTTCCCTCAATGCTCCCACCGTCATACAAAGAACACGCTCCGGTCTAGCCACTCACGCACACACACAAATGCACACAGAGACTCCCAATGGAATGCGACCCTTAACCCCGATACTTCCAGACAGTAATTAAAGGCAGACAGTGTATTATGTGACAGTGCACAGTTGGTCAGATGGAGACAGAGTGAGACACAAGGGTAAGGGGGCCTTGGGGTCCAATGTGACGTCCAAAATAGACCTCGGAGATTAGGGACCTGCTGAAAAGCACCCACACTTGTGCAAGAATGTCACAGCTTGCCATGATTTTTTATTAAAGCTGCCAGCATCCTTTTCCATAATGACTGGATTCCCGTGACCGTGAAGGTTAATAGGCATCTCCCACTAGCCAGCCCCTCCCAGGAATGCATTACATTCCTATGGATTCATCTCAATTGGCTTCGAAGGTTTTGAATGACTGGACCAGGTCAGGGATTAAGAATAACATGTCTAGAAGCTGTCACTGACATACGCTACGCAGTAACTCAGATCAAAAAAGCTCAATTTTAACTCTTATGTTGCTTTTCTGTAGTTTTCCAAGACAAACACATGAAGTAAGAAGTGTTTATTATATTTTTGGTTCTCCAAGAACTGGAAGTCAACTCTTTCGTTATTGTCCAAGCTATAGAACAGAGTTAGGTACAACAAGTACTCATTGTGCAGTGCTAACCATTTCTATTTCAGGTCACTCGCTGTTGTATAAGATAACGAGCTTCATTATAACAAAGTGTGTTATTATATCTTTCACTGGTCCCTTGACTCGTGTTTGCCAGCGAGCATTATTAAAACTCACAGCTGGGTATTTTATCAGCTGTTTGGCAGACAAGGAGTCATTTTGGGTGCATTGTTTCAGAGGGAAAAATGACGTGTGGCTCCTGTTGGAGGATAATGCAGAACAGAATTGTATTGGCACAAGAGAGTCTGGTTAACTTCTGAGTCATGCTGCAGATTTGGAGGATTAGAGGAAGAACAATGAGATTCTTTCAGGGACTGAGATAAGCATATTGTGAAAATAGATGGGCAGCGATGGTGCCAGAAACTTTTTCTGGACCGAAAGATAAGAGAATAAGATATGGTCTTAGAAATTGTGTGAACTGAAAAATTAATTAAACACTGATTGTGTAAAATCCCTCTGAAGAAGAAAACATCTAATTTGAGCTAACAATCTAATTCATCAAAATCACAGTATCAGTAATTAAAGGAGAAGCTAATAAACCCCCAATGCACATTCAGCATTGGGGGTTTATGCTAGTAGTTTAACTACAATAGTAGCGCACTGTTAGTTCAGTAACAATAACATTTGCATAGTGCGGTTTTGGCCAGTTTACATGAACTTAACAGTGAAACTTTAAACTGCCTGTGGCCATAAAAGGAAAGGAATTACTTTTTATTTTTATGTTAGCATTGCTTCTCCACTGTAATTGAACCCCATGACCAGCCCCGCCCCCTTTGTCTTTCATCCTAACAGCTGTGAAGGCTTGCCCAGGCAATGCATTTACCAGACAGCTAACAGCACTGCTGCAAATGATTCGGCTGTGCTCAGTCCTCACAGAAATCACTATATTCATATTTAGCCAAATTCATGACTGCCCAACATATAAAACACATGAGTAACATGTTTTATATGCTACTCATACAAGTCAAAATTCATTCCCCATAAATAGTATGGTATATTTTCATTCATGTTTTAACTGTGAACAGTTGAGAACCAGGTAGCATTTTTATTGTCATAATTTTACATCACATCGGTTTGATCTTTTTTGCTAAGGTAGTTTGACCTACTTTTTCTAAATAACTTTAGTTTACCAAACTAGATTTCTCCCCAGGGTCACTTTGCTGTAATTCAACTACTTCCAGAGTGAAGAAAGAGGTAATTAGCATAGCAAAGCTATGCTTTCAAAGTAGCTTCCTCAACACTGAGCACACTGTATGCATTAGCAGTAAGAAGCACTGAGACACCGCGATGTCCAGGTTCACTTTAAATGAGATAAAGAGCGCTTCGCCTGTCTTGCACTGCACTGTGCACAGTTTGCAGTAAAATGCATCATTTGCAAGCTGCTACCTGGGAAATGATATTCATTACGCGTGAGCTCTTCCTGGCACAAAATACATCTGTGTCTCACAAATTAACTGAGCGCCAGCCTACAGACTTGTTTTGACGCAATTTGTCATGCCAGCTTCATTTGCCCCATTTAAAGCGGCAATTAGAAATTGGCTGCACTGGCTAAGCCCTGGGGTAAGTCACACAGACACAGTTCTCGACCTTCTCACCCACTGATACTGTTTTGCCAGTGGCCTCGTTGATGATCAAGAGTGTTACATTTTTGCACCCTGAAGGACGCTCAACACGTTAGTCCCTTAGGTGTAATCCGGTGATGTATTCTGCTTCATTACCATTTCAAAATGCAGAATTACCTGTCAGAGCTCTATTGGGAGCCAGTGTTGCCAGCACTCCCACACCCACAGTAACAAAGGGTACTGCCTCTTAACACATAGATTGTCATTAAATGAAACTGGAGCTATTTGTAGGTTCATTAATTACACCCTTTCACACACCACTTCCCTCTGCCTGGAACAAAGGGAAGGTGAACGAGGACTTCCATTTTTGCTGTACATCAATGTCAGATTACAGCCATCCTGGCTTCAACTTGCTTCCCTTGCGCTCTCCGTGTGCCCCGGAGATATGTGATTAATTATAATGAAAGGGGGAAAAAGTGACACTGATGTCCGTGTGTATACACTGTCACCTTAAACTTTATACAAGAGTCATGGCCGTGAAATTGGAGGAACTCGCTCAGAATTTTTATGATCATCCCGTCTTGTTCTCAGTATATGATTTCTGTAATAGGTGGTTTGAAATGTCATGCAAAATCGTGTCCATTTCCTTCAAGCGACTGAATGTTCTGCTGAAATTAGCTTGGAAGGCAATATTAGTCTTGAGTCATCATCCCGTTACTGTTTAGCTCTAATGAGTAACTGGAACATATCTGGTTGTTTGCCCTGGAATGTGATACTTTACTGTGCATTAGGCACTCTAGACGAGAAAACACAGCAAAGTAAAGTTGAAGGCAGTTGTGAGAGGATGCTATTTCCCACTTTTCATAAACATGAGCTAATGAGCCACTGAGAGTTGACCAGAAAGCATCAGTCTGTCTGCTTAATGTTTGTGCAGAGATTGAGAATGTAAAGCTTATATAACAGTAGCAAAAGTTTACTTTGCTTTTCAAATAGGGGGCTCATATGCACGCGTAGATTCATCAAATCGTAACATGCTTAAGTCAGCATTTAATTGTCACCACTAATCTGTCACATTTAATGTCTTAATTAAAATTATAAATCATAACACCTCATGCGTCTCTGTTAATAATTGAAATCATCCCCCCACATAACTAATCACAAAGCTAACAAAGCTAATAAAAGTACATAAAACTCAATCCTTTTGTTGAATGAGACAAATTTAAGTGTCTTTTTAAACACACACCAGCTGTTCACATACATCTACAAAGAGCCACGGCCTTTTAATGGAAGGCAGGTGGCCTAAAAATAAATGAAAATAGTTCAAGTCTGTATTATGTCTGCACTCAAAACAGGTCTTTTTCCCTCTATATAATAAACAGACTGTTTCAGAGGTCATCACTCCTAGTGCATTATGGGAAAAGTGCTCTGCTAGAGTAATAAACTTCAGTGTGTCTTTATCTGATAAGAGCTGCGGTTTTACCCTCGATTTATGGCTTCATTAATCTGTGAGCCTTGTATTTTTCTAACCTTGTTAAATCTTCTAGACTTATCTCGGTGCAGATGCACATTTAAAGGTTTTGATTTAAACAATTGCCATTCAAGTTAACGAGCAAACGATGAAATCAAGCTCCTCTGTATATATATTTTTATGACCTTAAGCAAAGAAAAAAGCTTTTCCCTTCATTATTTACATTCAGTAGATTCTGAAATGTTTACTCACAGTGACATGTTGAATGACAAATAACTGAGCTTTAATTAAATAATAGTTTAAGAATAACATTGTAATGTCCTGTGATGCAAAAAATGAAGATGACATGAGGAAAAAGGCCAGGCTATTGTCTCTCTCAACACCAAGTTTGCCAAGTAAGCAGACTATCAGATGGATTTTCACATATGCACATGTTCCTGCTTCTATTCTGATGATTTTTGGTACTTGTCCATTAAAAATTGCATGCTTGTTTCTCTCAGTAGATTCACAATAGACAGAGGCAAGAAAGAAAGCAGCAATAACACATAAATATTATAGAAATACCATAAAGGTTCACAGAAGTGTCAATAAATACATAAATGAGTGTTTAAACTTGTGCAAACATAGACAGAAATATAGTGTATAAAGTCGAAACAGAGTTCAACACAACCTGAATTATTTTAAGGCAGCTTTCTTGCAATTTCTTTAAGTAGTCTTTGGGAATAGTTCTCCAGCGTTCCTGATGGACATTCAAAGCTCTCCTTTGGATGTCGGCTGCCTTTTGTTGCATTCTTTGTCAAGATGATCCCACACTGCATCAGTGATGTTGGGGTCTGGGCTCTCATACTGTTCCATTGTGTGCTTTTCTATCCAGGTATGCTTTTACTCCAATGGCAGTGTGTTTGGGATCATTTTCATCCTGAAAAAAGAAGACGTTGCCAATCAGACACTTTCCGAATAGTATTGTAAGATACGTCAAAATCCGATGATACTTTTATGCCTTCATAATTCCAACAATTTTAACAAGATCCCCACCATTACAGGCTAAAATCCAGTCCTAAACCATGACAGTCTCCACCATTTTTTACACATGGCTGTAGACACTCAGTGTCATACCTTTCTCCTGACCTCCTCCATATATGATGACAGTGATTTGAACCAAAAACCTTAAAATTTGGATTCATCACGCCAGAAGACACGTTGCCTCTGATTTTCAGTCCAGTTCTTGTGTAATTTTGCACACTTCAGCCTTTTTACCCTTCCTTAATAATTGCTTCTTGACAGCTGCCATTCCTGTTTCTTAAGGGCCTGATTTCAGATACTTTTCATCTACTGCATAGTTTTTTTAGGACCTGCCACTTCTTCTTTTGTCCTGCACTTGTCCGGTTTCCATCACTTTATTTAAGAACCCACTGCACACAATGTCACAAAATGCCAAATTTTCAGCTAATAGCCTTGTCGGAATCACCCTCGCTATGTTATGCCTGTCAAACTGCTATCATGTTTTTTAGATTCGGCAAAAGAGATGGGAACAAATTATGTGTATTTATGACAGGCTGCTAATAACAATGTGCCTGAAGAAACAGTTTAAAATCAACCTTTTGCTAAGTTGTCTGTCATGCACAACAATGCTTCATCCCTTCAGTTAGATATCTTTTTTATCCTTGGATATTTCAGTGTGTTGTTAAGTGGCTTAACAAAGAAATAAGAAAAAAACCTCCTCTAAAAATGGTCAGGTACAAGGACTGGACTGATAATAACTTTTTTTAAAAAGCAGCCAAGGTCCAAAGCAGAAGTCTGGAACACCTAGGAAAGGCCTGGGGAACTATTACTAAGACCAGTTTAAAAAATACGAGCACGCCTAGCTCTTTGGAAACAAAATGCACTAAAAAATTAAAGAAAACACATCAGATCTCGATGGGGAAAAAATCTTGCTGGATATCTACACAGTTAAGGACTGGGTAATGTTGTGGAAATGGAAGGATCCCACATTGTCGATTAATTGGTCAGAGACATTCATGCCAGTGGCCTACTGGAGGTCATTTTGCAGGGCTAAGGCAGTGCCCATTCTATTCCTCCTTGCACCAAAGAGCAGATATCGGTCATGACGATGGGTTTGGGGCTTTCTACAGCCCTGTCCAGCTCACCTACAGTGACTGCCTGTCTCCTGGAATCTCCTCCATACTCTTCAGACTGTGCTGAGAGACACAGGAAACCTTCTGGCAGTGGCATTTACTGATGTGCCATCCTGGGGGAGTTGTCCAGGTATCACCCCATGCCACCAGTAGTGACACTGACCCTAGCAAAATGCAAAAATAGTGAAAAAAACAGTCATAAAAAAACATTCCTGTTTTGGGGATTATCTCACTGTTGCCCTTCTAGTGCACCTGTTCTTAATTTCATTAACACCAAAGCAGCCAACACCCTCTGGTACTTAACTGCCCAGATTAATATCCCAGACGTTTAACTGCCTTGATGTTATACTCTTATTAAAAAGTTTTCCTTTAGATTTTTTAGTAGTATATACATAGAAAGATTTTTAGACAGTACTACACATTGACCTTAAAGTATACAAAAGCAATAATACCAGCCTAAACTACATAGGGTGTTAAATTCATAAAAAATGTTAACAATATTACCCTAAAATGTTGAGGAAATGACACACGTTTTTTGAAAACCCTAAACCTTACATCTCCATAATCCTACAAAAAATAGCATCAACCTTAATGGAACTATATTTCATTCTTTCACTTGCCTGAATCTTGTAAACTGTTTGAAGAATTACATTCATTAATACGGCGTATCCCAATTAAACACGATCTGTCTATAACATCTGACCTGAGAGTTGATGAAGATTCATATATGCAGCACTGACAGTGTGCTACCTGCTCTCTCTTTCCAGATGGACCTGTGGATCTTTTTCCAGCCTCACCATCATGCTGTCTGCCAGCAATTCCCACCTTTGATCTTTGCTATCTGGCTCTCATCTTTTGAGGTGTGTCTAAGGCGGTGATTGAAGGTGATGGGGTGAATATTAGAGACTGACATTTCTCTGTCATCTGACATCACAGGCAGCACATTTCAGTGCAGCCAGTACAGGTGCCACGTCCTCTGAAGTTCTCCATTAGACTTCACAGCCTCTGTTAGAAGACAGAGGACTGAAAATGTAGGAAATAGCTTCTCTTTTTTGCAACTAAATACTATTAATTGCTTTATTGCTAAATCATTAAATGTTAGAAAAACAGAAAAAAAGATCCTCCGATTTGAGAAGTCGTAACCAGACATTTGGTGTTTTTGCCTTAATTAACAAGATATTTGTTTGTACATTTTTCATTCAGTCAACTAATCCAGCGATGGACACATTTTTAAGCATTTTTCTCAACACATTGCAGTTTGGTTCATCAATTTGACAAGTTGGAATGATGTGATTTTAGAGCTATAATTAATTATGTCTTTCTTCATGCCTTCAGTCTGTGATTACTTTGAAGTTTTCCCCATCAATAATTTAAGTTTGGACAAATTAAACAAATTTTAATCCTCTGATAGTAAATTCAGGCATTCCTTCTGGCAGGGGAAACAAACAAGCAAGCAAAGAAGACTTGGGTTTAGTCAGCCTTTTCAACTGGCTTAATGAGGCCCAGATCAGGTCCATTTCTCTTGTCACCTTTATCTAGTAAAACACATGCATTACATCTCGGTTGACCATGACTGCCACATCTTTTTCTTCTCCTTTTAATCTCACACTAAACCACAGCTGACCCTCCCAGGCTTTCCCCTGCTTGAGGATTCAGACTTGTGTCTTGTCATCTAAAATGGAGATGTATGGGCTTGTGCCGCCAGCCTCGATTGAGGCTTGACGTGTAGCAGGGTCTCAGGTGTCAGGAGCCATTTCCCGGCCAGGGTCCCGACCAGAACGAGATTAGGCCCATTTATCTGATTTCAGATTGCTCTAAACCTATTTCAACTGTCATTTACTCTGCGAGTGGGTCATTAGACCTACATCTGTTTTGTTTTTGTGCCGGGTCTGTGGCTCTATGTGTGTGTGTGTGTGTGTGTGTGTGTGTGTGTGTGTGTGTGTGTGTGTGTGTGTGTGTGTGTGTGTGTGTGTGTGTGTGTGTGTGTGTGTGTGTGTGTGGTGGGTGTGAGAGTGTTTGATCAGATTATACCAAGATCAGCAGCAGTGTATGAACATATGAGATAAAACTAATTTGCCTGTCATAATCTCACTAAGATGAAGACAACAATGACATTAATTGCAGTAACTACTGACTTCTGATTGATTACACTGGCAGTGTGTGTGTTTGAAGAGCAAAACAACATGCCAGAATTCAAACCTTTACACAGTACCATAACAATAAACACAACACACGTGTTTTCCTGTAAAACTTATATTATCAGAACTGATATTAGTACTTGTATACAACTCAGTAAGAAAAACTGATCTTTGATGGTAGCAGAGTATAACATTTGTGAAATTCAAACACACATAATCTATGCTACTTCACCACTTCTTTTGGAAACAGGTCAAATTAAAATGAAAGCCCCTAAGAAACACAACACAATCCCCCAACTGCCATCAAAAATATAATGGAATACATTGGAGCTCACATTGATTTCTGTGTCTGCACTCGATTGTTCTGCAGTAAGATTCAATTTTGTGAGAAATGAAACTGACTTACTGTTGTGTTAGATTTTCTTTTAAAAGATTACAATGACTGAGGCATTTACAAATGACTCTAGATGGGTTTCCACCCTGTAAAGTGGTATTGAACTTTTTTTGTTTATTCTGTTGCATCCCGTCAGCCTGAATTAGCCTTGCACCTGATGACGGGTTGCAACCAAATCTAACTCAAATGCTAATGGTAAACAGCTACTGGTTTTTGGCTGCGTGCCTCCTTTTCAGTCAGTGCTGATGTGTAATACGTGGAGTAATCTGACAGGACTTTCCCAGCAGGAGATCAGCAAGCTACCTTTCATAAGATTATAGAATTATGTGTTTCAACCAGCAATTATCTTTCACAGTAGATGATGTAATATGGTAAACCAGGTTCCACACGCTGCTGGCAAAGAGCCTCATAATCTGCTAGCATGACCAAAAGAAAAACAAACAGACCTCATGAAGGGACTAACAATGAATCTAAAGGATACATGCCATTGAGTTGATGAGTACGGATCAGAGTACGTCACTTTTGCAGGTATGAGTCAAGGAACATGCCAATTCAATGCAGTTTAGTTCAAATCAAATCAGTTCAGTTCAATTCAATGCTTTATTGTCCCACAAGGGGAAATTAGTTTCCTCTTGGTAGCACAAAAATAAAATGCTTCCAAAACAGAATATGCACAAGCGCTAGACAAACTATTTCTGCCAGATCTGCTGAACAATAAAAGAAGTCCTTGTCCTCATACAGAATATTCTCCCTAGTATTCATATTGTGGTTAGTAGAATTTCATTGTGCAGGGAAACATGTACTCTGCAAATGATAATAACATTTGAACCCTGAAATACATTGTACTAGTTGAAAATCCATCCAATCATGCTTTTTTTCTTCTGCTTATCCAATTCAGGGTCACAGGGGTGCTTGAGCCTATCCCAGCTGACCTGGCAGAAGAAGCAGGGTACACACTGGAAAGGTCACCAGTCTGGCATCGGGCTAACATAGAGAGACAGCCAGCCATTCACACCCACACCTACAGTCAATTTAGAATCACTAGTTTATATAATCCATGCACATTGGACCACCTTCCTTAAAAAACGTAGCTTTTCTTTTGGTGAGATAGCTTGGTTTTACTCATGCATTAGACATACTGATACACAAACTCCCAACCCTAGTGGGTCCCAATAATGAGGCGCTCTCAGACCCAAGGGACTCTAAGGATTTCTGTTCATAACTGCATAGCTTCTCTACCTTAAAGGTTTCTTTTTTTCCCTTTCTGGTTGGATTCACAATGCCAACAGAAAATGCTACCAAGACCTAATAGCTGGCAGTTAGAATAGAAACAGCAGAGCACAACAACAAGCTGCAGGACAACATAAGCAAAGATGTATGTTTGGTTTTTTTGATTACAACGATACTAAAAAAGCCAGGGTTTTAGCCTGAAAGAATATTAAGTCCAGCTATGGGCTTGTAATTTCAAAGTACTATGATGTAATTTCCTAATTTTGTCAGGAGAGCTGTGTGGGTGCTATTCCTCACACACTCTGAGTGTGGTCTTTCATGTTGCAGTTTATTCATTTTCTTACGCCCCTGCTTCCTTGCGTACTTGCCTCCAAGACAGCAAATTAAGGGGATATGTGGAAAAAATATAGTTTTTCACTTTTTCACCCTAAAGTAGGGGTGCGCTGATCCAATATTTGGATGGGATATCAGTCTGATACTAACCCAATAAGCTGAATATTGTTGACAGTAAGCCAACCCATGGTCTGATCAGATAGCAGCCACTAATGGCAGAGCTAATGCAGCATTTAGGGAGCAAACAGCTGTTTGAAGGCGTTTCACGCTGATACAACCACAGCTTCTGTTTTTCTGTTTGCTGAAGTTTTTTAGTTAACTGTAAGCTGGGATCCAGGTGAGCTGACATGAGTTTAAAGATCTGATAAAGATGATGTTTTTTTCTCTCTGTCTCACTTGGTCATTTACTTTCACTCTGATCAGTGAACCTAAGAATGCAGGTTTTAGGCAATACCACACTGGCTACACTTTTGAGTTCCAGGAGCTACGCATCGCTAACATCTGTTGGGACAAATGTTTCCTAGCACTCCCAGGAATATTCAGTTGTCTCCTCAGCTTGTTTTCACTACCTCGGTAAACCATCCTGCTATTTGAATTGCTTGCAAACTTTAGGGAGTCCAAAGTTACTTTAATTTATTTTAGGTGTTATGCCACGCATGCTCATCTTTCTATACTGCAATACAATTCTATTAGTAATCATTTTAATTAATCATATTGTAATTTTACAAGTATCCATACTTTTTCAAATAATTTGAATTTTTCTTTCTCCCTTCCTGTTTTTTTTTTTTTTTTTTTTTTTGCACTATTTTTTTACACTATGAATTTTTAGTGTCTTTGTATGAGTTTATTATGGTTTTATTTAAATAAAGATTCTGAAAGAAATGAAAAATCTGATTACTACTCTAAACACCTCAATTACCTTAAAAACTGCTGGAAAGTGTGAATTATAAATTACTTTTAATTTTAATATTGCAAACTTGCACTTTTAAACTACATATGATAATTTAAG
The DNA here is from genome assembly GCF_036321145.2 of Pelmatolapia mariae. Taxonomy (NCBI): domain Eukaryota; kingdom Metazoa; phylum Chordata; class Actinopteri; order Cichliformes; family Cichlidae; genus Pelmatolapia; species Pelmatolapia mariae. Next base: position 23,739,075 of record NC_086243.1, on the reverse strand, counting down.
ATATTATCATTTATATTCTTATCATCTCTTTCTCCTCTTCTTTATCTGCCTCCTCCACCACTGCTCTCTGTCCTCCTACATCTCCACCTCATCCGCTTCTAGTTCACCTCAGGTCTTAACTCCTAAACTGAATGCAGGGCTCTAACACACCAAAACATAGCTATACATGCTTATTAATTCCAGATATTTTCACAAATACTTATTGTCAGTAGATTAGACATGCAACCCTCTCATTGCCAAACAGGTAATATTATGCCGGCTAATGTTAGACTCCAGTGTCAGTAGATGACATTATTTATTTATGGATTTATTTATTTATTTATTTGGGGGTCAGGGGGTTATTGTTTAAAGGTATTAGTATTTCCAATGAATGGGTTAGGCTTCTTTATAGCATTATGAATGGATGTTTCAACTGTATCATGAAAGGGTTTCAACACTACCCATGCCAGATACACCTCGCTTATAAATACACCCATTATTTATAAGACAACTACGGAAACCATAAACTAGGAAAATGTATACCAACTTTACTGGGTTTACTCCATTGGGTTAATGAACTTAGTAAACTCAAAATTACACCTCTGAACTCTTTAGTAAACGTCATATAGACCAAACTACATCTCCAATAGCATGTCTGAACTCTTTAATGAGCTGAAGAAACTCTGATCATAGCTCCAAACTATTTAAAGCGTCTTAATTTTTATTGCAGAAACGTACAGAAATAAATTTGACGGCTGAGTAAAACACCGGAAAACTAAACTAAAAACTTTGCAGGTCTTTAGTTTACAACTCAGTAATAGCATATTAATAGTAACATAATGAGGCAACAATAAATAAAAGTAATAATAACCATATATTATTTAATTACCAAAGTAAAAAGCAAAGCATGTTACCACGACACTATGGAAATGAAAGGGGCCTTCAATCATTATGTTATATGTAATAAATCTTATTTATTACATATTACCACTTATAGCATACATTGTATTGCATTAGAATGTTTCCATCACTGGTTACAGTTAGAAAATGAACTGCACTGTATATAAACTAGAACATGTTGTACTTATTACTTAATGAAGCAGCATTTTGTTATACGCTTGACCACAAGACAGGAAATGTGGTTTTACGAGAAAGGGAGAGTGTTGGATGGCGCAGAACTGTTTTGGGTTTTGTGTTGTTCTTCTTTAGTGTTGCTTTCCTAGTTACAGAATAACAGTGACAGAAAACCAATTTATTCCTAAAGAAAAGTGCATCTGTGTCAGTTTGGTTTCATGCTGATTTAGCCTAATTTCCAGCTGTGAGTGGATGTCATTGCCGTATTTAGAAGCTGTTCATCTGGGAGTGACTGTCCCGGAGCTTGCCAGAAGCGTATAAGGCATTTTTTTTATTTCTATTTTTGTTGTTCTTTGTCTTGATAGCTCCCTGCTTTGCAGTTTTGAAGCAAGATTTTTACAGTAAAGAAAATCTTGCTTCTAAGTTTCTAGTTATAGTTTGTGTATATAGTATTGTTTTCTGTAACTGCGCTGTAAGGAACAAGAGTTTGTATTTCAAATTAGATCAAGCTGCCTCTCCTAAGGCACATGGTGTGCTGTAGTTCTCTTTGGTGACATTCCCATTCTTGTTTACATATTCCTTCCTTGTGTCAGTCTCCAGTGTGTGTGTGTGTGTGTGCGTGTGTGTGTGCTTGTGTGTAGGGGCTTCATCCTATACCACCCCTCAAGGAACCCCCAGTCTTTCCCTGTAATGAGGACATTCTTCCTGTTGGAAGGTTAATGGCAGACAGAGAGAGGTACCTGACGATTCCAAAACCTCATGACTCCTCAGGCAATTTCACACAGAACCTCTCTCTTTTTTTGTCACTGGTAGGAGAGTCCATTCACTGTGTGAATGAGTCAGGTAAATCCAATTCCAAAAGGCAATGGGATTTGAGATGGGGAGCAAATTGCACCAAGGTGATGCTGAACTGGTCAAGAGACCCTTGAGGAAAAAAAAAGTTACCTTGTTCCAACACAATAGAGGACATTGCTGTTATCTTTGCTGTTAGTCGTGTTTTTATAATTGATTTCCCCCTGTGGCACAATGGCTGGGCAATAATGAAAAGCCCGTCATTCCTGTCCTTTTGTGATGTACGTTGATGAGGTCACTGGCTCAAGGTGGCCGAAGCTATGGACTGCATAGTGCACGCAGGAAATGGTCAAAGGTTGAGGACATATGAGCAATCTATTTTAGGAAGCACTGTACATTCAAAGCAGACGAGGACTGAGGAGTGGTCACTTTGCGGTCATGGAATTATATTCAAAGTGCAGTGCTTGTGATATTTCCTTACAACAAGCACTGCTGCATAGTCACATTGTTTTGTATTTGTGTGTTCACTGCATTTTCTGAAATCCAATTTGTATTTCTTTTAAACCTACATAAGTAAATACATATTGACTTTAGTTTGAAATCACACAAGGTTGTGCAGGAATGCAGTGGCATCGCTTTCTAACCCCCGACTCAAGGCAATACTGAGTTGTAGCTTGACTAAAACGGTCATTAGAGTCTTAATTGTTAATAGCAGCTCAATTTATCTCAGCGGAAATGCATTGTAAACTCTGCCTATCTGACAGACTATTGCATTTGAGCAGAATGTGATCATTAAAGTAGCAGTTCTGTAGTTGTGGTAAATAATGTCTCATCTTCAACTCTCTATAAAAAGTTTTGTGATGGACTTTTTCTCCCATAATTGCTTCAAGGCAACTTGCTGAAATGTGATTTAGGCAGTCAGTCTTAGAATCTGTCAAATTAATCCACTCCAGCCCGTCACATATCAAATCCTTCAACTGGAAGCAATTGTTGTAGGTGTGTTCACTAAATTGGAGGTAAAGACTGACAGGACACAATTATTAGTTAATTCGGGTTAAAGGTTCTTTTTAAAGACTCTCTAATAGTTTTTCTTTATTAAATAAGAAACCTGAGCAGGTGAAGTGCATCTTTGTTTCATAATTTAGAGAGTTTACACGACACCACATAACTAAAAATACTTTAAAATCCATGATTGCCAGCTCTCTTTTTCTTCATTTGAACGCTTCCTTGGGGGTTTTACTAACGTGCTTTGGCCTTGTATCCCTGAAATTCACCCAGTGCAGTTCAGTTGTGTTCTGGCTCCAACAGGGCTGCTGGATCTGTTCACACCTGCCTAAGACAATGCTTGCATATCCATGAGATGTACCATGGCATTCTAGACTTTCAAAAGATCAGCTCACTGGGTGAGCAGGCAACCACATACCACATGGTCGAAGTGCAGCGGCCCGGGTTCTCTTTTTCCCCACTTTCCCATTTATTTTCATTGCTCCACTGTATAGCAAAAATGCCTAAAAAATAATCTTAAGAAATAAAAATGAATTGTTTATCATTGAGCTCATGTCAAGCAGTGCAGACCAGATGAGAAGGGCAAGAAAGGATTTAAAGACCCCATTCAGTTAAAATGCTATGCTTCTGAAATGCTCCCGGCATGTTTCAGGAATTAGTCAACCAGTCAGTACACAGTTCTCCATAGTCAATAAAGGATTTCCATATTTTATAGAAGAAATTGATTTCATTCTTTTACACGCAAGTTATCTTTTCAAGAGTTATGCGATAACTTCCAAAATCCATAATCCATTTGGCAATGGAGAGCAGAGTTCTATGTCATTATAATACATTTTTTGGCAAATGCCAGTGTAAGGTTAGACTTAGAGAGGGTGCACAAGAGGCATATCACAGAATCTGCTGGAAAGGCAGCCCCATGAATTTCAGATAACACATCACAGGTCCCTGCCAAAAACCTTGTACTACCCTGCCAAGTGGAATAAAGGAATGTGCCCTCTACAAGACCACATCTAAAATGTAGGGATGAGTGTTAAACCTGCACTGGACTGGCATTTTTGGTACATGATCTCTCTCTCTCTCTCTCTCTAAATATATATACATATATATATCCATACACATATTATGTACATATTTCATTTCATTTTGTTTGACTATAGATATTAAAGCAGGTTTTTATAGTTCTTAGTTGCACTGCAGCATGTGACAATAATTAAAAGCTGCATTTTAGCTGTTAGCAGCAGCAGTGGTCAAAGCAGCCATTCATTTTACCTTAATCCTTGAATCTCTCTCTTCCTACTTATGTCCCTCCAACTATTTTCTTACCACGTTCATTTCAGTGGTTGCCCGTATGCCAGATTACCAGTCCAGCCCCGTGTTAAACTAATGTAGCTCGGAGGGGGTAGGATAGACCTGATGTAAAAAATGGACTTGAATGAACTTACATCTCAAATTAAAAGTGTACACCTAAAATAGATGGCACAAAACTTTCTTTGCATCTAAATCTCCTGCTTACATCTGGGCTTTTCCGGTTTACAGACACAAAAAGGTCTCGGATGGAGTGGGGGGTTTGGGGTTTTTTGTTGTTGTTTTATTCAAAGGCCTCTGAGAGAGCTCCTTAAATCTTGGCCTGATGTTTATGTTGAAAAAGAGCACCAGACCCTAGATGTCAAAAGTTTAGATAAAACCATTTCTCCTTGTCAAGTTCTGAAGAGCCCTTTAATATAGTCTTATGGATTAAAATGATACATGTAACCCCGGGGCTTTACTTTTTAAATTAAATGTGACTTTAGTTATCTTTTATGGGGTTTTTTTTTTGATTGAGGCTTTGTTTCATAGAGGATCAAACATAAATGTCAAAGAAAGCCACTTTAGTTTTTCACGTCACTCTAAAAACGATGAAAAAAATTGTGTAGAACTTCAAATTGGCCCATTTATTGTTCGTTCGCTTTGTTTCGAGTGGCATATTTATTGGCGTCCATTGCCTTCTCAGAAACGAATAATAATTTTCCATGAAATTTATTAGAAATTGTATTTCTGTGTTACAAAGGTGGCGGATACACTCTGTAATAGAGCAGGACTGCATGAAAGAAGCTATTTTAATTCCATTAGTAACCTGTAGCCTTAATAACTCTCAGCCATGCTGATGAAAAATATTAGCATGAGCATTACACTTTAAAACTACCTCTCTTCTAATGTATGATTGTTCCCAGTCCCTTAATAACTACACCCTCAGAGTTTAATTAACTTTTAAGCTATTTTTTATTATTTTGTCATACAGCAACAACAGACCAGTAAAGATTCTGTACACTTAATGATGCGTTTATTCATGTTTCTGTTTTTATTTGTTCCTTTCTATATTTGTTTCATAATATCATTAATACAAAGAGTTTGAACTGAATGTATCCTCTTGAGTTTTATTGTAATTTATTTTTGCATGTACTGCACAAACTGAGGAAAAGAAAGCAACTAAATGATAAAATCTTCAGTCTAATTGTGATAGTATTTTTCTGTTTATTGTACATTCTCTTTCCCTTCATCTCTCAACCGGACGTGGTGGATTGCTGCACTTACCTCAGCCTGGTTCTGCTGAAGGTTTCTTCCTGTTAAAAGGTCTCTTGAGTTTTTCCTTCCCGCCATTGCAAAATGCTTGCTCATAGTGGGTTTGATTTGATTTGATTTGATTGTTGAGGTTTTGGCTCCAGAATACTATAAGGTCTTAACTTACAGTATAAAGCACGTTGAGATGACTATTGTTTATACCTTGTTTTGCATCCAAGTTTTCATTAACAGACTGGTTAGAGTTAAAGATTGGAACAGTGTAAATATCCATCCTTTTCTTATTGTGGAATTTTGTGAATACCTAAAAACTACAAGTGGATATTTTGCAACTGCAGCTTCAGATATCTTGACCAGGTCGATACATTTTTTTTTACTTTCGGAATATATCAATAACGATGTTCTCACATTATATTCATAGAAAACAAAATCTGGTCACAATTGTATATCCTTGCTGAAATGAAATTGTTTATAAATGTATTTTCAAGAATTTGTAAGGATTGTCACATCCAATACAGTGTTAATAAAGAGAGATTTGGTTTCCACAAAAGTGAAAATGGTGCTGAGTCATCAGATGTTATGCCACTTTATTGCCGGTGGTCACAACGCATTTGTTGGAGTTATCAATACTTCAACATTCAAAGGCAGAAAAAACAGTCTGGCAGTTTCTGCACATGTGATAGTTGACCTCCTGTTCACCTCTGAAGCTGCAAATCTGAAAGATGTCACTGTGATTATCAGTGAAGTGAAACGATTGTAGCAAACTCAATACAGCACAGCAAACATAGAAATAGTACAAGGTTTGCTGTATACCTTTTGCCATCAGACGACCCAAGCCCATCTCTGGAAATTGCCAGAACTTGTTGGTTGACAAACAGAAGAGTGGCTGTAGTTCAGCCTCCACACAGAGATACATGGATCCAAGTGCTTTGCTAGCTCCACTCTTGACATCATCACAAAGGTGGAAAAAGATCAAATCTGATAGAGTAAAAAATTCCATAGCTGCAAGGTTGTGATCCACAGCACAGCTTGCGATGCACAGATGATGCAGAGATGTGGGACGCTTATATCTTCTTCTCCCCTCTGTCTAATATTTGCACGTAATCACTCTCCCTGCTGAGCAAGAGCACATTCTACAGTACAGTACATGAAAAACGAGGAGGTAAAATCATCATGACAGCTTGCAGCTCACTCGTGTGCATGGAGACACTGTACAACCAGGCAAGCATGAACACTCATATATTCATCTTTTCTCGGTATGGCTCACATCTTCTTCTTTTTTTTGTAGACCAATACACGCATCCCTCCAATCAGGTCTTTCTGCAAACTTAAACCTGAGGTGATGGGGGAACAAAACACAGGACATGATTTTCCTTCTCAACTGGGTGCTGAAGCTCATTTGAATTCTGTTATGCATGTAACATAATGACTCAGTGGGATTAAGCTGAGAACTACTGTTTCAACCTCCCACATCTTGACCCCCTCAGTATTAAATCCAGTTGTTGAAAGAGGTCAGCTCTCGGATTGTGCGTGAACGGTGGGCTGGCGTTCTTGTGTATATCTTGGTTCATGACTGCCTTGATTAATTGCAGGAGAACATAAGTCTTGTTGAAACAGAGCTTGTGTAATTAACTATCCACTCAGGCTCTGCCTTGAAATTAATAACTGTGATGTTTAATCAAGATTTACATCAAACAACGAGAATGCAGTATGAATATTTGCTCGTACTGTGCCCTATCACTTTGGCGATAGGCTTCGCTCTCTATTATTTTTCACCATATTCCCAGTAGTGATATTACACAAAATTATGGAAATAAGCCCAACTTGATCAGTTATATGTGGTATCAGTACCTGCCTCTGAGGTACCGGTTCTTTAATTAATAGAACAGTAATTAACAGTTAAAAGTCAGGATCCTGAGAGAAAGTGAACTTGAAAGGCAAATCTAAACTAATGAGGTTCAACTTTGAAGTAATGAACTCTCTGAGTTTAGGGTAATCATAGGCTTCTGGGCTTTACTCAACTTATCTGGAAGACAGCGAGCAACATGAGGACGTACAGTTTTGTTGTATTCGTGACTTTTTTTTTTCTTTAAGTGGCAAGCTCAGTCTTGAAGTTATTGAGACATTATGGCGTGCAATATATCTGAGAGAGAACGGGCTTTAGAAGAAGGGTTTAAGTTTGTTTTGTTTTTTAAGAAAGATATCATTTATACTATTTCTTTTGTTTTTCACAAAGCTGCTGCACACTTCAGTGAAAATGTTTATTCTTGAAATGTATTTGCAGGCTTGTTTTGGCTAGTTACTACAGCTGTAGCCTAGCAAGATATAATAGTCATCTCCTGGAAAAATGTCTATAACTGAGGCCATAATGATGTACACATCTGAAAGGGACAAGAATTGAAGTAACAGACTGAAGATCCTATATGTTTTACCAATTTCTCACCATTTTATATCATCATCTACAGTATAAAATATATGTAAATAAGTTTGATTGAGTTGCCACCATGCTACCAGGTTTTTACAACATAGATTATATAACCAGTGATCTTAAAATGGCTTTTACACAATATTATTAGTGGGGGGGTGGGGGGTTGTATTTGGTGGTTTGTAAGCAAAGCGCAACATAATCCACCGCCTGAGTTTCTCACTCTCTGTGGCCTAAGTCACAGAGTCTGGTTAGTGACCACCTGTCATCCACTAGTCACTAGAGAAAATTATATATTCCTCAGCTGGTTGGTGAGAAGTTGCTGGCTGTCGCAAAGTAATCAGTGCTAAAAGTAAAACCTCTTTGTAAATGCCACGCTTGTCTTTCGTTTGCATAGATGCGAACTTGCCTCCAGTTCTTGCAAACTAACCACTGAGGTTAGTGAGAGCAAGCGCTTGGTGACAGTGGGAAGGAAAAACTTCCTTTTATGCAGAAACCTCCAGCACAACCAGTTCAGGGAGAGGCAGCCATCTGTCCAATACTACTGTTGGAAAATAGTAATTTTTGGGAGTAATGATGTTTGCAAGGCAGTCAAAAACCAATCTCTAGGCTTCTGTGACTAAGACTTAACAGGGATATTGCATGAAAGTGCTGAGCAGACCAATGGCTGATGTTTATCTATAAGTGGTCATAATATGCAACTAAAACCATCCAGCTGTGTGTAGATTCAAGAAAGAACATTTTGCATTTTAATTAGTGAGTGTCAGTCTTTATAATAAGATAACCAGGTTGTTTTCTGGCTCTGGCTTCATAACATCATAACTCAACAAGAGGATAAACTTTTACCTTGAGAATCAGTCAGTTTCATCCATACTTTTTTCAGAGCTTTTTAACTAAGTAATCCTTTCCAGTAAATATACAGTATTCTGTTTGGTTTCACACTTGGTGAAAAATAATGCATTTTAAAATTCAAATCAATATTATTGACACTTCAGGTGGGATGAGCTGGGAAATTTAAATGCAAAACACTCAGCAGTATTGCTTTCACCAACTAGGTAAGATTGCAAAACAAAAGACAATCCATAAAAAAAAATGGACTTGAGAAACTAATTATATGAGCTGGCAGCCAAGAAGTCAGCAAGGATCCATCAGCACTACACTTTTTCTTTTTAATACAATACATATTCTTTCTTCTTTTTGTTTTTGCTATCATAACAACAGATGCGAATATAAGGGGTTAAAACCTTGCTGCATGTGATACAAGTGTGTCTCTGGATGACACACACGTCCACACATTCAAACTTGGCACTCCCTCCAGCAGCCTGTCCACCTGACTTTTTCAGTGACAAGAAAAAAAGAAAGAGAAAGTGAGGCAGCAGGGGTTTTCTATAGCTCTGCTGTCATTAATATCAGGTGTACTTTCTCAGCCATGTAGAGGTGCTGCTGGGGCTTAGTCATTGATGGCAGTGGTCATTACATCTCACTGGCTCTTGTCTACCTGTCTCTGCCTCCACAGGACACTAACAAACCCTGCTGCCTCCAGTGAACCATCCAGCACAGAAGCACCCGGATAGAAAATGGGTGTGCTGCCAGTCACCTCAGTTACTGACACAGCTCCAGAGGGAGAGAATTAACAGCTCCCTATCTGCTCTAGCATATAAATAATAGTTATTAGACATGCTACTAGCATGGGACTTAAACTTTGTGGTCATTACTTCTCACGGTGAGACCATAAATAATACCACCAATGTCACTGGGCTAACTAAGGCCAATAAATTTTAATATACAGCAGAACCTGTTGTTAGCTCTCAACACACCTCTAGAACATTACAGTATTTGGTCACGCTCACAAATGCACTGGCATGCATTGTTAATGATGTACTCCACAACCACCTGAATCTTTTTGTTTTTGTGTATCATGAAAACATTCTCATTTTTTCCAAAGATCCAAAGGGTCACAGACAGCATGTCAGGAAGGTGTTGCAGAAACTCAGCTGAATGTTAAAGCTGAGAAATACGAATTCCATGTGCCAACTTTTTTCATTTTTTGGTTACATTTTGGAGAGTGGTCTGGTGAAGATTGACCCAAAGAAAATTAAGGTGGTAGCAAATTGGCTTTTCCCACATCAAAGAAGAAGCAACAACATGTTCTAGGGTTTGACAGTTTTCATAGGAGTTTCATTACTATAGCAGGATTATCACTCTCTATTTGGTACCCAGAAGCAGAGTTAACGTTTTAGTTCCTGAAAGAAAACGTTATTCTCACCCGGCCTGACCCATCCCTTCATGTTATTGTGGAGGTTGAAATTGGGGTGGTGGCTGTTCTGTTTCAGCACACTGGTAAGCTGCGCCTTTATGCTGTTTTATCTGCTCAACAGTAGTGGAATGTAATTATGATTTTGGAAATAAAAAGCAGTAGCAGTAAAATTAGCCCTATAGGAGTAGAGACTGTTTGGAGGAAGATGATCACCCAGACTTTAAAAATCTAGCATTTTCCCAGTCAGCCAAAAGACTACATTCCTATCACTGTTTTGTTTTTTTGTTTTTTTGGTTGGTTGTTGGTTTTTGACTTTACCAGAACCTAGCGCTCCAAATAAAGGAATCTCCAACCTGACACGTTATCCCAGCAGTTTCTCATCTGAAGATAGTACTCCCAAGACCATCTTCCCTTCAGCCTGTGTCCTGGGATCTCGGCAGTGGGAGATTGAAACCACCATCACCCAGGCTCAGGAACAGGAAGTGTATCTTACTCTAAAATGTTCACACAGTGAGATTTGCGTACTATCCTGGAGCAAGTTGTTTAAATGAATATTCTGTTGATCAACTTTGAAAAAGGACAGAATATCATATGTGTCTGCCTGCTCACATTGTTCTAGTATAAAGTCCTGTAAAGTGCAGCGTACATGGAACATTGTGTTACCTCCTATGATAGCGGGTAACACAGTGCTCCATGTTTTTCTCTCCTATCCCTAATGGCATAGTTTCCAATAGAGGTCTGCAGTTTGCATCACAGTTTTGAAGCAAATGCATTTGAAGCAAAAGCAACTCGACTTCTGGATTCCATCCAAAAAACAATGAGCAAACTAAGAAATGAGCAAACCAGGAGTGGGAAGCAGCCTTATGCTGCATACCCACTTCAAATCAGTCTGTCTAGAGTACACACCTTCCCTGGATTGAATATGTTCACAACACCGTGACATACTCAGCTACCGGTCTGATTCCTTTTGAACCTTACCTTGAATACTTACCCTAACTATTCCCAGCTCATGAAGGAAAAGCTCATGCCTCCATCTTCATCACTGATGCAAACTGGAATCAAATGAAGGCAGCGCTCTTCTGGACAGCAGATCAGAATAAGAAGCTGGCTGACCGATGGAGGACCCCAGCCCCTGTTTATAACCCAGGTCAGAAAGTTTGGGGGGGTTTTTTTGTTTTTAAGGCCATTCCTTTAAAGAATGAATTTAAAATGAAAAAGAAAACTGTCCCCTCAGTTCATTGAACCTTTGTTCATTGATAACATCGTTAAACCTTCTGCCATCAATGTCCAATTTAATTCAGTGTTATTTATATAGCACCAAATCACAACAACAGTTGCCTCGAGGTGCTTTATATTGTACTGTTAAGACCCTACCGTGATACAGAGAAAACAGCGAAAAACACGAATATATATAATATTATTATAATTATAATATATTTAATATATAATATGACCTCCTATGAGCCAGCACTTTGGCGACAATGGGAAGGAAAAAACTTCCTTTTAACAGTAAGAAACCACCTGCAGAACTAGACTCAGGGAGGGGCGTCCATCTGTCGTGACTGGTTGGGGGTGAAACAAAATCCATGGAAGTTGTTTGTTTTTAACCTTTTTTTAAATGGGGTTGTCAACTCACGTATAATATTTTTGAATTAAAAATGAAGGAGAATCCACACATTTCTGTGACATAAGGACAGACTCTTCCCCAAAGGCCAAGTAGAAGGAAGAAAAAATCCTGAACATATAATAAAGAATATGAAAAAAATCATGAAATGCAATCATCAATCATATAAACTAATATAGCATACATACAGTCTATGTTGTTAAATATGTATGCATGTGGCTATATCTGAATGAAATGTGTTGAATCCAATTTATAATCATTAGTATTCTTACAACATTTTTAAAAAAGTATATAATACTGCAAATGTGGAGGATTACATAAGTAAAACATCTTTATAAGCCGTGTAAAATTGTTTTCAGCTCATTTGGTACATTTTTAAATGTCAAGTTCTTGCTCATGATCCAATCTTAATGCTGTACAGTATGTTATGGTTGATACTGTATGACATTAAATGATGTATGTATTCATTTATTGTGTGCTAGAATCGCAGTAGGTAGGGGCATGAGTAGGAGGCTGGGTCTTGTAAAAATTACAAAGAAAGAAAATGTTGCATTATAATATTAAATCATTAAACGAGGTAGCATCTTCTTCTCACAATGTGAGGGTGCAGGTCGTTTCAAGAAGCTGCAAATGAAACCCAGTGGAGTGTCTCAAGGCAATGCTGATCAAAGAGTAATGAAAGGAAAGGAAAATGGCAGGCAGTGATAACGTGTTTGTACTCGTAGTCTTTAGTCAAACTAAAATAATATAAACATAAGTATCTATGCACATGCATGCTGCAAGTAAAATTCCCTACTTTTCAAAACCTTTTTTACTTCTATTCATTATTCAATTTTTATCTTTTTCTGACCTTCTACCTATTTTGCGCATGTGTGCACATACACTTCTGCCCAATTCATCAGTTACATATTGCTACTATTGTTTTGGACCCCTTTTTGTACGTAAATAAGTAAAATATATATTTATATAGCACCATTGGAGATACGGATCACAAAGTGCTCACAACAACTTTCAACGAATAAAATATAAATAATTAATAGTATCCACTAGTTAAAATCAGACCTATACGAATAAGCCTTGAGCTGCTCTTTGAAAGTTTCCACAGATCCCACATGTAATCCATTCCTTAGTTTAGCAGCTGCTACCTCAAGCACACAGTCTCCTTTGGTTTCAGTCTACATCAAGAAACTACCAGCAGGTTTTGGTCAGAGCTCTGAAAGTGATCACCAAGATTTTAAACTGAAGTTTAAACTTTATGGGGAGCCAGTGCGAAAGACAACAAAATAAGCATGTAGTAAGTAGCCTCCATTTGTAAGCAAAGCATTTTGCCTTCATGGTATAAATGCTACAAGATGCTGGAAAAATTCCTTAGAGATTTTGGTCTGTGTTGACATGATCACCAACAAGAGCTTGAAACATTGATACAAGGCAGGAGAAATCCATGTTTTCATGTTGTTTACACTAAATTCTGACTCTCGCAGAAATTAAGACTCATCAGATCAGCCAACGATTCTTCTGTTTTTCAATTTTGGTGAGCTCGTGCATATTGCTCTTGGTTGACAGGAGTGGCACCTGGTGTGACCCGCTGCTGCTTGTAGCCCATCCGCTTCAAGGTTCGACATGGCATCGTCAAGGCATTTTCGCCCAGAGAACTGCAGCTCACTAGATTTTTTTCTTATTCTTTTGACCATTGTCCTAGAATAATCCTAGAGATGGCTGTGCGGGAAAATCCCAGCAGATCAGCAGTTTCTGTAATGCTCAGACCTGCCCGTCTGGCAGTCACCTTTCTTCCCCATACTGATGCTCACTTTGACCTTCATCAAGTTGTTCTGACCATGTCTACATGCTTAAATGTGTTGAGATGCTGCCAAGTGATTGGCTGATTAGATATCTATCTGTAACAAGTAAATGAAGAGCTGAACCTAATGAAGGGACCAGTGAGTATATATTCAGAACACACTTTAGTACATCTACAGTTACATATTTATGTGAATTGTAAATGCATAATTCTCATGTTTACATCCTCACTCTCTCTCTCTCTCTCTCTCTCTCTCTCTCTCTCTCACTCACACACACACACACACACACACACACACACACACACACACTTAAACTAGTACAGTAGTACATTGCAGGTGTAGCATTTTTATGATCTGCAGACAGATTGCGTGGACATGTGGTTTGCTGTGGAAGGCAGGGAACAGTATTAGTCTCCATCCCTTTACGTCAGTGGTCATAACATTTGCCATTACTTCCCCTGCAAGATTCAATCACAAAGTGCACAAAGCCATGCTTCACGCACAATGAAAGGCGAGTGGTTTTTGTCAGGCATGCGGCAGAGTGAATTGCATATAGAGTGACTCCAAGATAGCATTGTTTCTGGCTGCCATAAAAAATCTATTTAAGGCAAATCTAATCTTCATAATCTTCTCCCACAGAGGTGGTGAACGGTGATGGGAAAGATTTCCATCCAAGTCCTGGGTGTCTGGTTGGCAGCACACAGGGCTTGAGGATGTAGGAAATTGCTGGGAGCGGAGGATATTAAACTTCAATTTGGGAACACTGATAAGCACCAAATTGGTGATTTATTTAGGCATATTGTCAGCTAAATCATCCTTAACAACTGGACACAAGTATATTCATAAACACAACCCTCCTGTGTATTTTACAGCTCCACTTTTTTTATATCTTAAATCTGAACTGCCGGGTAAATACTGTATGTCCTCACGCAAGTTAGAGATATGGTTTTGAATGACGATAATTTTCCTGGTGATTAGTTGTGGTGTAGCCTAGCAACCATATGAGAGAAAGGGGATGGAAACAGAACGCAAGATGGAGCTTTCTATCGCTTCTCTTTCCTTTTTGTCCTTACTTTCTTTTAGCTTAAATGCCAGGGCCACTAAAGCCGCTCTGCAAATTTCTCCACCATGTGTCATTTTGGAAGCATGTAAATGAGCCAGCGTGGTCCTGTAAGGAGGAGCGGGCCTTTCTAAGTCCGCAGCAGTTCATTAATTATTAATGGGTATAAATCGCTAACAGAGGGATGGGGCTGATACTAATGTCCGCTGGCATGAGCACCGTGGAGATGGGCAGCATCTCAAGTATAGCAAGGCAGCCTGGCAGCCTTGGACCGCAGTCAGCTGAGGACACTATATCACTGCAGTGGCAGGGACGCTCAGCAAACATCATTCTCACCTCTGTGCCACATTGTAAACATTCACAAGAGCGTGTGTGTGTCGGTGTGTGGGTTTGTGTGTGCGTCTTCATTATTTTTCCTCTTGTGAGGTTGTAGAGTTCTCTCAGGGATTCTTTAAGGGATTAATTTATGCTCACGAAATAGTTTTTAGGTCAACTTTAGAAGAAGGATTAACTTGAGTTTAAGATGTTGTTAAGAGGTCAAGGAGCAAGTCTAACCAATTAAGTTATATAAGTGTTGTAATAGAACCTATGAAAACAAACAGCTACTGTGGTTGTTTTTTACTATATGCATCCAGCTATGTAT
The DNA here is from genome assembly GCF_036321145.2 of Pelmatolapia mariae. NCBI lineage: Eukaryota > Metazoa > Chordata > Actinopteri > Cichliformes > Cichlidae > Pelmatolapia > Pelmatolapia mariae. The sequence continues at coordinate 23,723,861 of NC_086243.1, read as the reverse complement.
CCCGATTCTTTCTCTGGGTGTGTGTGTGTGTGTGTCTAGTGTTTGTGTAAGAATACGGGGGGGTGGTATACTTTATTTGTGAAAAATCTGCTAAAATAAAGGTGAAGGAATTTTGCTACACACGCTGTTTCTGTTAACATGAAAAAGCTCCACTATATCCTCATGAATTGTCTCAGCACCTCAGGCTGCCAGAAGCAACCATTTACAGCCCATCCTCATGAGTCATCATAATGAAAAATCTTCACACCCAAAAGTCTGTATTATTGAAAAGAGGAAAGTTTCGGTGCAGTGAAATGCCTTTTGCAAGAGAGAAACTCTCTTTCACAAAATGATTGCGGAAATAAAAGTTTAACTTATTGACTATAATATTATAATATTGACTATAATAAAATAATTAGCTATCTTAAAACCATTGGTTACAATATAACTTCTGTAATACTGGGAAAGTCTTCAATTATAATTTAGGCGTGTACCAATAAATGGCTATTATTTTCATTGTAGTAGGTTGCTAGCTTCAATTACATAACTGTTAATAATAATCATAGATTTAAACTCTGTCTGAGAAATCACAAATCTTAATTGTGAGGCCAACTAGAACAAGACATGCTGATATCCAGCCCTGGTACATTGTTATCATTCACCAGCCCAGATGCGCTGTGGCTCAGGTGGCAGGGCAGGTTTTCCTCTAATCACAGGGTTGCTGATTTCTACTTTGGATGATGCTAAAGTTGGTTTTGATAGTGGACCAAACCTTAAGTTTTCCTTATTCCCTTACAAGAGTGGAGTAGAGTGTCATATTTACAATGTAGAGGCCTCACTGCAAAGACAATTCAACATACCCTGGGTAACTTTCTGTTATCTGGATTAATTTAGCCTAACATTGGCCAGATTGTTTTCACCTGACTAATTTTAACCAGTGTCTTCCCTTTGTTCACAGGAAAGGGGTGGCATTGGCAGCATCTGACCAACCACATCTATAGATAAGTGTACTGGCAGCAGAAGGGCTGATTTTACAAGGGAAGAAAACTATACCACAGGGAAAATATGCTGAGGTTAAACATATAATACAGACTGAAAGCAACATAGCTGAGAATGTGTTTGTGTGTGTGAGAGAGAGAAAGAGAGAAAAAGCACTTTACAGTTGTTTACTATTAAAAGTGCTGTGTGAATGCAGGAGCCCTTCAAGCTCTTTGGTTAAGACCTACGATATAAATAAAGTTCAGCCTTTTTGAAGCCAAGAAAGTCAGAAAAAAATGACAGCTGTGAAAGTTAACAGACTTTACAATATCACAACTTATATGTTTTGGTATCATTATTGTTAAGACAAGAAAGAATTTGAGGCTTTTAATCAAGTATTTCATTAAATTAATCTTTAAAACCCAGTTTTATTTTCTATTTATTCAGCTGCTGTGCTGTGTAAGGTTCTGACAGCAAATAAAGAATAAAATATTCTCCATTCAGAATTCAAATGTCAGCTTAAGGCACAATACATGAATATCCTGTTATATATTAATGCTTGTGGAACAATAATATTCTTGTAAAATTGTTTGCAGACAACAGGAAACAAAACCCACAGAGCCAGACAAGAATCTAGACAATCAAAATCTAAAAGATTTAAGCCCCTCCTGATAAACACACAAAGGTACAAGGGATCTTCCAGGAATGTGGACACTGAGAGAGAACTGACTGGTCAGTAGGATTAGGTTTGTAGCATAAATTCCAGTGGTGATGTACTTGGGTAAGAACTGAATCAACTTTGTACTGAACCCAAGGTTAGCCTTGAAGTTAGGATCAGCACAAATCCTGCTTCATAGTACTGGGCCATACCCTGTTCGAACTGCAACTGAGCAGTACCATCACCTGACACACAAACGAATCTCAAGAGGAGATGTAACTTCTGCCTATGCAAACAAAGTCCCTCCCAATCCAGAAAATAGCAATCCATTCATCCATCATTCATCCATCATCCATCAATTTTCTTAGGCTTAGCTTATTCTAGGTCATGGGGCTGGAGCCAGGGTGGAGGCTGGGTACACACTGGCAGGTTGCCAGTCTTTCACAGGGTTAACACGGTAAATAATAACTGAGTCTTAAATAAACCTATAGCAGTGGTTAAAGTGAACAAAACATATGTAATCATATTAGGAGACTGAACCCAAACTGCTTAAAATCAAGACATCCTCCAAAAATTCTTTCTAAATCTCCTCCTTCATACCTCAGTTGGCACATTCCTTCAAGAACTTGACCATAAAAGGAGAGTTCCTGGATCCAAACTGTTATAAGGAGTGGTGAGTGGCTGCGTTTTCCTCATATTTACTGTGCTAATCACTCAAACTAATGCCCAAAACAAACAATAAATTCCAGTCCACAGGGTTTCAGTTCAGCTCAGGGTTATTTTGCAAAGAGTTTGAGAATTCTTGCATTTCATAAGCCTTGCACATTAATCTGTTAGTCAAACTAGGCTCATGTGTTGTGTTACATGTCTCTCTGGTACTTGGTACAACATGTCAGAAAGCAGCCCCACAGCCTTTACTGTTAAAACGGGGGGTTGTTTTTGGACTGAACTGTCAGTCAAAATGCCATGCTGAATAGCCAGTAAATACAAACCAGCAAACTCCTATCCTTTGTGTGTTTGTTTGTATACAAGAAGTTCGATATACGTATGGTCTCCTCTTTGCGTTATGCCAGCAGTCACTTATCTGCACATGGATCTACAATTGTCTGGATCTGGAACTGCTTTCCATTCCTGGTTGAGTGCAGCCTGCAGCTATGCAACTGTCACTGGTTGTCTCTGCCTCTGAAGAATGCATATACCCAGCATGTCCCATACATGTTTAGTATGAGACATACTGGGAATAAAGAGTGTCTGAGTATGAAATGATGGCCGTGTGGTCAGGCATTGAGCTGCTGAGACATTTGAAGAGCAGAAGGCTGCAGCAAGAATGGCACCGTACAGGTTGGAGCCCCTCATCTTGGCACATCTGCCTAGTCAGGTTTTCACTAAGTCACTAAGAACAATCAGATCAGAGATGATGCTCTCATAGACATGCACGGTTCCAGCAACAGTTCAGGCATGAAAGCTTTTATAAAACTCTAATACCAGTGGCTTGAGAATGCATCAAGCTCAGCCAATTCTGAGGCGCAAAGGTGACTTCATTTATGTTTAGTAAATAAATGACCCATCCTACCCATGGTTTGACTAAAACCAGTCAACTGGATGCAAAAACTGCTCACAGAGTATGTTTAGGTTTTCTAGGAGATTAGAATGATATACTGAGAAAAGGATTTTCCTCTCTTTCTGATACAACTCACAGGATCATCATGGTGGCAGAGGCTATATCAGAAGTAAACAGTTACTGTAGAAATAAACAATTAGTTTACATACTTGTGTTGGGATATTCACAGCAGTTGTGTAAGTTGCATTAAGCTAAATGCATACTTGTATCTGTATTTCCTATGAGTCTTTTGTGTAATATATTCATATAGATTCAGTTGCACTGTTTTGCATTTTTTAAAGTAGCGATTTTGTTGATGTATATTTGTTATATCAGTTCAAATACAGAAATTTAACAAACATCACTATCTTTACTTTGTTATTGTGAGCATGTTAGTATGTTGACACTGGTGCTGGTATAAAACAAGCCTGCCTCCAAGCCCTCAAAGAGGTATTTTCATTTTAAACAGAGGAACTATTTGTAACCATATATTGTACATTAAACATTTTGTTCATGTTTCATGGTTTCTGTTGTATAGTTTATATGCACTGTATACATTCAGCAGTACTGTGCATTTTACATCTTGGCCACTCCATTAAATTTAGTATTAATGGGGCTTGCCTAGGTAACATGGCAAACAGAGAAGCCGGCTGTGCCTTTGGGGAGGTTTACTTATTAACAGACAGGGAGTCCGGACACACAGAGAGGCAGAGATCACTTCTAGTTTGGCTGCCTGTCACCAGGGAAATTGACAAAACTGCTATCCCCTAAAAAATAAACTTTTTTTTTTTTTTTTCAAAAGACTCACCTGAGAGAATGAGCAGGGGAACTGGTAATTCATCTGCTCATTATGTTCTTTTTTGGCCCCTTTGTCCATCACACGAAATGGCTCCAATGCAGCTCATGTAATTTTCGCCGATTTAGCAGGGAATGACTCATTACACCAATGTCTGTTTATTTGTGTAACGTAATTGCTGCAAAACAACTAATTTTCTAAATTACATGTTATTTCAAAATGATAAATTTTGTCTTTATTTTTGTGTTTCAAACTTAACTTTCCTTACCTCAGTTTCTCTTTAAAGAAAAATGCCATGTTTTTGTTGCTAATTAATTTAGCCTTTAAATTTTAACTGGGTTTAAATAAACAGTGTTTTATATAATTCATCACCTTGTTTCTGTGCGTGTTAATTGTAGTAGTTTTGTAGTTTTTCTGCCTTTGGTTGAATGACTTCATAGCAGAAAGTTCATTTGGCATTGTGCTTGCTCTGTTTTCTTGCAGGCAGTCATCAGACTGGACTAGCATAACTACCATAGGAGGAGAATAATGGAGCACATTGTTTGCTCTTAGAGGTCTGAGGAGATCTGTCACAGCAGGTGAGGCCTTTCCATTCCAGCTGCTGCTAATGAAGCTTGTTAGTACTCAGTTTCTTGTCTCAACTGTCAGAACAGGCTTTACTTATTAAGTCATATAGAGATCCAGTTCCTTATTTTTTAAACTAAGGAGCTGAATCTCTGTATGCGGAAAATGTGTAAGAATGTGAGAACCAAGCCAGTTTTTAGCTCATTCCTGCTCACAGTTATAGGGGTTTCCTTTTGATTGCAATAAATTTTCTAACTGGACCACAAATGGATTTGAATTTTAGTAAAATAGACTTACATAAAAGATGTACATCTTCTATGTAAGTCTGCATAGAGAGTAGAGAGCACATAGAAGCGAATAATTTGAACAAAAAAGAATCTATCTCTGGTATAATTTACAAACTACTCTCAGTTTAACAAGCAGAATAGGAATACAGCACTTAATTCTGTTACAGACCTGTGTAAAAGAACTGCGCCACCACTCATTTCTTTATATTTTGCTAGGAAAAATATACAAATATACACATATAGACATGGAAACTCACACATGGAAAGTATGTAAGGCTACAGTCACACTAGTGGAAGAGTAGCTGAAGATCTCTACAACACTAAAATTATTGCGACCCTGTGCAATCAGCTTGCTATTTCCTTGCTTTTGAAACGGTCGCTTCAAAGACAGGGAGAGGGTCTGTGACCACTCGCAGTCAGTTGCTGTCTTGACTTCAGTGCATCAAGACAGCAATAAAACACAAATAAAATGGTGATAAGAAGGAGTCTATCTGCTATAAGTGTTTGAAAACAGCGCTGGCAGTTTGCATAAATGGTAGAACTCTGAAGAAGAATGAATATATTTATGATGTAAGGATGGACTCTTCCATTAGAAATTGCAGAGGTCCTGGGAACAGAAACTCAGGTGGAGGGATAAGATTTATCCTGAGAAATGGTGCTTTATTTCTCTCTCTTACCTAAAAGACTTTATTGCTATTCCTCCATATAAACCTGAAATCTATATGCAACAGCTGACATGTACGATTTGTAGAGGTACACAAAACTTTATTTATTTACCCTCAGAGCCTCAGCTGTTCATGCATATGTAGCACTATTACTGTGTTACATGCCTAAATGCGAGCATCACTCTGGGTTTTTCTGCAGTGTGTGAAACTGCAGGGGCTGTTATCTCACATCCCACAGTTAGAAACTCTTGCTATGAGGGTATCTATCAAAAAATGTTACACAAACAGTTTTTGGAGTTTGCAACTGATTGTGCAACTGATGGTGAAGCTGCTGTGATTGGCTAATAGAGAGGAGCATCTGCACTCCTAAGTGAAAAGATCATGGCATTATTCATAGTTAGTACTGCCCTTAATTAAATCAAACACCATGTTTTAGGGATTTTGTTTTCCCCTAAAAAAATAAGGTGATATGCTGCAAACCCAAACTCTGTAGTAAAGCAATAAATGAGACATAAAAAATGCCATTAGAGCATACTGGCTCTAATACTGGAAAATACTGTTATATTGATTCTTTATTTAACCTGACAGCATTTTGTAATGTTGCATTTTGACATTATTTCATATTAACAGTGGACAGAGGATTTCATTGTGGCACATTAAACTGCTTGTATTGTTGTGTTTGATTGCAAGTGTCTGAAGAGGAAAGTATGAGACTGAGAATGTTTCATATATAATACTTCAACTAATCCTAAGATAACTTTCAGACATTAATCGAACAGTTCCATTAACAACTGCATTTTGACAGACATATATATTATGTAACAGCACCAACTGAGGGAAGCAAAAGAAAGAAAGAAGCGTGAATGTTGCTTTGTCTGTGTGCACTGCTGAAAAAAATACAGCAAAAGATGTTTTCATTGTCTACTTATCTCTGTGTGACTAAATGTGACTAAAAGCCTGAAACACTTGAACCTGCTCTGCTCGCGGTAAAAAGGAAAACAAGACGTATCCTTGTGTGGCTTTTGCAGCAGGATTCTCCTCCTCCTTCCTCACTCCAACGCTCCATTAAGTTCAGTTCAGTTCTGCTCCATTTCAATAAAACACCAGTATTCTTGCAGAGCAGAAACCTGTAGGGCTTGGCTCTAAATACTCAGACAGAGGACTAAGTAAAGAGCTAGAGGACACGCCAAAGTTTCAGCCCTGTGCTCTCAACTTTGAGCCATCCAATGGTGCCAATTATGCACTCATTCTGATAACATCTCCTCCTTTTATTCCAAATGACTAAACACTTATAGCAGCAATGGTCAGACATATCAGGCACAAAATAAGATACGCTTTTCAGTGTTAAGAGCAGTGCAGTTTGCGGTAAATTGCCTCCCACAGTAGTAACTCAGGTTTGTGTGTATCATTGTTTGATGGAGCTGAGGAGTTACGCTCAGCGGTGCAGACTGACTCCGACTGATTACAACATGTTGACAATCTGTCTATCTTTATAAATGAGATGGTGATTAATTGCATACCTTCCCCAGTCTGTTTGAGAGCGATTGCAGGCAGCCAGTTCAGGTCCAACTGAGTCAGATAGCCTCCCACTACATGACCTGTGCAATCGTCTTGTGACCAAAAGGTTCAGGGTGTTGCACACTTAACCTCTGGGCAACTAGTTGCTCACCACAGCTACCTGCAAACAGTCCAAGATAGCAAAAAAAAAAAAAAAACAATCAGTCCAATCACTTACCAGCTGCTATTTTTACTGGTTGCACAGAGATTGTTGTCCTAAGGCAACAAACATTTTGTACAATTCTAACAAGCTTGAAAGTCAATATTTGGTATGAGCACCCTTATTCTTCAACACAGCCCTAACTCTCTTAGGCAGGCTTACTGGTCATTTCTTTAAGTAGTCTGCAGGAATAGTTCTTCACTCTTCTTAAAGGACATTCAAAGCTCTTCTTTAGGTGTTGGCAGCCTTTTGTTGCCATTACTGTCACGATGATCCCACACTGTTTCAGTGATGTTGAGGACCGGGCTTTAGAGAAGCCAGTTCGTGATGGATTGTATTCCATTGTGTGTTTTTCTGCCCAGGTATGCTTTTATTCTATTGGCAGCGTGTTTGGGATCATTGTCATGCGGAAAATTGAAGCCATTGCCAGTGAGACACATTCCAGATGGTAATGCATGGTGGGTTAAAATCGGACTGTACTTTTCTGCAATCATAATTCCATAAATTTTGACAAGATTCCAACACTACTGCCTGAAATTCAGCCCCAAACCATGGCAAAGCCTTCACCACGTAATGCAAATGGTTGTGGGCATGCACTGTTGTACCTCTTTGCCGACCTCCTTCATAGATACTGACAATGATTTCAACCAAAATATCAGATTGTAATTCATCACTCCATAAGATATGTCATTTGACTTACCTCAATTTTTTCTACCTGTTTCCCTTCCTTAAGAATGGCTTCTTGACAGCCCTTCTACTGAGGCCATTTCTGATGAGACTTGGTATCTAGATCAAGTGAAAGGCTAGATACAGCCCTCTCAGGTGGTGTGTCAGGTCTTTGCTGGATTATTTTTCCCTATTTCTTAAGGATGTGACTTTCGGATACATTTCATCTGCTGTAGACAGTTTTAGTTTAGTTTTTTGTTGTTGTTCTTGTTGTTTTGATGGGTTTTTTAGCCTGCTACTTCTTCTTTTGTTCTCCACTCGTCCAATTTCCTTGAAATTTTAAAGGACAATGCACACCATGTCGAAATATGCCAGGTTTTTGGTTTGCTCTTTGGAAATTACTTTGTTGGTGCAAACTGTGTTATCATTTTTTTTGTAGATTCAGCTAAAGAAATGGGAACAAACTGATTTTTCAACAGGATTTTAGTAACAAAATGCCTAAAGATACCTTTTAAAATGGCATCTTTCTGAAGTTGTCTGTTATGCATACACAGCACCGGTTCATCCCTTGAGTTAGGTTCCTGTTATGCTTGAATAAAAACCATTCCTCTGACAATGATCAGGTACAGGAACTGGACTGGAAAAGAGTGAAAAGGCAGCAATAATCCAAAGAAAAACCTAGAAGGACCTTCAGAGAGCCTGGAGAACTATTGCAAGACCACTTTAAAAACTTATAAGAAGGTCTTGTAAGGCGTCCTTAGAAGCAAAATATAAATAAATGAGATCTTTCCATAGAGCTATATGAATCAATTATTTTTCTGTTGTTGTTTTGACTAAAGAAACATGGTAGTAATTCACTGGAAACTGTCATTACACACGTGCTAACTGAACACTGACTTTGTTTTTGTTTTTGTTTTTGATTAGAACTAAACAAGTGTTAGCAACACAGTTATTTATGGTGATAAAAGTATTTTTGTATTCTGCTTTCAGCATTTATATGGATGGAGTCTTTATGTCTTATCTTAAAGTAAAACTAGAGTATTCAGGTATCTTGCACAAGGTCTTCTTCCATCTCGGGGGATCATATGTAAACCTATATTTGCTAATAGAGGTCTTACCACATGAAATAGAGTGTTCCGATTATAAAATGACTTTCGTATGCTAGAGGTTCAGATTACTGAACTTTCAGTGCCTGTGAAACTGGGATAATATCCGTAAAGGTTAACGTTTTTTTATGTAGGTCTCGATTCCAACAGCCTCTTACCCCGAACAATGTGAGGCCCAGTTTTGTCACACTCTTCGTTGTGTCAGCTCCCAGTAAGGCTAAAGGTGGAGGATGAAATGAATCTTGGGTAAAGGCTCAATTAAAAAGTGGGATCCCTCGATATGCCGGAGGCACTCTGCAGACACTCCCTGGTTTGAATAAAAAGTGTCAGGAGGAGCCTTAGCACTGAGCAGTGACCGTCAACTCAGACTGACAGCATGTCATTCTCCTCTTTCAGCTTCACCAAGCACTGCCCACACCCTCCCCATTATACAAACACACACACTAATACAAATAAAACATGGCCCACGTCAATATCCCCACTTCTACATACTGTACATACCAAAGACATATAAGTAAAGCCTCCCACGCTTTGTCTGTGAGGCCTTTAGTAACTGGTGAGTAAGTCATTGAGTCAGGCAAATATTATCATATTTTCTCTCCTGTTCACCAACCTCTGCAGCTTACACACATATGTCCACGTAGCCCTGTGCACTTAAAAGTATGCAGACACATGTACAGATGCACCATTCTCACAGATGCATGTGTGCACATGCTCACTAAGTAATTAGTGGGTAGGAGTTCAGAGTCCTGGTGGTTTGTGGAAAGAAAAAAGGAAATCTAGTTAGCCTCATTAATCTTGGTAGCTGTGCAGAGGATTTAAACCATCATCCCCTTTTTCCACTCTGCAGTATTTCACAGTACATTCACAGCACAACCTATCAGACGTCCTTTAAAGCCAGTTTCAGCCTGCTTTGCCACACAGCCATGATACCGTGATGCATGTCAATAGATAACGGTGGACTTGATTTGCTCAGGTTTCATCCACATCTTCCTCATTTTGAGTGCCGGAAAAAAACAAATGCGCTTTGTTAATGCGCTCATTCAGTAAGGGAGAAAGCGTTTAAAGGGCTGACCCAAATGTGCCCATCTAAAGCATCATTAGAAAGAAAGCAAAGTGGATCTCGTGGTGTAAATAGCACAATTGTTTCAAATACATGAATGTTGGGTGCAGTGGCATGGTGCCGAGCAGGGGCCATTTCTATTCAAATGGCTTTAGTCACGTGGTTCAGACACTGTGCGCTTGGCTGAGCCCAGCTCCCTGGATTGGATCACCAATATTAGGTCCTTGATTAAAATGCTGAAGTGGATCCACAGATGATTCACCTTCCCTTGGCTCTAGCATGAAGCTATTTGTGTCTGCGTGCCATTCATCAGTGAGCTCAGTGCAACAGTTTAGTTTGTGCAGATCTTTTATTACAGTTTGATGCTTTCATTTCTCTGATTTTACACTCTACCATACAGAAATTAGATGAAATGTATGTGTATACATAAGTTTATATATATATATATATATATATATATATATATATATATATATATATATACATATTGTATACAAATATACAATATAATCCAGGCAACAGTTTTTTCCAGTGAAATACCTGAAATCAGCATAATGCTACTTCTGTATTTTATAAATCACCATCTGAAAAGGAGTAAGATGTGCTGTCATTCATATAAACATTTTGCAGGACATCAGATTGACAAAGGTAGACCACCCAAATTTGATTTCATAGTCCACTGAACTGGGAGAAGTTACAGGAATCTGTCAAAGCTCAGAGTCGTGGAATATATTTTATCAAGGGAGACAATGCATTCGCTCATTTTTGGCTGTCATTTCCAGTTCAGGCCTGTAACTGTTGAGCATTTGTCTTATACTGAGAGCTAGGAATGCATCATAAATAACTGGTGCCTTTGAACATATCTGGTATTTATATGCTAACTGGCACAGTGTTATATTTTACCCAGATTTATTTAAAGCTATTAATTTTTTATCTCACGTTCTGAAATAGTTCGACATGTGTTAAACAGCTTGCAGATGGATGACTGCCAGAGCTGCTTCAAGTCTCAGTTGGATAGAACTGATTGGAAACTGGTTCACTGCTGCTGTGCTGCTATTTGGAGAAAAAAAAATACTAACAGCACATCATTTCTGGAATTATTTAAATATTGGAAAAGACCAGTCTTTTTTCTTTCTCTTATGTAACGTAAAGATATGCACTGTAAATTCAAATAAGTTAATACAACTCCAAGAATTCAAGACAAAAGATTATTTTTAAGTTGATAAATTTAAAAGTAAGTTGTTTTCCTTTTTTCATGCTAAATTACATTTCTTACTCAATCAACTCTGTTATGTTCAATTAATGTGATGTTCATTTTCCTTTTCCGTGGGATTAAGAAAAGAGTATTCAAAGATAGAAATACACAAACAAAGCTTCACAAACACATATTAGAATTTTATTATTGTAATCCCAGTACTTTATGCTGGTATCGTTATTGTATCTAATTAACTTCTTCAATTAACTGCTGTAACACAATCACTGATCTCTATACAAGATTGTTATTAAACATCTTCCAGTGAGAAATTATTCACTACTTAAAGGAATTATAAATTACATTTTAGGTTTACTTTGAGATATTTTTTTCTTGTTAGGTGGTCAGAGCACCGCTCTACATGCTCTTATAAGCAGGGCTGCACATAAGTGGTCCGCAGGTGCGCATTCGCTGTCAAAATAAAAGACGCGCACCAGATAAGAAGTTGCCTATAAAAGCGCTACAACTGAGGCGGGCCTCCTCTTTACAGGGGAAAAAAAGATGGCCACCACAGAGGCAACCTGCGAACACCTTGCTGCATTAGTGCTTCCCAACCTTCTTTCAGCTTCTCCCTTTAGGAGTCTCCACAGTGGATCATCTGCCTCCATATCAGCCTATCCATGGCATCTTCTTTTGTCACACCAGGCCTCTGCATGTCCTCCTTTACTACATCCACAAATCTCCTCTTTTCCTTCTTCTTTTCTTTTCCTGCACCAGATTGAGCATCCTCTGTCCAGCATATACACTATCCCTCCTGTGCACATATCTAAACTCTCTCAGCCTTGCCTGTCTTGCATATATATATTCTGTCTTGTGTCTACTGACTTTCATTCCTCTTCTCTCCAGTGCATGCCTCCACCTCTCCAGACTCTTCCACCTGCTCCCTGCTCTCACCACAAACAGCAAACATCAGACAAGTCCACGGAGACTCCTGCATCAGCCTGTCCATAAACACTGCAAACAAGAAGGGGCTTAGAGCCGATCCCTCATGTAATCCAACCCCAAAATACTTCAAGTTTGCGAGAAATAATCACTTTACAGTAAGTCACAAGGATCCATGTGAATTTTACAGAGAGAGCAAAGTGCTATTCGCATCTCCTATTGGGCACGCCTTCTTGCCCAGGACAATGATTAGCCTAAAAACACATTAGCATATGCTCAGGCATCCTTCTGTGCCCCATTGGCTGATACACTATATACAATGGTGTACATATGTTTTTTTTCTCAATTTTCCTTCTGCTTCATGCATATTGTATTTAAAATTGTGTCTAGTCTATGAAATATTTTTAATACATTTTGTAATATGTGACCCTGACAAAGTCCACAAACCCAAATGCATTAGTTTAGCAAGGTGTTCTATATATGTCGTGTTTTACTGGTGTTTTTACCTCTTTGATATTTAAATGCATTCACAAAGGACAGTCTGACTTTGTCCACTTATTCATAAATGAGCCAAGCAGTTGGGAGTCAAATACATGTTTATTCAGCAGTAAGCTAACATTTAAAACATGTTTTAGAAACACAAACTCTAAATTAATAATAATAATAATAATAATAATAATAAAAGAACACCCCTTTCGTATCTTAAATGGTTATCAGGTGAAACTAGATTTTATCAGGATTCAGGCTTGACATCATTATCTGCACTACGGGCTGAGGAGTTGTTGTTGGTATTCAACTGATAATTTCTCTGACCCACAATCCTCTTTGGTTACCCAGCAACAGGCTGCTTGACAACGTCCCCCAGGAGGGAGATTTGGTTTAGGAAGCAGAGGAAACAGGAGCAGGCTGGCCCTCGGCAGTAGACTGAGAGAAAAGGAGAGAGATGCTATCTTTTATCAAGCATGGCTGTATGAGCCAAGCAGCACCTACCCTTGTTTCGACTTTATCTAATACAGGTGCCGCAGGATGCCTCCCGGTCAGTGGCTGCATCAGGGGGAAAAAAAAGGAAAAAAGTAATGCAGAAAAACTGGCACACCATACCTAAGCTAGGGAAAATATATAGCACAGACAGCTTGGCAAGAGGCTGTCTGTGGCCTTCAGCAGTGCCATAAACATTCCACGGCTCAATATTCTTTGTTTAAGAATTTCATGTTGTTATGAAAAACTTTTTCATGCAATACTGCTGTAATTTCTCTTTCTACTCCCAAAGAGCTTTTGGCAGTCTAAATGCATCATCTGCGAGAAGGCTATGAGTTGCACCACAAAATAAAATTTTAAACAAATGCAGAATCTCATCTGGAGTAAAGGCTGCACCCTGCATACCTTAGCATACCTGTGAAGAGCATGGCACTGCTCCGCATTGATCTGTTCTTTGGGAATAGTACAACATCCGATCGATCGGCTGTACTTGTCGGGACCGTGCTCATCATGTGCGTCTGAGCAGAACAGGGAAGTCAGAGCTGTTGTGGCTGTGTGAGTCAGCAAAGGCTGAGTTTTATCAGGCTGTCCTTGACTGAGAGGAAGCAGCATGCAGTGGTAGAAGAAACGTAGCTCGGATCGTTTACTTACTATAATACCCCCACTTAAATTAATAGTCTGCCATTCTTTAGTTAGGGCACCAAGCTTTAAAGCAAATCTTGCTTACAGCTAGAGTGCAGGACCTTTGCATACAATATAACTGAATGTCCCTGACACAGTTTTAACTCTGCTGTTTGTGGTAATATTCCAACAACGGTAAACTGGTAGTAAAGTGTTTAATGTCAGCCACCACTTATTGTTTTGGCAGCATTTTTTTTTTCTTTTTAAAAAGGAACGGGAGGGAAATGGTAACAGTGACAATGGTGGAAAAGCCAAGGAAGTATAAAAGAAAAGTTTCCGATAGTGTGCAGCTTATGTCATCTATTGCTTTCACCATACAGCATAAAGCCGTAGGTGACAATGAGAAATGCTGATTGACATTTATGTAGTTATTTGTCTTTGGAGGCAAAATGTTTGCAAAAGGGGACGACACAAGCTCCATATTGCAGGCTGAAAATAGTTTTCCTTGGTATTATTTAGCGAATGATGCTTGATTTATGGCAATAATTGTTATAAATTTTTTCCCCTTTTTTCTTTGATGTCCAACATTCCTTGTATTTATTTTCTGTAATTACCATGTTCGGACTACTAATTTTTGAAGTTAGCTAGTAGTATCCATCTCCCCTTCTAATTGAGTGAGTGAAGGTATTTAAATTACCTTTACTCGCACAAGGTACTCAATAAAATTAACATTTAATTCAACACTACTGTGACATTTTTAATTTGCTGTCAGTGGTATGAGCCTTAGCATTATTATTTGCTCTCTTAACACTGTATCAGAGATGCATTAAGCTCTACTATGTACACTTCTTTATCTTTGAATTCAAGTGTTTTAGTCCCATCGCCAAAGGCAAATGAAATCAAGCACCTAGTCATGCAGCCTGCTTTTACAAAAATTTGTGAGGGAATGGTTCATTCTAAAGAGCCCGCTAAATTGTAGCGTGGTGCCGTAACAGGACACCGCTGTTATAACAAGTTAGTTTGTAAAATGTCTTCCCTCTGAGAAATATCACGATCAGCTGCAATATTATTTCTGAGTGGAAGCACTTAGGGAACCACAGCAACTTAGCCATAGAGTCACAGAGGTAGCCAACTGCTTAAGTGTTGCGTGTATAAAAGTTGCCAACAGCCTGCTGACTTCAGAGTTTCAAACCTACTCCGATATTAAGATTAGCACAAAAACTTTAGACCAAAGCTTCATGGCATGGGTTTCCAAGGTTGAGCAGCTCCTGTAGATGTCCAGTGGTCCAGTAATTTGTTCTTACACTGTAATTTATTTAAAACAGCAGTTTTCTTGTGTAGTAGAGTATCATATGTAGTATGTAATAGAGGAAAATGTCGTAACCTAGTTGGTTAAGAAAAGAAAAAAGGACAGGTACCTCATACACTGCGCCTCTGCTTGGTTTTATAGGTTTGGTTATTGGTTTTTGGGTAGCCATTTTTAGGGAAATTTAAATTTTTGCTGTGTGCATGGGCATTCAACAATGACTGATTTCAAGTCACTTTGCGCACATTAAGAAAACTGAATTACATTTGACGAGGACTGGATTCACAGTAATTCACAGACAGACGTCTTTATTGATGTACGCACCTCTTCTATTGTTGCGGCTGCCCCAGAACAGACATTGATTCTAAATTCAGCCAGCAGACGACTGAGTATTGATCCCCTTTTGTGTCGCCTACATCTTCTGCCAAGTGCAAACCTGGCAAATGCCTCCCTTTCAGCTAAGAGAAAACGACTTTGTGTTCCCAGAAGGAAAAAAAAACACGCATATACACACTGAAGGCAGCTTTTTTTTGTTGTTTTTGTGTTGTTTTCTTTTGACTCTGGTTCAGTGCACTAATTGAATTTTTTAATAATGCTCACCAGAAGAGGAGAAGGTAGTTTGCTCCTTCTCAACTCAGACTCACGTCTGGATTTACAAGACATTAACATTCTGGAGAGAATAGGCTGCTCTCCTTTGAGAGGAAGGAAAAAAAAAACATTGTCAGGAAGCAATTGTCTGTAAATGAATGGCAGGGTCACCTACCACAGTAAAATGTTAATGAGGAACAGTACACTGGTTCAGAATGCCGGAGGGCTTAAAAGAGGCAGGCTTGAATACAACACGCCCCGGTAATTGAGGCATTCTCTCCTTGCCACAACCGCTGAAAACATACTATCAAAACATACGACAATACGGTTCTAGTTTGCAATTCTTTTCTCTTCAAGGGGCCACTTTCATAATCAGGTTCAGGTGTTGATAAAAGTACTTTTAACATTTAAACTTCCACTCTCGCCTGGAGTGACTTGCTTAAGGCAACAACTGGAAATTTTTACCTCTCAGGAGCAAAATAATAAGCTAAAAGGGCAAAGATCAAAGACACAATACTCCAACAGAAGATATCATTTGGTTTTGTTGTCATATGTATGTCAGAAATGCCAGAAAAGAACAGCCAGGTAGAACACTTTCAAGGAAATGAACCTTAGATTTGACTATTTCCTTTTGGTTTCTGTGACTGCATTTTCCAAGGCTTCACAGTGTACACTTTTCTCGCGAAGGTTATTTATCTTAAGGACAAATTTAGTAAAATGTCACATCATATCTAGCTCACAGCGTAGTATAGGTAAAGAAGTGTCATTGTTTGATCAGCGCTTGACGGACACTCTACAGAAAGAGCGTGACCTTTCTGGAACTTCTGCAGCTATCAGCAATTTGGTACACAACTGAGTTCCACCCGTCCTTAAAAACGGCTATCACTTCAGCATATTCAGCTGTAGTTTCATACTTGGATAAAGTTAGGCCTTTCCATCTTGATTAAAGTAATGCAGACGATTGCCACCCCAGTGAGGTTATCACTTTTGATTGTGGCTGGCTCAATTGAACTGTCAATGGGAATTAAGATAAATGCATACACCAGAGAGCAACAAGCAAAATGGACAGAATTTTACTCACCGCAAATAATATTCATGTGAGCAGGCAAACTGAAAAAAAGAACCAAGCAAAGAAATTAAAGGCACAGTTGAGACAGTTTCAATTCGAAAAAAGCAGAAAAGATATGATTCAGTGGATTCACAGTTACAGGAGGCCTCGTCAACAATCCTTTTCTGAGGGAATAACATTGAGCAGGACAAAGAAAAGTGAGCACAGGGTGGTTTTGGAAAATTAAAGCCATAGTTAGAACTTTTAAGACAGCCCTAAATTCTTATTGATGAAGTAAATAAATCAACAATAAGCATTTTTTCTTGAAAAATCGCAGAATAAGTTGCTCAGGGACAGGCTATTGTTCTCATGGTTTTTGTTTGTTTTTATTTTGTTAACCATTTGCCTTGTGTGTTTCAGTAGGTTTTACTTCCATTTCCCTTCTTTGTGACTGTTCTCCCTCTTGTAATTAGTTTTACATGTGTTCAATTAGTCAGTTCTCTGTGTATTTATAGTCTTCCCATTCCCTTTTCTATTTGTCATTCCATCTGTGTTTCTGCCCTCATTTCACTTCTGTATTCAGTACTTGGTTTTTATTTATTTATTTATTGGGGAATATTTTGTAACCTGGCTTAACCTATGCTTTATTTCATCTTCCCAGTTTTGCTGTTTGGCATCATAGTCAACTGTTACTGCTAATACATATACACAGAAAATCTGAAGACATCCAAAACTAAAAACACTGCAAATAATACAAATAAACTATTGCAGTAGGTACTCTTAGGCAGGTGAAGCAGAGAAATGGGAGAGGCTAAATTAATAGTCTTTATTTAATCTGGTTTAGACTAATTGCCAGCATTGCTGAGCTCTTCATTCAAAAGTACCACTGAATTTGAATGTACAACTGAATATTGAAAGGGATGCCGTTTAACATGGTATTAATATGTCCCTAATTGGGCTTTTACATCCACAAAACACAAATAAAATATGACAATATTAAAACACATTAAAGAACAACATAACATAGATAAAATATGCAATAAATATAATAAAAAATAATAATTTTTAATTTTTAATAAATTTTTTCCGCACTATAAGGCGCACTTAAAATCCTTTAATTTTCACAAAACTCGACAGTGCACCTTATAATCCAGTGCGCCTTATGTATGAATTCTGGTTGTGCTTACTGACCTCGAACTGATTTTATGTGGTACAGGGCGCTCAAAAATTTGTCCAAAAATGTTTCAGTATGACTTTGGTAAGCTACGAAGCCGCACCACTTGATGGATTGCCGGAGCATTACGGCTACCGTAGTCAGGAGCCTCGCGGAGTAATGTGGGTCCAAAACTCTGTCTGTTTCAGGTCCCAAAGTCAAACAAACACTGTGGCATCACTGACAGTTAAAAATTGTCTAAATTCTTTCATCTTTAATAAAATGATCAGCGTGTAACATGATATGCCATGTTCTGACTGAGCGATTTCTGAAAAATTAAAACGTACAGCTCTGCTATCACTTCCAACATAAATGAAGAGAGAAAACTAAACAGCAGTGACTTTTGTAGGGTTTCTGACGTTGGGCTAGCTGGTATATAATGATTGCTAGCGACACAGCTATGTTAGCATAACATAAACAGTGAAGCTGCAGGATGAATGCTAACTTTTTTCCACTTGATAAAAGTTAACGTGAGGGTTCCTGATGGTTAGGGACAAATACAATCACATGGCAGGATGCTGTAAACGGACCAAACTTCAGCCAGGAGAACAACTGAGATCATCCATCCACACTACGAGGTTAGTCATTCATATACTGCAACAACATGGGAACAGAGCAGCTGCGAGAGAATTCAACATTAATGAATCAATGACACAGAAGTGTCTGAAGCAAGAAGAATGAGCTGAGTAAAATTTGACTTATCTGACTGTTTTGTTTCGCTTAATGCGCCTTATAATCCGATGCGCCTTATGGACTGAAAAATATGGTAACTATAAAATTATAGGATAATTCATTTAAATGTCTGCATCTTTAATTTGTTTTTTCCATAGATGATATGTCTTAATGGAGAATATTGATTGTCCAAATTTAGATCTGTAAACAGCTTCCATTCACCATTCTACTAGTGGCTCTACCACTGTCTTGTGATGCATCTGGAAAGACTTTCTGCAGCTAGACTGTTTATATATTTGAAAACTGCTTTAAGGAAACATAATTGAATGAAACTCTCAAAGCTAATAGATCATATTTTAAAATGTGACAATGATACCATGGAAGAGCCTTTTTATCCATTATTCTCAGAAACTAGTTGTATAAGGATGCCAGATGCTTAATTGTAGATGGTGACACTTGAGCTCATGCAGTTATACAATACAAAAAATGAAAAAATGCCATAGAATGTATGATGCAGGGCTTCCTGAGCGGGTATGTGGTGTCAAATTAGCTTAAAACGTTTCAGTTTGGTCTTAATCGCCTTTTAATTGTCTTCAAGTGGGAGAAAATGAAGAAACACATACAATTTTATTTTTAGTACAAGACATTTATGTTGCAGCTACTGATGTACACCATCTAAACATGAAGTTATTATTGCTGCTGCCTCGTTAGGTGACAAAGCAGTGGTACGTGTATATATTTCAGTAGGTTTCAGTAGGCTTTACCTCCCTTTTTTCGTCTTTGTGACTGCATCATCTGTCTAAAACCAGCATCCAGCTTCTCAGCAGCTAGCACTGAGGTCACTGATGACCACACTAAAAAGCAGTGGGCCAAGAACCTATCCTTGGTTAATGCCCATTCTATTCTCCAGTGGTCCGTAATTACATTTCTGTGAATTATTTGAATTGTTTTGATCTAAAACAATATTTTGTCCAATGAAGGAGTTTATTGGTCTTTATTAAGACCTCAGTTTTCAGGTTGCCAGGAAGATGGCGACCTGTCCGTAGGCCTGTGTCTGACCTCTTGAATCCAAAAACAGTCTTGTGATTTTATAGTTTTTGTATGATTAGTTTTGGCTGAGGAGTTCAGTCCAACCACTTGATTGCTGATTGCATGACGTCTTTCTTTTTCTAGTGGCCCTAATCCTCTTCCATAAGGCTTTTCAATTAATAATTCATTCAATAATTTATTTCTTAAACTTAAACCCAATGATCAGGGTTGACTTTTAGAAAATAATGATGTTTTCAAAATTTTGTATCATTTTTTTCATGTGTTTATATATTTTGTTATGGTAAAGTTGTCTTTTTTATTTACAGGTCATACTTTTGCTATATTTTTTATTAATTTAGTGACATATGTAATCATGTAGTTATAACACACAGCTAAGTTATCTATCTACCTATATGAATCAAATTAATACATGTAAGGTCACATTCAGATTGCATAATTTTAGACTTGGACATAAAAATCATTTTTGGTCAGGACAACTAGTACAAAAAAGAGTTTCAGCTCTGGAATTTATTGTACCAGACTCATATTTGAATAATAATTTAAGTAATGCTATATTTCAGTGTTTCATCGAAGCCAAGTATACATTAGTCTTTTACTTATTGGACTTTTAAATATCATTTCAGTTTGATTCACAAGTGCTGAATAATTTCCCTCAAAGAACACACAGACTTGTCCTTCCTTTACTATAATGCTAATTAGGATGAGGCAAACGTCCCTTTAGAGGTTATTCACTAAACTCGCTGCGCTTGTTTATGAACAGGCAAAGTCAAATTCATTGAAGGCAATACAACTTAGAACTAAAGAAAAGTAAAATCCTACAGCTGAATCTTGGCTCTGGAGTTTTCCTACAAGTCTACAGTAGGATGAACAAGTCAACACAAGTCATTCTGAAATGCAAAATGTAAAACGTGTTGATCGACACATATCTGACTATTACAAATAAAGAATGTAAAAATAAACCTGTCAGCTTATTTTTTAGTCAGCTGCTGCTCGCCTCGGTGGACTTCTAGCTGAGATTCTTGTCAACGGGTAACCATATTCACATAGCAGCTGAACATTAAAGTTAAAGCCTTTGATGCGCAGAATTTAAGTCATGCGTGTTTGCCTTGGTTACCTGGGGTTACATATTGTTCCTGCAAGGCTAATGCATGAATATGATGTGACATACAATGGTGAAGTGTCTGCAGAATAAACTCTAAAGTACCAGCACTACGTCAATGCCAGAAAATGAATCTTGCATACATTTGATTTTGTAGGAGAATCTATTTATAAAAAGCACAGTAATAAACATCACGACACAGTACCGTGCTACCTCTACAAGGTCGTCTCAACAGGTTCATTGAGGGTTACTTTGCCCACAGCTATACCAGAACTACAGCTTTAGACAGAAACCAGTTTTCTCAACCAACAACTTGGAAATATTCTCTAAGTTACATGTTAATTATAAAACCTTGAAGTGGAGGTTTTCTGAGTGAAATCAATCATTTTCCAAAAGCGAATTATTCTAACGTGCTTTTTCTTAATGAATGTCATATCTATCATCTATGGCTCATTAATTCCACAAAAGCATAGTCCATCATAGACTCATATTTAGATGATTCATGTCCTCATAAAATGGGAGGGTGTTGTTATCTTTGCACAGTAGTTTCTTATACTTTGTAGCACAAATCATACCATGAACCTCGATTAGATAATACTGTCTGCGGCCATCCTTTTTTACATGTTTTTTACATCAGATATCTGGCCTGTTTTCAGAGAGAAAGCCATCTGACTTTTTGTGTATTTCAGGACTGTCACACCTCTGACTGCCCAAACACATGAATGTTATGTGATCATTAATGGGGCTTTATGTCAAGCCTCAGGACCAAGGGGTTTCTCCCATTTGGCCACTGGGCTTTGTGTGTGAGTGTGTGTTGTTTGTCTTTCTAAGTAATTTGTTAGTACCCTGAAGCTCAGCTTTTGACCATCGTATTATTTCTTGGAAGTGTTTGTGTAAGGAATCTTAGTAGGGGTTCTCTCACAAACACTCTTTCTTTTGGATTGTAGTGGATCAAGGAGCCCAGGTGTGTGACTTCTATTTTTTGTAGCCTAGTGTCTCTTAGCTTGTGATTTTGGCCCTGTAGACCTTGATGTTTATTTGTGTCATTGTGTTTTTTACACTACTTATATAAAATTTCTTGCCATACAGTCATTAGTTTTCTTGCTTGACTTACACTCTTGTAAAGTGACTGTTGTTTCTTCCTGTGTTGTTTCTTCCTGTGTTACCCCCAGAATCATAAAGCGATAACATTTGTCAAAAAGGTAACTCAGAAGCAATTCCATAGTTCCACAAAGCCCATGTAGTGGAAAGCCCATTTTCCAGTGAGCTGATGCACTTTTGGGCCAATGGGCCAGCCTGAGGGGCCCGTATACACCGGCTGTACAAGGACTGACAGCAGCCCATTGGTTCATTTTCATTACTGACACTGGATTGCCCAATCAAATCTCTTAATGCGGCCCCTCCCCTACCTTCGCTGTGCACTCACAGCACCATGCAGAAAAAGTTTAGTTTGGAACAAGTGGTGAAAAGGTGGAGCTGAAAAGCTGGGAGGAAGGAATAAAAGTAAACTAAAAATAGATGCAGCAAAATGTGTCAAATTAACCAACACGTTAGCTGTCAGGGCTGCTGCACCATGAACAGTAGAACCAGCAACAACTAGTAACCAGGCCTCACAGGAGGCTGCTGCTAGCACCAGCTGTGGAGAGGTGAAAAGAGACGAAGAAGATTAAATTATCGTGGTAAGAAAATAGATGGAGGGACATAATTAGGAAGGGAGAGATTCAAGGATTCGGGTAAAATGAATGGCTGCTTTGACCATGAGCCACTGCTAAAAGCTAAAGTGTTGCTTTTAATTATTGTCACATGCTGCAGTGCCGCTAAAAACTAGCCCAACAACAACTGTACCAACCTGATTAAAATCTGTTTCAATCAATCAAACAAAATGTATATGCAATATATGTGTATGCATGATATGTATATATAATTATTTTTAATTTTTTTTGTAATATATACATTTTTGTCCTAGTCCATCCCTGGATTAATCTCCATGTTTTTGGAAAACACAGAAGCTGTCTTGTTGGTATGATGATACAGGGGTGCATTAAGGCATAGGGAATGGACAGCTTACACACCTGGAAAGACATCATGTTCCCATCCTATACTGCTATCCAGATGACAACCCCTTAAAAAAACATGACCTAGCTTGGTATATTTTCTCTGTTTACATATTTGACTTGTTTTCTATTTTCTGTTGTGAAAAGAACATCAGTTTATGATATTATAAAACAATATACAATTACAAATTATTATTTTTTTAAATTTAAGTTTAACCAGAGTTCTAACTTCTTTAAAGATAGGCCTGTAAAAGGTATTGAAATACTTTAAAACTTTGACAGCAACATTTTATGTTCTGAAATTAGAATATCTCACTCTCAACTAGGAAAGTATCGATCTATCTTTTGGAATACAGCAAATATTGTCATTAGCCTGAAAAGGCTAATACAAATATTAGCCTTTTCAGGCTAAAACAAGCCAAAACAGCCTCGGTCCGAACGTGTTATACAGTATGTATTGGAGGAGACACCAGAGTGCCGGTGAGGTTGTAAGTGCTTTGGTCTGTAGCGTGTGCCATGACCCCTGGCAGGGCCTATTAGAGGAAATGTCTCTGTGGTCTACATGCCTCCAACCTCTCTGGCAGTCACCGAGCAACATCAATTACACCCACAGCAGCTCCAGCCTATAGCTACACTAGTATATTGCCATCACCACGGGGGTAATTGGTCCACTATACACTTCCAATTCTGAGCAAGTCGCAGCCTATTTTTCCAGTCAGTCGACACCGGTCCATGTTAAAATAGTTATTACAGCCCGCAGCTTCACTATGGAGTCCTGAAATTGAACAAGAAGGGGGGAGGAGCAAATTATCCTACGAGTAGCAAAGCCAGTGATCAACTGTCACCATGTTGATGAATGTAGGACTGATGAAGTTTATGTTTTGGCATAGACAATCTCTTATTAGGTGTAATGTGCAGTACAGTAATGAGGGCTTTCCTTTGCCCTGAGACTGAGTGAGATGCATGATGCATTCTGCTCCCTGCAGCGTATATGACTTAAATGTCCTTTTAAGTGGTGCATGCATAAACTGTTGTTGGAATTATATGTGTGACCTTTTCATTTAGTTTTCAGTTTTCTTCCCACCAGGCCAATGCCACCACTTAAGGTCACTGGACAGTTCTCTAACAGGCAGGATGACAACAATAATTAACTCCATTTAGTGGAGTCAGGGATAATGTAAATGTCTCAAGTCATTTCTCTTTATAATCCTTAACTTGACTGATATTAGCCCTGACAGCAAAAGGACACACACACACACACTAACACTACAGTTACACGCTTGAATGCTTAATAGCATGCATATATGCTGTGAAGTGAGGCACACATGCATGCAACTTTATTTCTGCTTATGTAATGATAACATTTAGTAGATGATAAATAAATATAGCATAGGGGTTGTATGTGCCACCAAATGCACGTGCACATGTAAGCTGCCCACAGTTGTAATATATTTTCTGTCCTCTGTGTGTGTGTGTGTGTGTGTGTGTGTGTGTGTGTGTGTGTGTGTGTGTGTGTGTGTGTGTGTGTGTGTGTGTGTGTGTGTGTGTGTGTGTGTGTGTGTGTGTGTGGTGCAAATTGCGCAGATGAAAGGTCAGATGAAGTACAGCCTGGCCCAAAGCGCAGCATGGGGTGTGTATATTCAAAGAGACAAGTAAGGAAGGAGCCACATCACGCCTAAGTAAAAATATTTTCACCAAAATTCAGAAGCGTGCAGTGCTCGAACAGATGCACAGAGAAAGAAAATATAAACACAGAGTTGTGCAACCTACACTACGGAGAGATAAAGACAGACATGCAGAACCGCACATGGGTGCACACATACAGAAACACCACGTCCCCTGGCTGAAGTGCTGGCTGAGGCACTGGGGCCAATTAGGATGCCAAGGCCAATGCATCATCTGAGGGAGCCAGCTGTCTGTGTGCTGCCCTGATGTGGCTGTCCTCGCTGTGCTCTGTAAGCTCTCTGCTCCGAGGGGCCTGGACCAGATCTGACAGAGACAGGCAATCTCTCCCTCTCTCACTCAAAAAACAGGAGTCATGTGAGAAGCAACAGGTAAGCTGGTTGGCTCATCCAGCAATTTCATTTCCATTTCCCAGTTTAAATCATTAATGTTTGCTACATTTTAAACATTTAAGAAGACCTCGGTCAAGTGAATCGGTATCTTACTTCCTTGCTACAGCCGTGTTGTTAGCGGCGATGTTTTCCAAAAAGTAAGACCCTATTTCTCATGAATAATTTTCCTGCTCTTTCGAATAAATCTCTGTCTTTGTCAGTGGGAAAACGAGGTAAACATGTCAGAACTTTTTAGAAAATTTCTTCCTCTTCCCCCTTGTCTCACCATCTGCTGCTGTGAAATCTCAAAATCTTTGGCTTTGTTTGTTCTTGATAAACATCAGCGACCCACTGGCACATAAAGTAAAAAGCAGTATAGAGGCTAGCACGGTCTTATCATCTGACAGTTTTCTTCCCATCTGATAGCTGTGCTAGTATCTCAAAATATATTTGAATCACTGCTTCACATACACAAAATGTAAAAAAAAAAACATTGATTCATTGATTAAAAATGCTGAATATATAGAAATAGGTCTAGGTATATATAATAATTAAAAGGAGGCTGAATAGTGGCTTTATTTTCAAGACAAAGATTTGATGTGCAGTTGAATCAAGAAGTGCTCAACCTTGACCATCTGCTGGGTGGGAGGAGGGTTGAAGTTTCCCAGAGGAGACGCAGAAGTGCTGCTGAGGGTGAAGGAGAAAGAAAACCCGACTGACAAGAAGGAAGGACAAATACATGTAGCCATTATGCACCGTTTGTTATGCAAAAAAGCTCAATATTAAAAGTACTTGAAACTTTACATGAAGCTTTTTGCTATACCAGGAATTGCTATGCACACTTTTTTAACAGCGGTGAAAACAAACTACGGAATTAGTTTATTTTTATGGCCTTGGGTAATTTCACAACTAATATAGAGGCAACTTTGTGTATCCATCAATTGATATGGGCACTTTTTCATCTTAGTAACTCTTAGCACTACAGTGAAATATTTGGTTGTAAGCTCAGATCAGCACTCTGTGAGCCAACAGCCAGCAGAATTAACTGTCAGTGCAGCAGCTTCAAGTTTTGTCACAGATCACAGGATTTCTTGCCCAGTTTCTTGATTTGGAGAGCATTCGTTCACTTCAGCAATTTAACTCCATCCGTTACAGTAAAAACTTAATACAGTATTGTGCTAAAGTCAGTTCTTTATATTCTTTATATTTTGCTAGCCCGTTTTTATGTGGCTGATATGCGTATAGGGATGGGTTTCCTTTTCCACTTCAAACATGTTGTATCAAAAATTTCATCTAGTTCATAATATGTACAGCGTACTTTGCACTCAACCAGTTCAGCGGGATCGCAATCTAAATGTGCAAGGGAAGATCTTCTACTGTCTAAATACCTTCTGGAAAATAAATACATTGTCACCAGTTGTTCAAAGGCAAGTGTTCCAGGGTTTCGGTGCTGTGTAGAACATTTAGCTATGATCTAGGAGCATATTCAGACAGTTAAGTGTAAAAAGTGAGATCTCCGCATAGTCTAGCAGGATCTGGCAAATGCCTTCGGCTCAGTTCTCCACCAGCTTATCACCTTTTCCCTTGAGTTCTTTCATATACCAACCAGTATCCAGAATCTAATTTTCCAACTGCTTTGTCAGCTTCAGTGTCTGCTACACAAATCAAGAGGCTACTACCAGCTGACGCCAGCTTAGGAAAGGCATTGCAATGGGTTGCCCAGTCTCTCCCACCCTTTTCACCACAGCCTTCGAAATCATACTGACAATGGGAGACAAATGGGCAGTATGGAGTCAGACCACTGACTGCCAGCTCAGAGGAGTTACATGGACACGTAACAACTCTTCTCCAAAGATCAGCCTGTACCACGCTGGACCTGAAAAAGGCTTGAAGTTGCATGGAGGATTTGTAGGAACATCCATCCAGCATTTTTGCAGGTACCTTCTTACTTTTGCTTCCTTCTTCTTCTTTTGGTAGTATTTTGACCTCTTTGATCTCTAACCAAATTGAAAGTCAATATTTTGTATGACCACCTTTAATCTTGAACGGAGGATAAACTCTCTTAGACAAGCTTTCTTTTAATTTCTTTAATTAGTCATCACCAGTAGTTTTCCAGGCTTCATGAAGGACATTCACAGCTCTTCTTTAGGTGTTTGCAGCCTTTTTCTGCATTTTCTGTTCAGATTATTCAACACTGTTTCACTAATCTTGAGGTCCGATCTCTGGGGAGGACAGTTGATGACTGATAGTGTTCAATTGTCCAGGTTTGCTTTTACTGTATTGGCAACATTATCAGACTGAAAAATGAAGCCATTTCCAATGAGATGCTTCCCAGGTGTTATTGCATGTTATTGCATGGTGGATCAAAATCTGACAGTAATTTTCTACATTCATAATTCCATCAATTTTGACAAGATTTGTTGCTGTCATATATTTTGCCATATATTTGGCCTTTTTTTGTAGATTTAACTAAAGAAAGCTAAAAGGTGCCTAAAGATACTAAAGGTTCTTTAATAAGCTTTCTGTTATGTGCAGACACAACATTGACTCATTCCTTGATTTAGTTACTTTTTTGGTGGTTGAAAGATTCATGGTTAACACGAAGTGGCTTAACAAAAAGAAAAAGAAAGAAAAAAACATTCCTCTGAAAATGGCCAGGTAAAAGGACTAGACTGAAAATTGTTCAAAACTTTGAAAGACCTTCAGAAACCCTGGAGAACTATTGCTTAACACCGCTTTAAAATTAACTGAAGTCTGGAACCTTGAAAGCTAAATGTAAATAAATGAGGGGTCACTCAAGATTTTAGCACAGCAAGCCTTTAATTAGTTTTTAAGGGTTATTGTCAAGTAAGCTAATCCATCAGAAAGTTTCTATTGCAGTATGTTTCTGTGATTCATGGGGCTGGTTTTGGATTTTAGTTGAGCTACAGCAAGAGAGCAGTGCACACTAGATGCTGTGGGTGCGACAGAAGTTCCTCTTGAGGGCAAACAACGCAGAGGCCTGTTCCAGGGGATGATAATTGAATGAAATAGAGATTGGATTGGAAGCTTCTGTCAGTGCCAGACATATCGGCAGGTTGATGACTCGTACCCCCAGGGTTTGGCTGGCGATAAAGAAACGGCCTACTTGGATTGCTCTGTGGTTTGTTTTTGCTTTTAAACTGTCCTACTCGGACCAAGTGGCTCATAAATACACGTAGAAAATCCTTTTTTCTCAGCACGAGTACTTGAGCGCAATCTTGTCTATTCCTAGAAAATATGCAGATACTCACACTTTCAGTTAAATACAAGTATACACACACACATACACTCACTCAAACCCACACACTGAGAAAAAACAAAGGAGGGAATGGGAACCCTTTCAGTTTTAATTAGTCGCTGCTGCTGTGTTTTGGAGGCGGTGCAGGGGTCAACAGTAATTGGGTTGTTTTTTTTTATATTTAGGCATTCAGAGCAGAACGGAGGGATATGGGTCACAGCGAAGTGATCCCAGAATCCCACTGCCTGTTTCCACCCTCTCTTCCTGCCCCCCAAACGCCCCACCATCCGCTCTGGCACCATCACATTAACTGGAAAGACTTGTAGATCCTGGCAGGCCTGGCAACTGGAGAGAGGCCACTGCACCACCCTCTCAGCACTGCTCCAAGTCGGTTTTCACCAAGACCAAATGGAGGAATCTGGAGAGTTCAGCTGTGCCATGAAAGAATAGCCTTCTGGGAACATGTCTGGGAAAATAGAAGGAGGCAAGGATTCAGAGTAAGGCAGAGGAATTGCAGAAGTGTTGCCAGGATTTTCTTCACCAGCAGAACCAGGAGAGCCAAAGTGTGGAGTGCCAAGCCAAACGGAGGGAAGCCAGCTTAGAAATATAGAAAAGGAGATGATGGGAATGGTAAGAAGCTGAAAAGATTCAGTGAGAGCACTGCTGCGGAGGATAGACACCATCCAGATGGTCAGCTCAGTTGCTTACAATAAATTATTTATCAACTTCTTTCATTTAATGATGCCCAAAGCATAAAACTTGGTCTTTACTTAGTATTCATGGTTCAAACATGAAGTATGAGTATTCCTATGAATACTTGTTTTGTGACAATTGCATCACATTAATACAGAGAGTTAGCATAAATTAGACACAACTACATAATGAATGCACATGGCTCTCCAAGCAGTGAAGTGCCTTTGAGGGGTATTATGATACAGCAGAACAATGGCAGTGGACTTTTTAAGCTGATTGCACTAGGCACGTTTGAGTGATTTGAAATGATGTTGAAAGAGACACTTTCTCACAGATGTGTATTAAGATGAAATCGCCTATAAGGATTCTGATATTGCAAGGCTGTTTGTGATAGATTATAACTTTTAGCTTATATTGTAGGTTATTGCAATTTACCTTTTTATACATTAAGTTCTAGTGTTCAGGAAGGTTTATACATTTTTGCTGACAGAGTATTTTTTAAAACGAATATTTGTTTAAATTTCGTGTTCCCTGGCATCCAGCTAGAAGTCAGTGCGTTCCATTAAACATGATAGTTGTGCCAGCTCATAGCAAAGTGCAGAAAAAAATAGACAATTTGTATGAGGTACTAATGTTTGAATGTAATTTCTTCCCGGTGAGATTCTAGCTAAGCATTAATAATGAGACAGGACAGACCTGTCGAGTTCAGATTTCTCTATATTTTGAAGAGGTGTGAAAATGCCTCTACAAAGAAATATGCATTCCTACAAAAACATGCACAAACACGCTGGATGAATTGCATAGTTTGGTTTTCAGCAAGTTGCATGTTCTTTATAAAAGTGCAAGTTAGTAGCCAAGTGTTATTTCTAAGGCACTTGTCATCAGAAGTTTACAGGCACTCATCAGTATCATGAATGTTGTGGTAATTTGGGGCTTTTGATGATTTATTTGAAGTGTTTTTTCCAGGGTGGAATAATTGTATGGCATACGTAGTTGGTGACTATAAAAACTAAGGTTATATTTATTTTGGATTTTCTCTAATCCACATTACCTTAATGCCCAGATAACTGAAACATAACCATAACAAAAAGCCATGACAGGTACTAATAGGTAGCTTGAATATTAGTCTATAGTTAGAATATTATCATTTCAATTGATAACTGAACCATTGTTTTCATACAATCCAGGTGGAATTATTAAAGCGGCCTCTCTAAAGATGTTTTAATTAACACACATCAGTATTATTAATTCACCAGTTGCAACTAATAAAATTTGCTAAACAGTTTTGGTTATTTTATCTCAAATAAAGAACCCAGTGTTTTAAAAACATGGCACATCAACACTTAATCTGCTTCTGCAAGCAAAGCTGTATAAATACAGCGCTAATTTTAAAAAACTCAGCTGTGCAGGTGGTCTCTTTATATTCAGTTTAATTACTCCTTTTCAACCAAAGGCTCTTAACCAAAGGTCTGGAGATGCTGCCTGCCACCAGGCAACTGCTTGGGAATCAAGGTCGGTGGAGGGGCTCCTAAGGGCTGTCAAACTTTAAACTACAGCAGTGGCAATAGCAGGCGAGACCTGTTATCCCTCAAGGGAAACTAAATGCTGCTGGTCTAGACTTAACTCTGTGGGAATGATACTTAAATATAACTTCCACTGTTATCGTATTATTTCCACAGTTTATTTTGATTATTGAAATTAGCTCATTTAGCTAGTAGACCAGCCAAGTCTCAGAGGATTTTTTTTTAGTAATCACTCCAACACTGGTTGGAGTCATTATTCAAAAAAGGTAATGCAAGGTAATTCTGTAAAGTAAGGCAGTATGTTACATAATTACTCACAAGAGAAAGTCATTCATTACACTACTCTTTATACTACTTTGGTTTTTGTCTGTAACACTAAAATGCATTGTCACATAATTATGAATTAGCAAGTAACACATCAACACAAATCCTTGCCCTAATGTGGACACACGTGCAACCTTTCTTTTAATGTTATTTGAACAGTTTAAACACAAAAACAGCAACACACAGCGAAGATGAAAACCAGCCCAAAGAGACTTTAAAGCAATCACAGTGACTGTACTTTACAATCATGAACAGGCAGATGCAGAGGCTGTAAAGTGTGATTGATCAACACTGACTTTGCTATCTTTTGAAGATCAGATTCTGGCTGCTGAGGTGGGGTCAGCATACACCCAGCTTTAACACCACTCTGAGCTCTTTGCTAGTTTTGTGTTAGTGTGTTGTTTGTGTAGATGTGTGCAAAGGGCTGAAGTTATGTTAGCAGTATAATGCAGTTGTTTCTGTCCTAGTCGCAGTTCCATCACGTTCTTTTATTTCTGTTCAATAAAAAGAGTATAACAAAGTTTCTCTCCTCCTGAGTCTCTGTAATGCAAGTAACAACATAGGTGTATAATTTATGATGTATAATTGTAGAGTGATTACTGAATTTGGCACAGTAAGGTGTTACTTTACTGCCTTACTGAAAAATATAATGTGATTACAGTAGTAAATTACTTTGAAATACGTTACTTAATTACCCGCTGGAGAAAGTAATTCATTACACTACTTGTTACATTACTTTCTTGTTACTCTGTGAAAGTAACTGAAAGTCATATTCACATATTACTAATTACAATATAGACCTATAGGCTACAGTCCCACATGCCAGCAGAATTCCCTATCCTAATCAGGACACACATACGGTCTTTCTTTTAATTTTCAGACATGAACCCAAAGTCAGTAACACAAAGCAAAGATGAAAACCAACCCAAGAAGACTTTAAACCACCACAGTGATTCCACTTTAGAAACATGAACAGGAAGAAACAGAGGCTCTAAGCCTGACTGATCAACACTGACTTTGCTATGTTTTGAAGATCAGACTCTGGCTGCTGGGGTGGGGTCAGCATACACCCAGCTTTAACAGCACTCTGGACTCTGCTAGTTTTGTGTTAGCATGTTGTTTGTGTAGATGTTTGCAAAGAGTTGAAGTTATGTTAGCAGTATAATGCGGTTGTTTCTGTCCTAGGTGCACTTCCATCACAAGAATGTGATGGATGAGTCTTTGTAATGCAAGTAACAACATAACTGTATGATGTATTACTGAATTGCAGTAATACATCATAAAAGCATAGTAATGGAATATTTTACTGCCTTAGTGAAAACTATAATGTGATTACAGTAGTGCATTGAAATACGTTACACACAATCAGCGTTGGGGTCGCTCGTTACTTTAAAGCCATCACCACAGTGATTCTACTTTAGAAACAGGTAGAAACAGAGGCTCACTGCTCATCACTGCTATAGTTGCCTTTTGAAGATCAGGATCTGGCTGCTGGGCATTCACTCAGTCATGACTCTCTGTTCTTGGCTTGCTTTGTGTTAGCATGCTGTCTGTGCTGATGCTTTCAATGACCTAAAGTTGGATTACCAGTATAATATGGCTGTATTTGTCCTGGATGCAGTTTCCACTTCACCATTCCACTCTAGTAATGTCCATATCTCCCCTGCACAAAAAGTGAAATCAGCTAATTGAAAGCCCGCAGGGTGAACCAACAAGCATGTTTGTTCATGTTTTTTCTTCCTATCTGTTCGGTGCGCAGATACCTGAAGAATCTTTGTAACAAAAATGATTGCATTTGAAATGTAATTACTGTATTTACTGTGTTACTGAAAAATGTGATTACAGTAATGTGTTATATCCCTTTATAACACATTACACCCAACACTGCCAACAACACATAAGAAAAACTAACCCAAAAAGCAGTTGTTTGTAACACTGCATAAAGGTGACAATATTAAATATTTCAAAAATATTTTCAAAAATATTAAATATTTAAACATATTTCCACCATATTTGTCACACTCTATTTTTTCAGTTAAATTTACTACTTTTAATTTTCTATTGAGCTCAGCTAAAAGTCACCTCTGTTCAGAAATTTGATTAGCTTAGTTCAGTTCAGTTAGAAACGTAGTGAACAATAATCAGCACATGACCCATTTGGTCAAAAGCAAGAAAACAAGGCTTTCACAGCATAACAATTCCATCTTGCAGTGGTGCACCACACCACTTCTTTTCTTTAACTCATCTTTAACTCACATTGTTCTCACACATCTCAATAGCATTGGCATTCCCATTTGTGCATGCCATACGTCACTTTTGTAACATTATGTTTGTGGAGAGAAACCCCGATGCGGCTCGGAAGTTTTCGGCTGCAGGGGAAACTGAAAGCCCGAGAAGCAGAAGCGATTTTCGCATTCTGCCAGAGCTCAAGCTTTGAATCATCATTAGTGTGATTAATTTTCCCTCCAGTCCTACAGTCCTCATTGGTGATTCCCCTCCAACACTTTGGCCATGCTCCACAGAAGTGACAAATGTGTTCCCATGGAAACAGACCTGTCATGCCATTGTCACCGCTGGCCTGTAAAATGAAATCCAGCTCTGCCAGAGAGGAACCAGCTGGTGACCTGACTGATCTCACATCAGTACATCAGTGTGACTTTTGACAACCAACTTGCTATTAAACTGCATATGAGCTCTCACTGTCACCGGCAGACACATGCCCATAACAGTTTCTTTTGGTCCCTTTGTCTCTCAGCCTCTTGTCCCTTTTCCTTTCTCTCCCTTTGGTACGTCTCTTTTTCTTCGCTTCCTATGACCTGGGCTCTACAAAGACTCAGCACATCTCAGTTTGATGACACTGGTCAGTTGAAACACAGGTGCCCTGAGGGGGGACAAAGTCTCTCAGTCACTCACTATTCACTCAGAATAGTTAAGAAGTGACTTTGTTCATATGACTCAAAAAGCAAAGAAAGTTCTCTGTGATCAGAGGCAAGTGGAGCAAGGTTATGGCACAGAGATAAATCTGTCAGTTTGCAGGAATCGCCTGATCCCACTGAGTGGGAAAAAAAACATTCTCTTACAAATGAGTCGCTGTCGTTGCTGCAGGTAATATTCATTAAATGATGTCAATCACAAAAGAACTGTGTGTACTGTAACGTATTCGTTTCCCTCACAATGGGACTCAGTAATGTAAGATAAAAGAATTAAGAGTTAAGGCTACAAAGAAATATAAAACTGAATTTTCCCGATTGACAAAATCTGGGAGAGCATTTTGTTAAAAGTCAAAAATTATGGTCATTATTGTTCTCAGTGTGATTACATAGTTCTGTGAAAATGTTTTCCTGAAAGCGAAGGACATTTCGCCTAACATAAAGTTACTTGGTCACCTAAGAAAGTCTCCGTAATGAAGTCACAATAAAACTAAGTTGATTTGTAGACAGTTTTGGTGTGTGTGTGTGTGTGTGTGTGTGTGTGTGTGTGTGTGTGTGTGTGTGTGTGTGTGTGTGTGTGTGTGTGTGTGTGTGTGTGTGTGTGTGTGTCATTGTACATCCTTCACGTACAGTATTTTGTGACTTCATCACATCAGCAGTAGGCAGCAGTTTAAGCACAGAATGCCTGTTGTGATATAAACACCTCTTTCCATCTGCTCCTGTTTTAATCAGTCCTTTGTGCAGCATCTGTAGGCTGTTTATCTGCGGCTAACTGAGTCTACCCACAGCTCAGCTCAGTGAAATGCATCCAGCATGTCGACCTCACATCCCTCTCGTCTTAATCCAACCCTCAGCAAATGTTCTCCTGATTAGACATGGCTCTCAACATACGTGTCTTTGCTTTCACGAGGTGGGAGGAGGCGAATCAATACTCAAAATCTGTCTCAGGGTTCTAGAAATAAAGGCTCCAGTGAGTTTTGTGAGTGTCAGGTGCCCTTTGCTGTGAAATTGTTTTTCTTCAAAATATAGTGGCGAGCCTGAGAATGCATAGGCCCGCTTCATATTCTGTGTTTGCAACTTTCAAAGAGAAAAATATTGATGATGGAATTACGTAACTCCTTTTCTTCCTCTCCCCGGCTCTGTTATCTTTTACTCTTTTCCCAAAACAGTTCATTAAAAAAGTACAAAAGAGGAAGGCAGCAATTTCTTCAGCTTAACCAAGTGTTACTGACATTGTTGAAATCCCACTTTTTGTTTTAATGCGTGTGATGTATTCACCGGCTTACATCTGCCAGACTTCTGCTCTGCTACATGATGAATTGATTAGGAATATTTTTCATGAATTATTAATGAGGTGTATTTAGAGAATTGTTCATATTTGAGGGGTCATGAAGCCCAAGGGGTGGCAGTGTAATACATTTATATATGCTGCTTAAATTTCAATACAGTATGCAGAGGAAAAACAGGCAATTATAAAACGTGGATGTAAGTTATAGAACATAAATGAATACTCTTGCTGGTCTATGCTGCCTCAGGATGCTGACTGTCCCAAAGTCATAGATTACGCACCGTTTTACTGCCACTACATGACATGGAAAAGATGGATGTACAAATGAGGGAGCGCGACAGTGCCTATCAGGGCTCTTTCTGTGAAATGCGGCGGAATTGGCCGCAGAGAAAGGACTCGGGACATATTGCTTTGGTTAATGACTGGTGACACTTGCAAGATTTGTGATCTTTGAAGGTCGTGCCCCTGCTGAAGTCACACATGGAGGGGAATAAGTCGTGGGTTGATCCCTGCTGAAAGCTGCAGGAATGGACGGAGTCATGATTCATCTCTATCTCATCGCTCCTGCTGCTTGGAGATTCCATGGACGGCTGCTCTCTGTGACACTTTCTTCACTAGCCAGCTCTCAGCCAGTGACAGGAGCCATGTGCTAAAATGTGGGCAAGTAGAGTATGGAAGCACTCTGTCATTCTCTGTTGTAAGAACTGTTTGCTAGTATTGGGTAGCTATTAAAGCACCGTTTCACCATTCTGCTGTTATTCCACATTAGCCAGCACTTAAAATAATCATGATAACATTATAGACAATTCTACTCAGACACATTTGATGTGTTATGCAAATACACTCTCTCAGCACTTATGCACACTAGTTAAGTGAACCTACAGAAGCTTATTTTTTAAATGTATTTGTGAATCATGTTAAAAATTTGCCTTTTATAGGCACAAGTGAGTGTAATATGAAGTTACACAGACAGTGTAAGTATATTGGAGAGACACCATTATGTACACCAATGAGCCAAACTGCAGTGTTAAACGTCTCATACCAATAGCACACGTCAGAGTGTGGGATACAGGCCTATTAGACTGGACATCTGTTTTCATAGTTGGACACCAGAGCAATGGGCAGATGTAAACAACTATGTTAGAATCCATATTGTTATGGAGGAACCACCAGCACTTTATATTCATACACTGATCATAAATACAGTGTGGTTATTAATGAGAAAGTATGAGGTCAAAATTACATAATGAGGCTGATGAAATACACGCTGCACTGTGAAGCAGGATGTGAGGCTTAACAAGGTTGCTCCAGTTTTAACCCCATCTTTTCAAATGTGGTTAACTTCTTTCCAGGGTTCATTCTCATGATGGCTTCTGCTACAGAGCTGACCTGCTCCGGAGCAGGTTATGTTTGAGATAAGAGTTCAACAAGTATCATTGCTTACTGACTCATAAGTTCTCAGCAAAATAGCTTTGCAACTCCCAAAAGACCCCATAGCGTCTCTGCCAGTGCAGAGATGGTATTAGGATCAAAGGTTTGTTTTTTTGTTTTTTTCCAAAGTCTGTCTTAAAGTCTTTGTGTTTCCCTGATGAGCAACATGAATTATTGGAGCAACTTTATTCCTTTCTCTCTTTTTTTCCTGCTAGCTGCAAGCAGCAGAAATGTTATCATTCAACATTCAATATATGGTTTTAAAACAAGGAACTTATTTGTCCTTATTGATGTTATCAATATTGCAAATATACCCGGCTCAAGAAATGGAAAAAAGGAACGTTTTAAAAACACATCAGATTTCATTGGGGGAAGAAAACACACTGATGTGGATTTGGTCATATGTTAGGAAAGAAAGGATGCCACATCATTTATGGAAATGATCATTATCAACCTACAGAGGGTGTGTGTGTGTGTGTTTGTGTGTGTGTGTGTGTGTGTGTGTGTGTGTGTGTGTGTGTGTGTGTGTGTGTGTGTGTGTGTGTGTGTGTGTGTGTGTGTATCAGCTCGAACATTTTTGAATGAATTCTGATAAAACTTTACAGGCGTGTAGCGTGGGGTCATGTTAACAATCCATTAAAATTTGGCTAACATCCACCAAGGTCTTCAAGGTCATCTTAATGATTTATTGGTTGAACACTGACAAAAAGCCTTAGAAAGAAGGATTTTTACAAGTGTGCTGTGTGTTGTCAACATAGAGAAAGTATCGTATGAGGATTTAAAATATTGTATCACATTTGACCTTTGAACTTTCCTTCAACTAATCTGAAGGTCAAAGTGATAATAATGCTATATAGAACTAATTAAAACTATGTTTCCTACTGTGAAATAGGGATATAGGGATATACGGTGATTCTAAATATTTCAGAATATTTAGAATCCCTGTATTCTAAATATTATGGAGAATCTAAATAATGTAAACATTTTCAAGACTTTAAATATAGCAACATCTGCATTGCATTATACCATCAAAACATTCTGAATCTGGAGAAATCTCCGTGTGCAAAGGGACAAGGCTGAAAATCAGTACTGGATGCCTGTTACCTTCAGATCCTCAGATGGCACTGCATTAAAAACAGGCACAATTTTGTCACAGAAATCATTGCATGGACTCAGGATCACTTCCAGAAATCACTGTCCATGAACACAGTTCCTCTTCAAAAAGTCCAGAAGCTGGTTTCCTAAATTCCCAGATATTTACAGACTGCTGTTAAAAGAATGAATGCTACACTGTAGTAAACATGAACCTGTACCAACCTTTTTGAGATGTGTTGCTGCCATCACATTCAAAATTAGCTAAAATTTTTCTTAAATTGGTCATTTTTCTTAGTCTAAACATTTGATGTTTTTGGTGTTCTCTTGAATGAAATATGGGGTTATGCAATCAGTTTTTATTTTCATTTTTACACAGATTCCCAGATTTTTCAGCACCGGACTAAACTATGCTTTTCATGTCACCTGTGTTCAAACCACTGATTTTTGTAGAGCAGTTTTGTTGCTTCAAGCCACTCTTCTTTGTAAACTGTTCATGTTTGTGTTTGTGACATGCTGCTACCACACCTTACATATTAACACACTTAAAGCTAGATTGGGAAACTTTGTGGTGCTTAGAAAATAGTCAATTTGGCCAACCCATCAACCACTGAGTTAAAAACATAATCACAAAGACAGTTCTTAATTGAGGTTTTCCCCCTCAGACACAAAAACATGTATCTTTTTTAGACTTCTCAATCATGCAGTGCACATTAAAGGTTTTAAGATTCATGCTACGATTCACAGGAATTAACCATGGTGTATTTAAGCACCCTATCTCTTGTGCAGTTTATCTTCATTAACCCAGAGATCAATATGTCATCGGCTCAATTACAAGAGGCATTGATGACATTGAGCCCACCATCCATATTTGTTCCGAGTCACTTCATCCTGTCCTTAACCCATCTTAGACCATTTATTTGTGCATCTTCAACCATCTTGGGTATAGCCTATTGCGAGACCATTTTCATAATAGTGTTTGTAGAATAAACAGAGCTTGTTATGATTATGTGTGCAGAGCTCCTGCACGTGGCCTGTGGGAGAATGGTTGGCTAACAGAGATAAAAGAATGGCAAAAGGAGTGTTTAATTTAAAACTATTACTCTGCAGTAAATGAGCAGGCAAATGCAAACAAATGCAGGGTAAATGAGGGTTTTAGCTAATATTAACTAAGCTTATAAGTCAGAGCAGTTAATGATCTTTCAAATCAGCTCATGCTAGTACAAGAACCTTCAATTAATGTAAATTTAAAGCCTAGAAAACCTTTTTTTATTCAAGCAATTTCAAGTCTGCACTGATAAGAGGGTTTTTTTAGTGAGGAAAGTTGGTCTTGATGGAACTGTTAAAATTAAAGAACAATTACTTCCGGACACCCCACCCAAGAAAAAAAAAGAAAAGAAAACAGATTCAGGGCTTTTTTCCCCTCTGCTGCATTTGGACAGTTTCATGCATTTCAAAGGTTGTTTTTTCCTTTTTCTTTTTCTCTGTTTAGAGCCATTTCAGCTCAGTTGTATAAAGAACCATTTCAAAAGAGCTTTACATTACCCCATTACGTTTTTCCAATT
This sequence comes from Pelmatolapia mariae, assembly GCF_036321145.2. Classification (NCBI taxonomy): domain Eukaryota; kingdom Metazoa; phylum Chordata; class Actinopteri; order Cichliformes; family Cichlidae; genus Pelmatolapia; species Pelmatolapia mariae. The sequence goes on along the minus strand of NC_086243.1, from coordinate 23,684,860 downwards.
TCATCATACAGAAGCTGAGACAGAAAGGCTCTGATGTAGGATCACAAAAGTGCAGACTGATGCTCCTTATGAAATACTGGCTTCGGCTCTTCCGTGCTCCTTTAGCACCTTCCTTTGGCTGCCTCTTGAGCGGAGATCCACAAAGAAGTGATTCGAACTCGTGTGATGAAGATACAGGTCAGAAGAGCCGGTAGACTGCTGGTCAAAGCCAAGAAGAGCAGGTGTCACGAAGCTGTGTTTAATAGGATCTTCTCAATCCGCTTAGATGTATTCCATGACTCCAGAGCTGTGTCCCACTTACTGGATGATATTACTCCTCATATCTTCAGCCGGTCTGGTTTGTTGTGAGGTGGTGATTGAGCTAGTCAGCTGAAGTGAACGGCAATCTCTGCTGCCTTTGATTTGCTCTAATGGCCCTGTGATTTCTATTATTTTTGGAGTGCACTTTTAGCAGCTATGCTGGGACTTATTAGACTTGAATTTTATGCATTGAATACAAACAGGTTGTATGTCTGCAGTAATAAAACAACAGCTTTGCTATACGCTAGCTTAACAGGAAAATATTTTGTTGCTCCTATGCGGTTTAGTGCATATTTCATTAACAGTCTGACACTTTCGAAGGAAAACATTTCTTTCTTGTGCTTACAGACCTGTTTTTCATCCATAAACTGGAGATGCAAGCAGCTTGAGACTGTAATAAATAAATAAGTCCCAAAAAGTAGGCATGCCCATTGATGCCCATGACCTTAAGAGACACAAAAGCATGAAAACACACATGCCTGGCCTGCTAATAACCTGCTTAGACAGCCTGGCACACTGAGCCATCTGTTGATTGTATGGTCAGCTGCTCATCACAAAGCCTCTTGACAGCTTTTGTCTTTTTTTAGTTCTGTCACCTAGCTGGCTATGGGTCAAGCTCTTGCTTGCAAAAGGGCTTATTTCTCTACTTAGATTGCTCCAGCTTACATCCTTAGAGAGACAAAGGCCAGCACAGACTTTCTGTCTTCACTCACCGGGATGCCCACTGCTTCTTGTCCAAGGTATAGGTGGTTAAATTTAGATTTAAAAAGACACTGTGCCTTTTTTTCCAAAGCTCAGCACATGAGAATAGTACACCAAAGTATAAGGGCCACATTAAGAAACAAGCGCACTGATAGGCCACAAGGACAAGGGCTATACTAAAACTTTGATGTTTTCTGATGTGTTTATTACCATATGATGGGGACCTACCCCAAGGCCTAGTATGTTGTTTGGTTTGTATTTGTTGTTTTGTATTGTGAAGTTTGAAGAAAATCCATCAAAAAGACCTTTTCATTAAAAAAAAATGTGGGTAATATAAAGTTTTTACAGATTATGTGTGACCTTGACCTTTGATCTTGACCCAATTTTCCAATAAATTAAATCAGAGCTGTTGTTGGTATCAACTACCACAAAAAAATTGAAAATTATATGTTCAACACTGTGGAGGCTAGACTGCTAACAAACAGACAAACAGACTAAGAAACAAACAGAAGATTTTTTTTTTCATTGTGTTAAAACAACAACTTTAATCTCCACATTTCAACCTTATTCTCAAATTAGCATTTTGAGTTTAATAGCAAAATGTATATTAATCTCAATGAAAAACAATGGAAAAATGCTTCTATTTTTTTTTTTCATTAATGCTTCCATAATCCTCCTTCATGTTCAACAGTGAACACCAGAAAGCATTAATCTGATTTTGTTTTTTAAACTCAAAACTTTTTAGGACATTTCCCAACACAGACTCTGGCCTTCTATAATAGCTGCAGCATGCGATACTGACCTCATGGTATACCTATATACAGCAGATACGTAACTTAATATTTGCACAATCCCATGCAGTTCCATACGCCACTTACTGTAGAGGCGCCTGACCGCTGCATTAACCCCTGCTCTGCCACCACTTTGGCAGCCAGCGAGATAGTTATTTTCAAGGCAAACACAATTAAAGCTGTGGGTTGAAACACATCAGTAGGGGAGATGTGAGGGAGATGCAAGCATCTGTATCCTGACATGTTGTGTAGCTTCCTGCCTCCTCTCACATAACGCTGCACATTTGTCACCCCCCTTTCCCGCCTACATGCTCTGCTGCTGATGTGGAGGAGAGTTCATGCTCTTTGGAGTGGCAGTCTCACTTTTATAGCAACAAGGAGGTGCGGGGCCGACACCCTCACTGGCAGACATATTCATTATTCAATAAATATTTTTCATATTCCGAGTTATGAAAGCACAGTTCTTTCTTGGTGTGATTATCCTTTGTGGCTGTTTGCCCCAGGCTGTAGAGAGAGATAAACGAAGCATACCAATGATCGATGCCTTCCAGGAAGGACAGTAACAATGTATTAAGTAGGAGGGATTGACTGTTCTCCCAGTTGTTTTTAAAGTCCAGATGTTGAACTTGGACACTATTGTTAAAGTGAAGTGCACATACTTTCCTCTAATGTTGATTTTCTAGTTTTAAACATTGCTTTGTCTTACTTTTCTTCAGTTAAAGTTTTGTTACTGTAGAGATCAGATTAAACCAGCAATACTTTATGCAATCAAGTAATTGCTGTTGAAGGTATTGTACTAGCTTGCTTATTAAGGTAAAGGTTAAGGCCTGGCACTGAGTTTGAGGGTTAGAGGTTGGAGAGTGAAGATAGTGTACACCAGTAGAGCTTCCTTAAATGGTGTGCGTGTGTGTTTTGTTGCTGTGTGTGTGCGTGTGTGTATCTGTGTCTGTTTTTTGCTGTGCTGAGCCATATTGAAAAGATAATCTGTGTTTTTGTGCCATTCCTGCCAAAAACAGTAGACTGATAACCTGATTTGCTGGTAACCTTACACTTGGGGGACACTGATGACAAATACCTTCCTGGGAGGCCTTGGCAGCCGCAGCCCATATATTACTGAAGGGTCACCTTGGCCCGGTCCCCATCTCATCACAAAATAGCGTTCAGTACCTTCTCACTGTGGACAAGGCCATACTTCATGCTGCCATATATCTTAGCTGCAGGAGCATCTTTGGGTGTATCAATATAAATAGTAGAAAACTGATAAACTCAGTGAGGATGTTGATGTTGTAATGCTCTGCAAAAACGATATTATTTTCCACAGCGTTGCAGAGATAAAAACTGCCTGCTCGCTGATTCACGTGAGGGATTGGAGTCTGTCTACAGTGCACACACATGCAGGCAAACACACACAGACATGAAGACAGTCATGCAGAGTATCATCTAAGACAAGTATAATGCAAGATTAAGTATTGATGTGTCACAGCACCATAGCCCGAGGTATTAAGCTCTATCTGGCATGTGTTACAATAACTACAAAAGACAATATTCCGAATGTGGAACAGGCCTTGTAGCAATTGTAGGATGTACCAACTTAAGACATGCAATAAAAGTTTTTTTTTTTTTAAAGTACAATAAAAAATAGTAGAAGGGGCTGATAAATCCCGGTTACCTAGCAACAAGCGGCTTAGAGAGAACTCAACACTAACTATGGCTTTCGTTCTGTGGGCCAGTGTCATTCCATTTTTCATGATTAAGCTTAGGGAGGGAAGTCAAATTTAGAGACAAACAATCATTGTGGTGTTAATTGCTCAACTGCTTCTGCCAAACCATTAGCACAAGCTAAAACTGTGAGCTATTGTGTGGCAGGACGATTTGGAAATCGACAATAATCAAAAATTGTTGCAACTTGTTGCTAATTTGTAGCGTTAGGTGTGTTTGTTCAAGTGTAGCCTGTGGTTAAAAAATATTCTTCTCAAAGACTAATGAATAGATTTTTGTCTGACACTGATAAGTATTGGTGTCTAGCTCTGGTGCTGTGTATATGTGTGTGTGTAAAAGGGGTGTTGAGCACAAGAAAAAGTTTGCAGCTTGACTTTTATGCCAATACGAGTGTGTGTGTATAATGGATATGTGTGAGTGTGTATGTGTGTGGAGCAAGTGTGTATTTCTATGTGTGGGTAAAATCTGATAGGTGCTCCCTTTTTCCTCAGTGCTTCACCTCCGATCAATGCCCTCCCACAGGAGACCCCATGACTTCACCCACAAAGAGGTTCTGTTACCTCCTCCCTCTTGTCTGGGAAACAAGACACCTCTTTACAAAAAGAGCTTTTTTTCCAACCGCTTTCTTTTCAAGGAGCCTTCATTTCATTATTCACTCTTTTTGCGCTACCTGCGTGTCTGGTAGAGATGCTCTACTAATAAGGGAACAGATACAAAAGAAAGGGGGGGGAAAACAAAAGTACAGAAAATAACAATCAATAAGAGGCCCACCTGTCTCTTGCTGTCTTCTGAAATTGATCTTCAATTTGCTGTTGTGTTCAGTGGGTTCTTTGGTTAACAGTTTTACTTGTATTTTCCTCTTTTCTTTGCCAAATAAGTCCAGTTAACCTGGCGGTTTCTTTACGGCAGCAGTAATGGATGGAACGGCACGCTGTGAGCACTGTGTCCTCACAGTAAGAAGGTCATGGGTTTGTATCCAGTCTGGGCCTTTCTGTGTAGAGTTTGCATGGTTGTCTGCTTGGGTTCTCCAGCTACTTTTACTTCCTACTACATTTCAAACAAATGCAGTTAGTGGGGTTAGGTTAATTGTGATTCTAAATTGCCCATAGGTGTGAATGCCCTGTGACAGATTGGCCACCTGTCCAGGGTGTACCCTGCTTCTCACCCCGTGACAGCTGGGACGGGCTCGAGCCCCACTGCGAGCCTGAATTGGATGAGTGGAAGAAAATGCATGGATGGATTGTTTGCCTGTGTCACTAATCCCACTGAAAAGTAGCCACTAATACCAATAATAATATTACCATTTTTACCAAAGTTTAAAAGTTAATCTACAAGGTAATTACAATGGCCCCCCGATGAGCAAGCACTTTTGCAATAGTGGGAAGGAAAATCTCCCTTTTAACAGGAAGAAACTTCCAGCAGAACTAGGCTCTGGGAGGGGCAGCCATCTGCCATGACTACATGCTACTTCTGAATGTGAGATCCTCCGAATTTCCTTCTATGTGTTGAAACAGTGACCCTATCACAATAAATGTACCAAATCCTCTCTTAGATACTCAAGACAGATGTCACTTGTGAAATTTAGGTCACTTTGACACAAAAGGTGATGTTTATTTGCCGGCTTGCCGGGGCTTCAGGTCCACAATAAAATCACAGAGCGTCAGAACACGACTTCCAGAGAGATCTAAGCTGGAACTGGTCCAGAGTTGCACAACGACACAACCTTTAAGAGGAGATGGCTTAAATTTAAATCAGGTATGATTACTGATGTTTATAGACGGCTTTGTGGCACTATTAATGTCTGTTAATAGAGTCTGTTAATGTTGAAGCTATAGTCTAGTACTAGAATGGTAGGGCAGTGTGATAAACAATGTAAAAAATAATAGTGAAAGAAAAAGATGGGGAAGGACACTGTTTTTGAGCAGCAGATTGAAGGCCTTTGTTTCACCCCTTTAGTGAAGTATTTAAGCTGACTCTGAAACTACGGTTCAACAAGTTTGTGCTTATGGTGGCATTTTTAGGGACGCCTGAAAGTGGCTGCCGACTCATGCAGAAGGAGCAGGTTGACAGAATGATGATTCGCAGCCTCTCAGTGCCTAGCAAATACAGATGGTATGGTGTGTAAATGGAGGCTTAAGGACGGAGACACAGAGGGAAGGAGCGGGGGGTGGGATGCAATGAGACGTGTTCGTCTGAACTGAGACACTGAGCAAACCTAAATGAAAGCAGAGTGTGTCTGAATTAAAGGAGAAGATAATGGGACAGAAAGAGGGAACGAGATGAAGAGAAGCAATTGAGGTGAAGTGAGAGAACACTTGGAAGATACAGTGAATGGGCAGAGAGTGGGCTGAGCTGAGAAAAAGAGCTGTTTACCAGAGAGAGGAAGGCAGCGAACGAGAAAGAGACCGCAATAGAAGAGAGATAGATAATCGACGCGGGTCGGAGGGAATGGGAGAGGGGGCGGTCGAGAGTGAAACAGACAGTGACAGAGTGCACAACGGGGAGAGAATAAGATAAAGGTATAAGCAAGGGCGGAGGTTGTGAGGGAGAGATTTTCAAGAAATGGGTGACAGTCGTACTGCAAAAAAAAAAAAAAGGGAAGAAGAATATCTGTCGTTTCTCCCGGGTGCAGTCCTTGAGCCGGCCAGAGGGCAGCCAGGACGGATGCGGCCCTGGTTGGGGCTGTGGAGGGCATCGGGCAGGACAAGCACTTGCAATGGGGACATTAACAAAGCGTGAAATTAAAGCTGCCATGCTGCAGGGACCCTGGGTCCTTCCTTAACCCACCATCATCATCACCCCTCTGAGGCCTGCCTCAGAGGCTGGAGGGAGGAAGTAGCTGCGGGGCATTGACAGGATGCTGAGGGGTAATAGAGCTTGGTGTATTACCGTAATGATGTGTGGAGAAAGGACAGAGGGGGGAGATTATAAAGGGAGGCTCTAATCACTCCTGCGTGACAGCACGGCTCTATCTGGTACCACAGGCAGTAATGATGCCACACACAGGTGTTCATGGAGTGACAGCACTGAGCTCTGTGTGTTTGTGTGAATTCAGAAATGCTGACAAGGCGCATGTTCAAGTGTGTGTTTCTGTGCGTGTGTCTACGCATGTTTCCCAATGTGAACATCTATGCGACCTGTCACTCACTGCGCCGCACCTGCATGTCTGTTTTCTCAAGTTGAGTTCAGCTGACAGGATGAGGTGGTAAACACTCTACTCAGCATGTTGATTTACAGCGGAAATGCTGATGTGAAATGGCAGTGGTCTTAACCACCAGTTTTTTAAAGTATTTTAAATTCCTATTTTTTTTCCTATTTTTTTAGGTTCCTGAATAATGCTGTGCTGAAAAAGAAGTTGTTAAGACATGGGTACAAGTCCCCAGTGTGTTGTTATGTTATTTATCCAGAAGAAAAGACAGAAGATCCACTTGCTTCAGTTTTTTAACACTGGAAATTGAATATCTTTTTGCTTTTTGGGCAAAACAAGCTTTTTCACCTTGGGCTCTGTGACAAGCATTTTTTTAACTGCCTCATCGATTCATTAAAAACAGTAAGCAGCACAGGAATCAAATAAAAAAAAACACTTTGTGCAGCCTAAGAAGATTTTCTGTTGATGCATTTTCCACTCCCCTTCCATCACCGTAAAAAGAGCTGTTATATAATTACATTATTTCCTCAGGTAAAATGTTCACCTAATTAGATGTTTTCAAGCCTTTTATGTCATTGAATAAAACAGTGTAGCAATCTGAGCTCCCTTCAAAAACAACAGTGTCGCTGTAAACAATGCAGAATGTACAACACAAATACTATGTGCCGCTGTCATTTAGGTTCAGTTGGCTGTCGTTAATCTCAAAAGACCGTCATCCCCATCTTCAGCAATCTAATGTCATCCCTGCTCTGCTGGATGAAAATGAGGACAGCATTGATTTTGTCCATGTATGCATCACTGTCATGGAAGCGCTGGTGCTCTGCTGCAGTGGCGGCCAGTTAATAACCCTAGTGTGAGGTCTAGTGATGGGGCATCATCAGCCTGCTCTGTGCTGCTGTCAGGAGCCATTTACCCCAAGCATCTCCTCCCCTAATGGAACATCTAAGTCAATAAAAACAATCATCACTGCCAATTCTACTGAAAGCAAGGAAATTATTTTAGGTCATCAAAGAAAACATGGCTTAGGTGTTTGAATCTATCTGTCCAGGGAGCAGCTTGATGTGCACTTAGCCAGACAACCTATTACAGTCTCGATCTTCTGTATTTGTCTTGTGTGAATACATTGATGACCCCAGCAGGGTTTTTTCAGCGGTGAAAGCCAATTGCCGCCTCACAATGAACCGGCTGTTGTTTGACCATGCAGATGCTGCATTTTGAGCTCTCTTGGTGGGCCGGGGAACTTGTTTAGTGGGAAACAGAAATCTATGTCTGACTGTGTTAGACTGGGTACAGACCTTATCAGCGGCCATGTTTTTACTCTCACCATGGTTTAATGAACCACTCTCAGCATCCACTCAATATCTCTTCAGCGAGGACCTCCATTGTGCTGCCAAAAGGTCAATAGCTGGACAGTGTGTCTTTGAGAGGCTTTCTGCCTTACTTCAGGACTCTTAATGGTGTTCAATGGAGAGACCCACATCATTCCCAAGGGGCCGTTCCCAGATATCCGTCCGTGATACCTAATCCGGGCCCATTAGCTCTCCTTCCAGCCGTGAAAGAGTGTGTCTCTCTTGCATCTCAGGAATTAAAAATTAACTAGCTATTATCCATTTGTCTGATGGGATGCTCTGGATAGTTGAAACAGCAGATTCCCCCAGCGATGGCCTGCAAGGGCCGGTTTGTGGAACCCAATCTGCTGGAGGGAAAACGCTGACTGAGATGGCAGGAAGTAACTAAGAAATAATGTCTCTCCATCACATCCATCACAACTGACTCGCATCTGTAACAGCTAACAGCTGGCTACAACAAAATGACCTCCCCCGTAAAAAGCTACAGTCTATTCCTGAGCCGTCATGAAGCACGCCTGACCTTGCTGCTAGTGTCCTTACATATGTATGCACTGTCAGTGCACTGTCAGTATAGTGGAAGCTACATATGACTCACACCAAGCAGAATGTTGCATTTTCGCTCACGTCTTATAGACGTTTAACATTTAATGAGTAATTATGTCATCATATAAGATGGCACGTTTGCCGCCGTAGGAAGTGCTGCACTGCAAAAAGGCAAATAGTGTCACTGTTTTCAGCAGTGTTCAACACTCAGCAAAATCCTCCACATTGCAGAATAGAAAACAATTTGTGCTGTGTCGCCTCCTATTCCTTCTTAGATCCTTATGCTTAAGGGCCTTGCCAACCTGCTGGCTGCCATGCATCTCTCTTCTATTGCTGAGTGGCTAACTACTCTAACCACACTGGGAAAAAAGGAAGGGAAAAAAAAACAAAGAAGAGGAGGACAGGCTTGTTTCTCTGCCCCCATCCCTCTGCAGGAATTTTCTGCCTTTGATTTCTTCTTTTTTCAATAACCAAGGGCTCTTTTCACCGTTGCCAACTCAATGAGAGCTTATGCGTCCTTCATCCAATTCCAACCCACCACTCTCTGTCTCTTGCCGGTACTGTCTCTTCCTCTTCGTTTCTCTGCATTTCGCCTTATAAATATAACTTCTGTGAAAACGCTGCTGTGTGTTTCTTATGGTTCCAGTCTTTGAAGAAGAGGAGTATTTCAAATCATTCACAGCTCTCTCTCATGGCTTCAGAGGTGTACATTTACATGCTGTTTAGTGGATCACATTGTATTATCAACATTAAAATCCTGACTAATAGAATGTTTTCTTAGATATACTGGAAGAGCTATTTTCCTGTGTCTTTGGGTTAACTAGAAATATACACAGTGGGAATCCTTTCTGCTAATTCGTGTATGTCACACATGCATTTCCTGTCTAAAATTGCTAATGAAACCACATTTAACCACATTCTCAGTACCAGTTTCTGCACTGCTCTGTGCAACTTGCTGTAGCTGACAGTGTGATTTTCTTCCTTTTGAATGAGATGCAAAGGTATCTAAGTTTGGGTCTTTATTCTCTTTGACTGCAGGGATAGTAAACACAATCATTAACATGTTTGACTGCATGTTGGTTAATGATACAAGAACTCTGTGTGTTCTCATCATTAACTTCCATTAACTGTTTTCCTGCCTCATTGAATCCTGCGTTAATTGTACAACAGTTATAAGACAAAAGTATCCTGCTATATGGAGTTCGCGTTAGGTCTTTCTATCATTATTTATCAGCTCTTATCCAAAACATGTTTTCATTAAGCTGTGTCAGCTGCAGTAATACATATAATATGTTAAATAGACACATATTGTACTACATTCAGTTCCAATAGACAAGCGTAGGATGCAAAAATTATGCCTGCATTGGAAATATTTCGAAAATGGTCTATCCACCATGTATTGAAACAATTAGTATCAGGAGTCAAATCTGAATTTTATTATTATGGAAACATCCAAACAAGTGCAGGGAGATGTCGATGTCATTTTAAGAATATTTAATGGAGAACTTTTATGAACCAGGTCAGAACCAAATCAGATCATATGAATCACAGACCTTCCTGGAGGGATTGTGGTAATAATGTAACAGTCTCTTATGGGGAACAATTTTCTCTATGAATTTTGAAATAATTAGCATCTATATTTTATCATAAAAAGCCAATTTAATTCTAATTGCAGCACAGATAAGAAAATAGAGCAGAGAAGTTAAGCAGACTCTCGTATGGACAAGTATATGCATGCAGAGTCTGAATGAGATTAAGATGTTAGGATTGGGGGTTTTTTTGTGTTTGACTGCGTCACAATAATGCCTCTGATCAGTCCCATCAGTAAACATTTCTGGGTAAAAGTACCAAAACCTGATGCAGAAATCTTTTTAATATTATTTTTAACCCTTCATATGGAAATTTTTTACCCACTGTGGAACTCCTTGTGCATACAACACGCACAAGCTCTACCCACATCAGTGATTCTCAAGTAAAGGAACAGTGAGGGCCACTCAAAGAACTTCAGTGTCTCTTGAAGTAGTTCATAGTGAATCTTGAGAAATACTTTAGATAATTCTCCAGCAGAAGCCAGCCTCTTTTTATTGTCAGTGTCTTGACTGACAATGTTATTACTTAAAGAAAACCCAATTTTAATAATCAAATCAGAGAATTTCCTATTTGCTTCTGGGATAAATAAAACCTCTCTAATCTACACAGAATGCATTTGTTTTAGTCACTTAAAAAATCCACAGCATAAGTAAATTAACATGCCAAAAGAGGAAAGTAACACTATTTCTTCTTAGAAGTCCGAAGTTAATATTAGTCCTGTGTGAGATCCGTGTGTTCAGTTTACATTTAGTCATAGTCCATATTCTATTTTTGTACAACTATTAAGTCAGCCTCAAAACCATCAAGTGCCAGCTGAGGGTCTTCTAGATAGAAATTAATTTCTTTACAAGTAATTTCTCTTGACTAATTTCCCCACAGAGTTCAATAAAAATTTAATAAAGAGGAACAACTGATAAAGGGATCCATGTACTGTATGAATCTTCCTTCTAGCAGTGTTGTGGTTTAAGGCTGATATGGTACCTCAGACACTTTTTGATTTGCACTAATTTAGCCACCAATCAACTTCAAATCACAGCAATAATTATGAAGAGGAAGTACTTCAGACGGGGAGTTCGTTCCAGTACTATGATGAAAGTAATTGTTCAATTGACTGAAAAAAAATGGTTTTAAGGTTCTGTGATGTATCTTAGCCCATAATAATTATAACATTAATGTGCAAAAAATGGAAGATATTCTACTTTGGTATTCAGAATATTTCTTTTTCAAACCTGTTTGAGTTCAAATGTATTTATATGGTAAGAGCATCACAGTACAAAACTGTACTGCTAAGCAAATGTTTGGAAGGACAAAGTATAGTTGCCCTTTTAGAACTCTTTAGCAGTACTGCTGAAAAAACAAACACACACACACACACACACACCACTAGACATGTTCTTTGACCTTGACAAACAAAGATTGTTTATAGGTCTCTAACACTGTCCACGAGAGATGTCTAAAACTGAAAAACAGGCCTGGTTTTGGCCACCAGAGATATGTAATGGCGTTATTGGACACATGCACCACTTTCTCTCTGTGGCACCTACATACTGAAGGTTGTTGTGTCAAAACAATGGCCTCCTTTAGAGTGTAATAAAGCTGGCTTGGCCTCTTATTTGTGCAACAAGATTCTATTCCTGGAACAATGCATTAGACCGTGATTATCATTTGTCAGCCAAAAGGAACAGAATTCCCTTTCAATCACTCAGAGGTCACGTAGCAAGTCATTTTGTTGAAGTAGAGGTGAATATATACGTGAGCCTCTGTGTGTGTGTGGTGAACTCAGGACCTGCTTGATTGCCCAATTGCAAGAGACATTTATGGCAGGGTAAAACCTTGTGTAAACGTCATTTGCACCAGTTATTAGGAAGGTGTGGCAGATAGCTTGGAGCTGCAGTACAGCAGGGGTTCTGCCAAGCAAACGATTGATCATGGTAAGGTTAGAAGGCGGAGTAGATGGGTTGTCAGAACCCTGAAGATATTCAGGTCCTCATTACTGGGGGTCACAGTATCCATGACCTGCACGTTCAGCTGTGTCGCTTGAGTGCTCATGCACTAACAGCCAGGCTGCACTGTAAGCAGAGCCCATTCTCTGTCCCCGTGAATTCTGTTGGTCCCAAAAACTGTCCATGATTGCCAGTGGGTTACAATTAAACTGGATTCCAAGTCCAGATTTAAAGTGATCACCATCAGAAATAAAAATTATAGAGTAATATACAAGGATTGCAGAGCACAAAGTCAGTCTGCAAATCTTTCTTAAAAATAATTGTGGATTTCTTTAAAATCAGTGCAGTATTTGTTGTCAAAGAAAACTTGTTAACATGCTTGGGTGTCACTGCACAGTGGGGAATTTTTCTTGCCTCCATCTCCCAAGGTTGTCTTTAAAAAAAAAAAAAAAAAACAATTTCAGCTAGTGGTGAAAGAACTACAAAGCTGCTTAGCACTTATAAATGATATTCATATATATATATTGTACCTTTGTACAAAGCCTTCACAAGGTGAGATCAAGGATGAGGTGTGAGGATGCAGATGCATTTTATTAGCTGAAGGGCAGTACTTAATAGTAATTTTTCTATTCTCGGTGGTAATTCACGACTTTGCTCGTTGCAGCAGTTAGTAGACAGTTTAATGTAAGAACTCTGTGTTTGCCTTCTGAACCATAATTAACTTCCAAATTCACGTATTCGTTGCAGAAAAATGCCTTGTCTTCCATAGCAGTTGCTTATAGTGTAAATAGAGAAATCAAAATGACTGTTTTGAGAGCCCCCTGTGTCTAGTGCATGCCTTTAGAGGCTACAGGACTTCAGGAACAGAGATGAATGGACACAGAAGCGAGTGCAGCCGAGTGAATCCGAAAATCCTGCTGACCGACCTGTATGTGTTTTCTCCACAGAGGCAGAAAGAAGCGTGACTGTGAAGGGAGAGACGTAACAACTCCCTACCTTCCACAGCTCCTTCTGTGGGGGGGAGACTGTGCGCAGACTTGTGCTTACTAATTAACTTGCCAGAGAAGAAAATTCACACAAAAGAGAAGAAGTCTCATTTCTTATCGTCTCGGGGGTTTTTTTCTCACATGCATGCAGCGACACTGAACACTTAAAGCTGACGTTAACCCGTTAGCGGCGAGACGCAGGAGCTGCCACGAATAGATCCAGTATCCACGACCCCGGTCGGCTGACCGGGATAGGACCTCGTGTTCCTCTCGCACTGGACTCGTATCTTTTCCCCCTCCTTCTCTTCCTTTACTCCTTGGGCTGGTTCTAACTCCCGTTTTGTGGCTGTTAATTACATGAAGTGGATTGTTGTGCTCGCTACAAACTCAAACCGGGACTAAACGTTGTGGTAGAGAGACGGAGAGAAATGCCAACGGCGGTGACAAAGAGGAGATTCAGTAAGTGCACCGTTATCTCTGTCTAAATGTCCCCCATTGAACTTGAGACGCGGCTTTTAGCGGTGCCGTTAAGTTGCATAACTTGCGGATTTTTTTTATTGGTCAAACGCTCACGAATTTGTTTGTTAAAAGTGGAAACACTTTAAAAAAAATGACATTTAAGGTGCACAACGTGAACTGCTGTCGTTCCGTCTGGGGGTAAAAATGGGGCTCCGACTAACCTCAGACAGCCACGCACACAGTTTGTTGCTGTTTTATGCATGCTAACTCTAAATGTATAGCTAACAGCAACTTTTATTTCAGCGCCGAAACAGAGCGACTAATATGTGGTCCGCTTGAGAGACGGTCCAAGAAATAGCCAGCCTCTCAGTTCATAAAGAAAGCTATCCACTCAAATGTAGGGTAAAAGGGAAAAGATGAGGCAGAATATTAATCTCAGTTTTTCCTTTTCTTTTTTTGCAAGCGCAAACCAGCGCATTTCATGGATTGCATGCACTTTTCAGTGAGCAGGAGTCTTCGCAGGGCCGAAATCTTTAACCATGCTGAAAATCTGTCGACAATTACTAATGAAAGAATAAACGGGGGGAGCAGTGGTGGTCTTTGGGGTGCGAGCCCATCGTCACCCTGTTTTTCTTTCTTCCTTCCTTCCTTTTTTTCGCAGGGAGTGTAATTGCGATGCGGTGATTTTGATCCCATTTTGATCATTACATTAAAGAACGATTTGCCCGGAGGTCCTAGCTGTCTCCAGACCTGGCTTTTTCACTTCGTGCGGGCGTGCATGAGTGCGCGGGCACGTCGGCGAGTCCTCACCCCCCTCTGGCATATGAAATCTTCGCTCTGTCTTTATTTATCATTATCAGAGACAGGTCGGTGAGTCCTTGTATGCCCATCAGTTGCAGAGGCTCCTGTCATGTGTGTCTCATCCCTCACACTTGCTGCAGCACTGGCTGCAGAGGAAGGTTTCATGTCAAGAAACTGCTCCTTGCAGCTCTGTCAAGAAAAAGAATAGATTTCATCACCAGCCCTTCATGAAAGACTTTAATTGTGGAGCAATTTTTATGGCAGCGTTTACAGTTTGCAGGTGCGCCACATCATCTGATAACCTAGAGGCCAGTTCAGATCGTGAACAGATGTGAATTGGTTTTTCACTGGGTGGATATACAGAAAGATTCCTCAGCATTGCATCAATCCCTCGCCCTGTTGGGTTTATTTAAAGAAAGGATTGGAAGCAATTTTGCAGGGTTGGTTATATGCTGAAGTGGGCTCATGGCCGTGCTTTATCAATACACGAATCCGTTTAAAGCTGTCACAGACACAATGAGGAGAGCTAACCATGAGCCACACTGTAACAGGATGATACAGGGTGAGTTAGTTTCTTGGAATTGCATCAGAGGCTCTCTGCAACCAAATCCTGGGCCCTGCTGCATGTTTGGGTTTCTAACCTTCAGATCCTGCCAGCTGAAAAAAAGTGACACGGTGTATTTCTATTCCACATTTGTAGTGAGCTGTCCTATAGATGGTGTGTGGCTTATGCATATAGATTATTTTGCCAGCAAACATACGGATTTGTCAAACTTGGATGTCATTGCTTTC
Organism: Pelmatolapia mariae; assembly: GCF_036321145.2. Taxonomy (NCBI): domain Eukaryota; kingdom Metazoa; phylum Chordata; class Actinopteri; order Cichliformes; family Cichlidae; genus Pelmatolapia; species Pelmatolapia mariae. The sequence continues at coordinate 23,669,737 of NC_086243.1, read as the reverse complement.
CCAAAGTAGGTGATTCTGATGGTGCTTCTGTTTGGCTCCATGTTTCTGAATTATTCTGGTGGACAGACATGTTATCAATTAAGTGTGTGTTGACAGAGCTGGAGCGTTAAGATTTTCTTCAAATTGCTTTGGATGGATTGTAAGGAAGTTAGAGGGTTTTTTTGCTGTGTTTATCTTGGCTCATTTTCCTGTTTACTCTATCTTTTTGCGAGCTGTGAAAGCTATTGCAGAATGAATCTATATCTTTTTAATGCTTTCAGTGAAGTGTGTTTGTATTTTTGACCATGGTATTTGTTTGTTTGAATGCTGACACATTCCCACAAGCCATTAGGCTTAATTTAACACACACACCCCCCCCCCCCCCCCCCCCCCCAAAAAAAAAAAAAAACTTCAAGAAAAGACGTGACTTATTTGACTGTGATTGCCGCAGGATTATAGTCTGGCCCACGATTGCTTGCTTGTTTTGTTTTGGATTTTTTCTGTGTGTGTGTGCGTCAGGAGCCTGTGCAGGAAAATATCCTAGGCCCTTAGGAGGTGACGTCATTGTGCACACTGAGATTAAGTAGTTCTTATTACTGAGGTCAATCAGCACTTTGCTAATTTCTTTGCTGATTAAAATTCATTGTTTTATTTTAAAGTTTTCAGAGCAGATATTAAACAGATCAAAAAACCTCAGCTAAGAAAACTGCTTTGGTTAAGATACTTTTGGTCAGCTTGAACTGCACCGTAGACAAAGATGTGTTCTGCAGTGTTTCCCACAGAATTAGACGGGGTTTGAGGTATGTAAAGGATAAGAGGTATGTAAAGGATTTGCTGGTTCTCCTCCAGTCATTCTCACATCATTTGAACTGACTTCATCTCAATTGTCTGGAACTGCAGGTAGAAACAATGACTTCTGTCCAGCATCAGCAAGTTCAGCGTAGCAGCACCAACAGGTGTTTCCCACCTGCTGCAGGTTCTACTTTAGAATGACCGTTTAGCTTCAGAGCAGAACAAGAGCTACAGTTGGCAGATGCAGTCAGAGATGGTGGAAGGTTGCTGAATGACATTGAGGACCACCACAACAGCGATCTGTCAGTGGGAAAACATTAGACAGGAAGGGCCAGGGCTAAATGGCTAGTAGCAACTGAGCTTTCAAAATAAGAGTATCTATAAATAAATAAATAAAATTTTTATTTACAAAATATTGCATACTTGGACAGTCATTAATATACCTGCACAGCTTGCCTAAGTGTGTGTTTCTAGATACACTTTAGTAAGCCATTTTAAACCCAAATTCTGAGAACAGGATTTGTGACATCGCATCTAGGCTGGAAGATAATCCTTGTCCACTGGGAAATATACAGTGTTGTCCAGAAACTTGAAGCTTGCATTGCTGATGAGAGTGGGCTTTTGTGATGAGAGGGACATCTTGCATTCAGTGGTAGCGATGCACCGATCGATGTGCTGGTAATCTGAATCGGCTGGCTTGCTGCTGATTTAAGCTGACACTCACTTTCTTTTCTAGCAAGGGAATTTAGGTTTATACTGCAGAGGAAGTTTTGGTGCCCACCCAAGGAGGTTTCATCCAGGTCTGAAGAAAAATCCACTTTCCTTTTAAAGATTGGAATACCTTGGATTTCACTTACTCGGGTGTGATACTCAGGCATTTGTATTAATCGAAAACAAGCAAACACAACAACACAAAACAGGAAAATGCAAAGATTTAAGTTGAAAAAGATAAGGGAGTGATTGGATTTACCCCCTCCTCCACACACACACGCACACAAAGCCAGGAAAAAAACAAAAAATTTGATTTTACAAATAAATCACATCAAATAAAAGTTATTTTATTAAAGCGTGGTATTTCTATACATCTAAAGCAGGCCTGTAGGCGATCATTATCAACATGATAGTTTCAGGTTTTTGGTATTCCTTTAAATGGTGGAAAGATGTCACAATTAATTTAGCAAGGACACACAAACACACACACACACACACACACAAAATAAAAGTAACGATACTCTAACCTGCTTTTAAAATATTTGAGTGAAAAATGAGGTTTTTCTAAAGGATTTATTTTCCTTTTTATGTTGTTGATTTGTTGTGTTTGTTGGCCTCAGTACATCTTTGGCCTTTGTGGTGATTTGTGTATTCTTGTGTAGGGTATTTCCTAGCAGGCCTGGTTTGGGGCTAGTAGCCAGAGCATCTGCCTCAGCTCCCTCATATGCCGGTACTCCCTGGCAGGGGCTGGGCTGAATGGCACTGTTAAGGAGCTCCAGCTCCTCTGTGGCCACACACTGAAAAACCACTCGGCACAGCCCTCTCCCCGCCGATGCTTTCTCATGCTTTCAGTATGGGTAAAATCTTGGTAATTTCAGGGCCCTGAAGTTCTAATGAGAGGTTTTGCCCATAGTGCGTTGGTCTGTGGTGGGCGGGATCAGCATTTCTCAGGTTTATAGGGGATTATAACTGTTCTGAGATGCCTCACTGGCCCACTGTCAGGGCGTTGGCACAGAAAAACCAAAACTCTTTTTTTAACCACTCAAACTGGTTCAAACTGGTTGTGATGTGTTTCTGGCATAGAATTTGTTTGTCTGTAAGCTAAAGTTTACAATCAGAGTTGCAAATCAGGCCAGTAACTGCAGGTATAAGGCTTCAGATTCACATGCACATCTGAGGTGTGCTGATTTTTCCGCCTAGGGGATCAGGATATGTTGCCGTTGCATCTATGGGGATGCTGCAAGCAGCAGCTATTGTCCTTTTTAGCATCCCATCCCCACATAGAGACAGGGTGCTCTTAGTAGCACGCATGGTGGATTTTTAACAATGCCTGTTCCTTAACGTCAGCAGCATAGAGGCAAAGAATGATTTACTACTCTGTCTGCAAGGGTAATGTAGGAGCAATTTGACTGCTGATTGAAACCAGGTCTACCATTTCAGAGTCCACTGGTGGCATTATAAACCATTTACACCAATGTTTTACAGGGCACCTCTGCATTTGGAAAAGTGGAAACAGACACAGGGGCTAAAAATGGCCTGCTCTACCATGTGCCCCCCCCCTTTTTTTTTATCCATTCCTTGTGTGGTTTGTTGTTTTTTTACTTCAAAGTATGTGAGTGCTACTGAGTGAAGTAGTGAATACAGATGACATTGAAAGGTCATATGTTAGGTTAATCAGTTCTGTCTGTTTTCATTTAGGCAGTCGGAGATATAGGGGGTCCATCTGCTTTTGATTAGGCAGCCTTTTCCCTAAGTGGTAAAGCTTTTCTCTCCAGCCGCTGAGAGTGAATTAGAGCCATGGTCCAATTTGTTTGTGGAGACCTATGGACATGTATGCTCCTTGACTTGCACTTGTGTATACATAAGACATCGCTATTACTTAAATGGACCAAGCAGCGTCGATTGAGTTGTTACTTTGAAGCACAAATCGACTCGTTCCACACTTAAAGTGTCACTGAAGAGCAAGAAAAAGCGAGTTTTCAGAGAAAAGTTCAAAGACTAATGAGTGAAGAATGCTGGAATTTGATGGCTCAGCCTTGAGGATATCAGTGATCTGTTATTGCCTCTATTTATGACAAGAACTCGAGAAAAGCTGCAGTAATTTCACAAACCTGTCAGCAGAGGCCAGTGACTCTGGTGGAGTAGGGCTTTATTGGCAAGAGATTGAGTTGCTTGATAAGTTGGGTTAGTGTTGCTGTATCTCACTTGTATTGTTTAAAAATATTTAATAAAAGCTGGATATTTTAACATTTGTTAAAGCAAAGATGACACCATCAGTGAAAACACAGTTGGCATTTGCTTCATTATAATTAAATACTGTCTTTAAAAGGGTTTTTGATGCAACTTTAAAACATTTTAAGAACTTTTGAAGATTTAAAATCCCGAGAGCCCAGAATATCACCGCTTCTTTTTTTTTCCCTGTTAACAAATTTTCTGATGTGAGAAACTCTGGACAACTGTGGAATATCATACACACAATGTGCAGTTAGCTGCCCATTGGTATGCATAACAAAGTCTACAGTGAGATGTAGAAACTGTTGCTATTCATCTGCTGTCCCTGTGATCTCAGACAGTCCCAGATGGCTCTGCATTCTCAAAAGGCCATCTAATTAAAACCCGTAACCACCAAAACACACAGAAGTCGGGTGTCTTGAGTTTAGTAACTGTTTTTTTTTAACTTCCTATATCAGCATACCTGCTATTTTGTATATTTTCTTTTCACTAACTTTAAGAGCAATTAAGCAAAAAAGAAAGATCAAGATCATGTGATTTGTTGTTAATGATGGCATTGTGTTTATTTTTGCCTTTTATTAAGAGGAATGTGATTCTTAAATAGAGAATTATCAATAATAATGAGTTTGGGCCTATTGATGACAATGCTGCTGATGGCTTGGAAAAATGTTTTTGTTTTTAAAGTAATATAGTACAATATCTTAAGTACATCACTCTTACAATAAGTTAAGTTACGGTAATGTATCCATGGAAAAGTGTGTTAGAAATTATTATCTGAAATATCACTGCCTCTGTGTTCTCCAAAGAAAAAAATATTTTCTGCTTTTCTGATTGCTAAATTATAGCGTATAACATCCTGTTGTAGCAACACGTTGTACAATGTAGCATAACTCAATGCGGCATGTACCAGTGCTCTGGTACATGTGATAAATCAGGCTATTGACCATGCAATTTACTCAGTATCTGTTCAACAGCAGCGATATGGTTGTTCATCTGAAACGATGTCTCGTGGTTTGGCACTACGTGAGAATGTTTTTGTTGCATTGTATGCGGCGGCTTTTGTTTTTGTATCATCCCACTGAGAAACCTCTCGCAGAGACTAAACTCCATTGTTACACTTTGTGCTCTCAAATACCGTAGTTTTATGCCTTCATAAAGATGGTATCATAGTAAATTGAAAATGGAAACATGAGAATCGTCCTCAGGCAGACCTTATTTTTGCAGTGTTGAAAACATATGAAATTGTAATGCCACTGTAATGCATCAAATCCAACTGTGAATTTTATGAATCATTAGAGTCCAAATAGCTTCATGTCCTCTACACTTGCCGCTCGTGGGTTATTACTTCTTTCGAAGGAGACGTTAACATCAGTTTTGTGGATGCTCAGGCTCGGGCCTTGCCACTGTAGACGGTATTATCCCATCCTGTGTACTGGTAAACGTACCGGGGCGTTGACAGGAACATGCAACGCACGTCTAAGGCCTCAGTGCCTTGGCTGTTCATCTGCCCAGTCAGCAGAAGTCTGCAGATGACGCACTCTTTCATTTTAGACAAATGCTGGATGGGGACAAATGGATGGAGCAGCGGTTCAGCGGCTGGTGTCATTCGTTGCGCTTGTCATTGACTACCTATTCTTTTCAGCTTCTCATCTAATTAGGGCACACTGACTCACATATTCTCACAAACACACAGATTGGTACCTGAATTGATGCAGAACATTACATGAAGGTCAAACAGTCAGCTGTCTTATCAAGCTGATTTAAATGTCACATACATAGATTAAGCACTGAGTGCAGTTCACAACGAGCTAGTTTTTCACCCTAAACACGGTTTGACTTCTCAATTTTTAGAAATATTGCCTTACACTAACACTGGGTAAATTATCCTTAGAAAAATGGGGAACATGCCCATCTTTCATTTAGTGCTTTACTATTCTCCATTGACATGCTGCAGCATAGTTGCCTAAGTGATAATAGGGAACATTTGACAGCCATAATGCAATTTTCCAGTTATGTTAAGAATCATGACTTTGCAAGTTTTATCTCGCATGCGTTCTTTCTTTAGAAGGATGTTAGTACACTCCAGCTTTCTTTTTTTTCTAAAAGCTCCTTTGCTCAAGGGAATAACTGTCCAGTCCATTACCAGCTTTGGTGAGAATATGGTTATACGAGGACATGGATTCTGGGGGCTCTTTAAGGTGCAAAAATCTTCCGAAAAAGAGTAAGAAATCAGTATGAAGTGAGGACACTCGTCAAATTCCTTTTAGCGTACAGACTCTGTAAAAGCAGTTGAAGTCTCACAGTTGGTTTGGTTTTTAGAGGCTTGACAATATGGAAATTGTGTCAAGACAAGACAAACATTTTTGTCACACGTAAACAAAAACTGAGTAACTGACCTTGAGATGGTTGTGGCAAGTGAATTGTGACACATGAGCCCTCATTGGCACTAACTGGTCGTGCTAAAACACAACAGTTAATGGAAGAAAAGTGCATGCCTTGCACTCAGTCTGCCCCGCTGATATGGCAGATGGATAGGATTTTAGGGAGTGGGGGTGGGGCTCTTTGGCAGTGAGGGACAGAGATGACAGCTCTTCGTCTGTGGAGGGCTACCAAGGGCCTTGGCTCTGAGCACCTATTGTGTCCTCCTGACAGAGCCTTGATGCCATCAGCGACCATTAGTGTTGACAGCATGTCATTGTGTCACACTGCAGCTCACGATGAAGCAGTGAATAACTAAGAGCAGCAAATAAAGATGGCACACTGAGAAATAACTGGATTTTGTAATGTGAGTCTGAAGATTTTTGTCTCCTACGTTTTGCAGGAAGGCTTGTCAGAGTTTATAAAAGCTGAACAGACCCAACACTGCATTTGAAATAGAAATATCCACTTCAAATAAATCACAAAGAATACAAAACAATCAAGTTACAACAAAAAGACTAAATTATGTGCTGTCTAAATCTCATCTTGACTTTTGGCCTTTCCTTCGAGTGAGACGGTTGGGACAGCTAGTGTTGTGACACAAGTGAAGACAAGTGACTCCAATAAAGCCATGTAATGAAATAATTCAGTAAATGAATTATGGACTGAGCAATGCTTAAACGAGGACTTTTCCCACGGCTAGTCGTGCATTGCACAAACTCCCCAAAAAACCTAATAATATGAGGCTGTCAATAATGTACCATCAGGTCTCTAACTTGTACTTGTGAAATACTGAAATGTATAAAGTATTTTATATATTCAGAGTATAAAGGATAACATCTATGTCTTTAGGGTCTCTGGTGTTAAACAAGTGATAACAATCACAAACATATGTTTATTCTTTTTTTTTTATTTATATACTTTTATGATAGTTTGATTCCGTTAGGATGTTATTCGAGTAAGATAACATTATGGCCACAACAATCACAACAGGGGGACGAACCTGCAAAATTTTGTACATTTAGGCCTCACGTACAAGGGTATTTTTGAAAACAGAGATTTTCCATTTTTGTTTTAAAAAAAAATCCGGTCCACACACGCAGATTTTAAAAAAATATCTCTGTCCATATGTAAATGCAAAAAACGAAGTCAAACGCTGTTAAGAACGCGCCAAATCCTAACCATGTAGAAATGTTGGCCAATCAGAAGTCTAGAAGCCTGAGAGGGAAAGAGTAAGCAGGGTTTTGTGCCCTCGCAAAACCTTAAATCTCCGTTTTCAGTGATCCAAAATGCCATTTACATGTGAATGAAAGGCCCAAACACATAGAAAAAGCTGCATTTTCAAAAATACTCATGTAGGTAGTTTTACACTAAACAACAAAATCTGCTGACAAATAAAGCCAATGTGGAAATGCAAAAAAAAAAAAAAGTTCCCTCAGTGGCCACTTGAAGCTGGCTCTAAAAGCATCAATCGTAAAGGACTCACCAAAGACTCTTATGTAAAAATGGCCAACTTTACATCTTTAAATAGCATGGGGTTTTTTGTGGGGTTTTTTTTTTAATGTTTTGGTCTGAAAAACCTTTTTGGTTTTCCCCCCTTCAGATATCACTTTACAAGTCACTCAACTGGAGTCTGTGTTGTTGGTTCTTGTGGAGCTTTTCGATGGACCAATACTTGTAATAATTTTGCTGTGTGGTACAGACTGTCCTAGAAGTATGTGCTCCAGTTTTAATGAAGGAAATTCAAGTATTTTATCAATCTGTAACTTAGCACTAACTCCAAAATATTAACTTGGAAGTAGGGCTGCCACCATTAGTCGACTAGTCACGATTACGTCGACTATTAAAATCGTCGACGACTAATTTAATAGTCGACGCGTCGTTTGAAGCTTTGTAAGATCCCAAAAGACGCAGGAATAAGTAGTAGGATTGAAGAGTGTAATAACAGATTGAAACAGAAGATGGCAGCACTGCATGTACAAGGATGCCAGCTGCCGTTAAACCCCGAAGAAGAAGAAGCAGTGTCCGGTATCGTAGCTGTGTCCAAATTCAGGCCAATTACGTTACAGCGACACGACAAAGACTGTCCAAATTCGAAGACTCCGACAAATGCGCACTTCATTTCCCCAGATTTGAAGGATGGGTCGGGTGTATACTTCGTGGCCAAACCTATCCCAGAATTCATAGCGCGGCCCTGCCCAGTTTCCAACAATGGCAGCTAGTTAGTTTTAATATTACTCTTATTATTCTTTCTGGGTCACAAAATAAACGTTTAACATATTTTCAGGCAAGAATGTAGCTGTGTAAACTTCAAATATCTGCTCAGTTTATCAAGACACCACATATTTTCAAAAGTGCCCCGACGTTTTCGGAGACGCCTGTTACCCACCAGCTCGATAGCTAGCCGGGGTTCAAGGCTCACTAGAGCCGGTGAGAACACCGGACTCCCGGCAAATCGTTTTCAAACCCACCACTGGTTTGCTACTCAGGTTAAACATGATATATAAGTCACTTGGATAACTTAAAAATGTTATTGTTTGGCTTTTTTCAGTATTTTATTTGTTCCTGAGTAAATCGGTTTGGCTGAGATTAAAGTTATAGTTTTTACACAGCTGAATAAACGTCAAGCAGACAACTGATTATCAGAAGTGTGAGATGCTCAAGAATATACTCCGGTGTCCTGTTATATTTTAGATAGCAAGGAGGGTAGCAACTGCACCGAAACAATCTGCAAATTTCATTAAAATTTAATAAACTATCATCTTGTCTTTATTTTTAGTTAGCACATACCTTAAACACTTAAGTAGTTAAGTAAGAGCAGATGCATGCTGGTGCAGTAAGCTGTACGTTTTACGTCCAATGGATGCATGATCTGATTAGTCGACTAATTGCAAAAATAATTGGTGACTAGTCGACTGTCAAAATAATCGTTTGTGGCATCCCTACTTGGCAGTGTCCAAAATGGTAATGAACATTAGGCAAATGTCACGCATTCCCATTGACCCTTAACATTAATGGTAAATAACCATATGCTTTACTTTATTCTAAGTCCACTTTCTCTGATATTATTTTTTTTTTAAAAAAAACACTTATAATTTAAATTTAAAAAATTGCCAACCGATAAAGCTGTAGTGTCTGATACTTTCCTTGAGGGATTTGTTTTAGTGTTTCACTCCCATTTCTCTGCAGTGAGGTAAAAGTAACAGGGAATGGAGAAGCACTGAGACTTTTGAACTTGCTTTTAATGGAATGTCTTTGCAGTGACCAACATGATAAGTTGTTTCCTGGACCCCATTTATATATAAATATGGGCTATGATAATATAAATGGCCCCGTGCGTAGTTGCACATAACCAGCATTCATCAGACTCACAATAAGTACATTTCAAGGTTACACACTGCAGTGCACAGCTGAAATCCTGTCGAATTTTCCTAACTGTAGTCAGAAAGTAATGGAATATCACAGCATGAGGTTACAGAGTGGTTTAGGTGGTGGAGGGAGGGGAACTCATTTGGCTCTGTTGGTACTAAATGGAATTTATTGTAGATTTAATGTCTATGGACATTGGATAAAAGACTGCTTTCCATTTCAACAAGGTCTAAAGGTTATTTTCCATTACCGCACATTCATGGGTGTGGTAGATCTTCCAAATAAATAAATATTTATTTACTCATTTTTATGTTTCTTTTTATAGTGGCAAATATACAAGCATAAAATGCAAAATACAGCATATCATAGTATTAAAGCTGGAGCTAATTTTCAGCTTTTATTGCTAGATAGATTTTTGCTTTAACTTAGAACTGTATTTAATATCAAACACAACATATGCTATTATACAAGACAAACTACAAAAATATAAAAAAACCCAAACTGTTCCCTAGAGGGATGTGAAGTCCCTGATCACTGATGACTACGTGCACTGGATCAACAAATGTGACTTTATTTTCAATCTTAGTTTTAATTCTTGGAAAGTTTGGATTCTTGCAAGAATAAAATACTGAACTCTTTCAGGAAGAAGGCTTTCTGTCTAAAGGTGATTTTATGGAAGGACATTCTTAGTCTTCATAGATAAACCTGTGAGAAGTGAGCTAGTTTGCATTTAATGATTTAATAATGGCATTAAAACTTGGCATATATAATTTCTTTGAACCTGACTTTAATGAGATATTGCCAGTTGCAAATGTAAAAATAGTGTTATAAAATAATAGTGTAGTCAAATTGTTTATTTAAGCTAATCCACAATCTTTTTGGAAACAATTCTTTTACTACTACAAAAACGATTTTGATTAAATTAACTTGAACAAATTTGTCTTAGAGCAAGTCACAAAGTTTCCCTCAGGGAAAAGTGACGTATACATAAACAGTACACGTCTATTTCACAGGAATAGATATATCTTAGTCCACATTTACATGTTCTGTGTTTTTTTTTTTTTTGTTTTTTTTGTTTTTTTTGAATGTCTCTTGATGATTAGCAGCCTAGAAAAAAGTTTTATGTTTTGATGTCAACGCTGCAAGAGTTTCTGAACATATTTGACCTGGAAGGAGTTTTCCCAAAGGTCTATGACCTAAAACTGCATTTGCGTGTGGATGAAAGACATAGAACAAGCAGTGTTTTGGAAAAAAAGTACCTGTATGCTGGTGAACAAGACCTTTGTTAGACATCCCTTTTGGGCTTATATTATAAGTTATATTATGCCAGTGCCAAGAAACAACTACAGCAGAGTACACCTTTAACTTTCACAACTTTGAAACTCCAATATCCTGTCATTGTGGCATCACTCAGTCGATGGTGTTTCATTGTAATAACAGAGTAAAACATCCAGATTCACTGATGGTAATACTTATGGACAATTAGGATGTTTGTCTTACTTTTACTGTTGACTATCTTACCTATTATCATTATTTGTTTTTTTTTATTTTTTTGGTATTCTGTAGTATTGTATTCCTATCCTGCATACTAATTTGCGGTGGAGGGTCTGTTCTCTTTCTTTTAACCTGGTTTTAGTCAGCTCTGAGTCATTATGATTTATAACTTCATTTTTTTCATTTTTTTAGTCATAGCTCAAACATTTTACTTTACTGACACCCTTTGTTTGTGCCTACCAGGAAGAGTCAAGAGGACCCTATGGACTCAGCAAGGTGAGATCCATGTTACAGCTCCACTAAAAGGGCAATGATTCATGAGGCTAGCTCTTCTGTCCCTGGGGCTGGGAGGAATAGCTGGCATTATCTTCTGCAAATGGGTTTGAAAATGCTCTTGGCCAGGTTGACCAAGGCTGATTTATAGCTCAAGATGCGCTGAATGGCTTGGCTCTCATTCCCAGCATAAGTATGAGCCCCTACTACCACCGCATGCCTAAACATGCACACAGAAATGCAAGTATACTTACACCCCACCCAGTTCACTGCGTTCAATCTGCATTTGTGAAGTTTTTGGTTTTCCTGGGCCATGTATTCAGCTGACGAAAAGAAACAGAAGTAAATTTATGACATCAGAGCAGAATAAGTAGTCTCTTGTTCTTAATGTCAGCCCAAGGATAAGCAGTTTTCCACCTTTATCTTTCTTTGTCAAAGCGTATATACAGATACGAACCTTATCCTTGAGTTGAAGTTAGAACCACTGTCAAAGAAATAGAAATTGCCTCCGAAAAAAATTATTCCTTTTTTATCTTGAATCGAAGATAGAGCTCCTCTGTCAGAAATAGTGTGAAACAGTGCAGTTAAGCTTCTCTGGACAGCTTAGTCTTAAGAATTTTCTTTGAGTGTTTCCCATCCTAATAAGTTGTATTTCCATGTCTGATCTTTGGATCCTCTTGGCAGCTCTGAATTTGTTCCAGCCAGGTAATATTGCATACAGTACTTGAGATAATTAATTGACGGCATAATCTGAAAATGTTTGGAAAAGCTTGAGTCCCTTGAAATGGTGCCCATTTATTTAAAGCCTTCAATTGTCACAAAGCAATTAACGTGGCAAACAACATCACCGTGCCTCTCGGAAGGGCTCAGGATTCTCTAGTCCCTATTAAGTCAGGCACTCCCCTCTCTGATTCACATGCTGTTTCCTATGTAACATATAGAAATGGTCTCATGCTTCACACGCAAAGGGGCATTAGTCACATTGTCAGGTAAACAAGGACTGCGTATGAACAGGCAGATTGTAATTGATGGTCATAACGACATCAAACATGTCCTTTCTTGTGATTGCATTTAGCCTTTTCTTATAGAATTGTAGGGACCGGCAGAACCAGAAATCGGGAAAATCATATTACAAATAAGGTTACACAAACTAGATATGACTTAGTTTGTGAAGCGTCTAAAATGCAAACTGACAGTGAATGTTTTAGCCAACATCACCTGCTTGTAGTGTTGCAGCAAACCCCTTTTAGAAGATTCCGAGCTCTGTCTCGCCATTCTTACGTAAGATCCAAAGGAAGGCAAAAAGTGAGCTCAAATCTTGTCTCTCAGATGAGCCTCTGGAATTCAGTGGAGGATCAGCAGCAGTAACTCTGGATTTTAATGAGTGACATTTAAAGTCTCACTGTGTTAGAAGTCTCCGCATGATGTTTGTCCAAGCTATTATGTATCTTCTCCTGCACCCCCAGCCCCTCATCAGAAAACCAGCTTTTCCAAGCAGGTTGTTAAAGTTTGTAAATGGTGTACTTACAAGTGGATTATTTAAAAGGTCCCCGTGTCAGACAGATCTTTATCTGGCGGCTTGGCAGCTTGACTCTGGCTCACTTGGCTTCCTGTGTCTGCATGTTGATTAGCTTGTTTTTCTCCCCTTCCCTGGCTTTGGTGTGTCGGTTTCTGAGCTAGCTCATGTCGTGTAATATGGGCCAGGCTAGGGAACTTTTTAACTTATTTTCCAGTAGAAATATATTTAAAAAAACCCATAATCAACTAATAAGATAAGACTACATTATTATATTAAAACGAGTTCATTTTTTATGTAAAAGGAAACTAAAGACATGAGAAGCCACCAACTGTAGTTCTAGCTACCTGGTGATGCTGAATGTTGAGAATGCTCGTTTGGGCCCATTGAGCTAAGCCCCCTGACTCGGAACAATAAAACTGTGATTAAATACTACCCTTAGATATAAAGAGAGAGTTCAGTGTATCTTGACTGTGTGAAGATCGTTAGTGTTACAACAGACCATTGAGAGCCCCATTAAAGGACTGAAGCTTATGACGGGCTGCCCTCAAGTGTAAAATAAATGACAGTGGATGAAGGAAGTTGAGTGCTTGACATCAAATTTTGTCATGTTTGTTTGTTCAACACTTGTTTGATGAAATACTCTTAAAGTAAATTCTCTCCATACGAGCATTTTTTTTTTCTCAGTTCTTATTATTTTAGTGTTGATTTTCTTCTTTAACCTGAAAGTGTGTCTGTTGGGAAAATAGACACTAATTTGCCTTTTCGGCACAGACCAGCAGAATACATTTTCTACACTTCTGATATTTTTTTTTTTTAAATATATAGTTGTCAGGCAGGCTATCATTTCAGTGAAATAAGTATTCTGACCACTAACTCTTTGATTAGCTTACTGTTGTTGGGCCCCATCACTGACAGCGGTGCTTTCAGATAAAGAAAGGCAAAGGTAATGTTTAGCTGAAAAGTGCATTTTTCCCATGGATATCACTCTGCTATGTCTTCACTGAGTATTTTCAAAGTAAATGGGAAAGTAGATTGATAGTGCTGTTTGTGATTGCTTTTCATGTATGAAGCTCTGAAGTGATAGAGGCAAGCGTCATTGCCCACCCATACAAAGCTTACGAGATGGGGTTTGAAGTGAAAAGCATGAGACATGCTGCGAGTCTGACCCAATGAAAATAAAGAAAAGCTGTTAAAGTTTTTGTTATCTTTTCTTCTCAACAATTGAGAAAATCATAAATGTTTGATTTAAGAAAGCCCGATGCAATATTTCAACAGTCTTTACAACCTTTTTTTCCCAATATTTTATTCTGGCCTTTTCACAGAGCGTAGTTACTAGCATGACACCATGCCTTAAGTCTTTGTTCTAAAAATGATCAAAAATGAGGCTAAGGCAAGTACTGAATAACAAGACATTCACTGTTATGAAGCTTCATAACCCAGAAAAAAGGTATTTCTCACATTTGCTTGTTTCAGGTCTTATCTACGCTTTTGTACCTGCACAAAACTGAGCCACTTTGATCTAATCTGAAAGTAATGTTCAGGCATACTTTATCTGCTGAGGTACCACAACCAAACAAACAAACATCAAAGTAGAAAGTTGGGAAATGAGTAAGATTATTTTAATTGAAAAAATAATTGGAGTTCTAAATGACTCTTTCAGGAAAAAACCTTTGCATGATATTGATAGAAAGCAGCAAATATGGTAGACACAGTTTGGTCAAAGTTATCATAATTAGGTTCTCTGAAAGCACCCACAACTTTTAGAATTGCTTTGACTTATATTTTGGACAGTGTCACATTGTTGGTAAATGTCTTGGTAAAGGTTATTTATTTTTTTGCATTATGTAAAATAAAATGAATCCACATGTTAGTGCTGCTATTTTCACTCGTCAAAGTGATAATGTTCTTTACAGCCGGAGATGGAAATTTTTAATGAACCATATTAGCTCATGTTAGTCCTTGTACCTGTTACTTTATTATCCGTGAACCAGCCCTCTGGTGTTGGGAATATTCCTATCAGATATGTCAGGTCTCTTATATAATGCTACAAAGTTCACGGGCAGCTTCAGGTGGGTGTAAATTAAGATCAGTGTTTGTTTTAGACGTATTTGACAGCTCTATAGTTTTGTTTTAATGAGCTATGATTATCATTACCTTTTAATAATTAATTTGCAAATGAAATATTACCGAGTGTCTGGATAGTGTTTGTTGTATATAGGTAGCAGGAATGTTGAAATGTTTTTTCCTGTAATATGTTGCCAGCTTTTTCATGAAGCTTTGCCTTGTGCCAGGTAGCTACTGAAAAATAAGAATTTCTTTCTGATCAGTTGCCTGTTTAAAGAAACGGTGGTACATTTGACCTTCTGTATTGCTTAAATAAACCCGTGAACAAATAAACCATTGAATGCCAGTAACCATTAGTCTTAGTAAGTGCAGGTTTCTGGCTTTTGTCATTGTACTTGAGGTAATATTTGCAGAGGTTTAACTGTGAATAACTGAACCTTTCTGACAGGTAGTGGGCTGGATAGTATTATGTACTGCTTACAATGTTCCACTGGGGTGGAAAAAGGTTGGGTTGGAAGCGATCCAGGACCTGATCCTGACTACACAGGAAATTGTAACTTTGTCGTAATTTGTCTGGAGGGACTCGAACATAATGGTTTTACAAATTCTACAGATTTGTAGCTGCACATTTGTGCTCTGATCACCCAAGGAAAACATAGGTAGCAACAAATAGCAACAAGGTCACAGACCCAGAGACTTTCCATAGCTCGCAGTGAAATGTATTCCAGTCCCTGGTTTTGGTTCAGAATCAATAAAGTGAAGTCCTCCAAAATGCCAGCAAACAAAAAATGATTTATAAGATAAGCAAAAATTATTTGTGGTCGTCTGCATATTCATTGCTGACTTGTCCCATTATTCAGAGACTCATTTACATTTTAAGCAGCATATCATGGTCAAGGACTGTGTGTTCTTCCTCCTGTGAACCTCTGGAGCATTGCAATGAGTTTACTCTTTGAGGAAAGAGATGGGCCTATTGATTAGAGACAAATTGACCTGTGTTGGGAGCAGATGAGTAGTCACTCAGTTCTAAATCTAAAGCATGGCAGTGATTGACCTTGTTCAAACTAAATTAAGGCAACAAAAACATTAGCATGTATTTTGTAATTGTTTTTGAATATGCATTAATAACTTAATCACAGATTAGCAAGATCAATGGATGTATTTTATCATGAAGTAGTAAGGAAGGAAGATGCTTGCCAATTATCTCTCTCCCTCTAGCTTTCATCTGCAGGACTCTTTTGTCACAGATGTTAATTGCAAGTAAATGTTTGTCAATAATATGTCAGTCCATCTGGGCTGATAAATATGTCTTGCGTTGGATGTGTGACAACCTAAATATGAGCAACAAGTGTGGATGTTATGAAATGTCAAATGAGCAATGATTTGTTGATGAAATCACATCATTCTTGATTTTTAGCCAGTTAAAAAAAAAAAAAGTGTGACTTTCACAAAAACTGATGAGCTGAATTCTTCTGTGCTGTACTTGAAACATCAGAAAACAAACCTTAACAGACAGATCCGCCCCCAAATAAGCCATTTTATTTACTTTATTTACCTAATTTCTGTACCTCGATTTAAGAGTTCCTGCTGCATGGGACTGTCTGCATACGTACAGTCTGCCTAGCAGTTAACCATCCAGGAGACAAAATGAGAGAAAATAGCTTTACTTCAGTTGATGACAGCTAATAAGCCTCCTGGAAGTGCAGCAAAAGATGTTCGCTCCATCCGATAGAAGAAAAGCAGTAAAAATGCGGGGGAAACACAGATGTTGAAGACCTATATTAATGCAACCAATGAATATATTATATGAGCCTCTTGGGTTTAAAAAAAATATGAAATTTTTCAGGTGAAACAGCCAGCAAAAGAAAACATTAGTCTTATCAGTGACATATTGTAGTTGTTTACATATTTTGAGCAAAATTTGTGGTGGCAGAAATGCACTGTATTTTTCACGGGGATATGCAGATGTGAATATGGTGCTTAACATATTTGTGTGTGTTCTTTCCTCTCTGTTGCTGCAAGCACCCTAGGCAAAAGAATGATGAATTCATTGTTGCTTCTTCTGCACTGGTGCATCTTCTGTAACTATGTTTAAAGACCACTCTGGCATTTTTGCATGTTTTAGCCCACCCAATATGTGCTCGTGATGCTTGATGTAGCAGCTCTATAGCAGCTGGGCTTTGCTTTCTGTGTGTGCTGGCACTTGCAATGGCATGTGGTGTGTTCGTGTACTCTTGGGAAAGTCCAACACTAGAAAGCCAAAATGATGAACGTGAAGTAAGAAAAGGTTTTTTTTCTCTCCTCAGCTGCAGCTGGTGTTTATATTGACTGTGAAATAAGTCATCTTTACAATCCTAATTCTTTATGAAGTGTGGATGCATTTCAGCTATTGTCAAGCAGTAACAGTAGATTTGTATCAGGTTAATCTTTTTTAAAAAAAAAAAGCCTAATCACTCCCTCTATTTTCTGTGCAAAAGTCATGGAGTACAAGCTTTAGGGTGCTTTTATAATAATATATTTTTACAGTCAAGAAGTTGAAGGCAAGAAGTTGACCAAATGCACACACACAGGGCTATTGTTCTGTAATACAGAAATCATAATACCTCACAAGCATTTTTGCCTTGTTTGGGAAGCGATTTAAGTGACTGTGTCCAAAATGAGCAGAATAGAAGCACTGCAAAGCCTGACGAGCACTTGAAAAATTGCCCAACTATGAATTGGACACAAAAAGCTGTGAAATTAAACAGTTCCTCACCCGTGTGATAGATTTCAAGGTTATCTCCGTCATTAAACGATGGAGGAGACAGACACTTCAGGGTTCATGCTGGAGCCTGAAGAGTGCTGCGGCAGCCACAGGTCCAGAGCTCAGTAGGTGTCTATCCTGAGGCCCTCGTTCACTGTGGTGCACTTCTCTAATGTGAGCTTGTGCTTCTTTGCATTAGCAGCAGTGATGCTTCCATTTGACCAAGCTGTTTAACAAGTCAGTGCCATGTTTGTGTCCAATGCTGACACAGTAGGAGCTGCGAGATTGTACGCACACGGCTGGATCCTCTTGGACACGTCAATAAACAGCCAGGGAAGATGAGGATTATATTGCTTCTGTCAATCTAGAAAGTCAGGAAAAGTAAATGACAGTTTTGCCTCAGGGTAGCACCCAATAATATAGTATCTTGGCTGCTGTGTATGTTATTAATCTTCATAATAAGGATTAGACCCACCAGCAGGCTTTGACAAAAACAATCGACCTGTCACTCGAGGCCAGTTACTCTAAAAAACCACCCAAAACTTTATGGCTTCAATTCAATATTTACCCAATCTGCTGCGCTTGCCTTGGCCTGCCATGCTTCACTTGTCTGATCCCTCTTCCAACCAGCTCCATCAGCATTAAAGCGTCTTAAAAGCCTAATTTGACTCTAAAGCCACTTAAATTTTTCTCAAAAGTCTTTTGTGCTTAATTGAAGTCTTCTTTTTTTTTTTAATAAAACACCTGGTATGAGGCACAAAATACAGAAACAACACTTCATTTACTGTACAAACCAGTGTTGGTAATTTTAGATGATTATATGAGCTTATTTTGTTGCTGGTTTATTATTACCACATTTAAATGCTTGACTTGGATCCTCTTGGCGCCTAATGCAAATCTCCAAAAGCCTTTCACCTCCATTTTTTTCCCCCAGATAAAAACATCAAGTTCAGACAGGTCGCTAGTATTCAAGCTGCTCAGAGGTAGCTATTCAAGCTGCTCTTTCTTTTATTCTTCTGCTGTTTGTCAGAGTTTAATGTGGTATTAATATAAGAATACTGATCTTTTTAAATGGGTATTGAATGTCTCTATTTACAAAAATCTAAAGGGTAGGAAAAGTAACAGAAACATGAGGTGTGAGAATTCTTTTTATATGCTTTTTTTTTTTAAGTACTTCCTGTATCATCAGTAAGCTCAGTCTGAAATGAAATGCAATTTTGTGGATGAACCTGTGCAAGCTGCTTTGGACTTTGTGCTCCTTAATTAGTGATGCATTCAAGCACGATACAATTAATTGTTTAACATGATACAAATGGATCCAAAACAGTTGGAGTTTTAGTGTTGATTTTCTTAAAGGGTTTGAGAGGATACCCTGCCTGTCACTGTATCACAGCTGGGATACAGGCCCCGCCACCCTGAATTAGATAAATGGAAGAAGATAAATAGATTTAAATGCACATTTTTCCCTTCCACATAAAGGAATCAGTCGTTCTTGTTGAAACTGCCTGCAAGAATGAAACAGAAAGCACTTAGAGTCACGTGCACGTGAAACAAACCAGAGTTTTAATGTATTTTGCGAAATGTGTTAATTTGAGCTTGATTTTCATCTTGGATTCACAAATTTGAATATTGAAATTTGTTCTCGCAGCCTCGCTGTTAGTCAGAGTGGCACTTTGGGGCATATATGCTATCAAGCAATCGAGATAGTGGTTTCATTGTGTAAGGTTCAAAATGATCTATAGTTTACATGTTCCGGCAATTACTGCGTGCAGCAGATGTATTTGGCTGATTTTTAAGGAAAATGACTGCAAACACAGACTAAATGGCCATACTGTAACTTGAGCCAGCAGCACCTTGTTTGTATGCTGGCATTGCTGCTTCCTCACACCCCCACATCAGGTCCCAGTAATGTTCTGGCAAAACGAATCCGTATGAATAGCCATTCTCTGTGATTTTCCATGTTACTGCTGATTATATTTACAGAAAGGCTTCTGTTAGGCTTACTCATTAATACAAAATTTGCAGCAAGGACCAATTAATATTATGGAGTTGTTGAAAATAATATATTTTAAATTATT
This sequence comes from Pelmatolapia mariae, assembly GCF_036321145.2. NCBI lineage: Eukaryota > Metazoa > Chordata > Actinopteri > Cichliformes > Cichlidae > Pelmatolapia > Pelmatolapia mariae. The sequence continues at coordinate 23,650,065 of NC_086243.1, read as the reverse complement.
CACAGTCAGTTAGAGCAACACGAACGGATTTTCCCAAGGACTTTCCCCAAAGGCTTTGTCTTGCCCTGTAAAACAGCCAGTATAACGCCGCATATTAATTAATGAAAGGATTAATCTGACAAGTTCAAAGTCATTAATTCGTTTGGTTGCTTGTGCGAGAGTGAAAACAAAATCTTCAGCTTCAGCTGAAAGCCTTTCTTCATTTTTAGACCTTTGTAGTCTTGAAAATGCCACACAAATGCTTCTGCTTGTTCTGTGCCTTTAATAGACATAAAGTTAACTTCTGTCAGTTTGTGCTGTTATCTTAGATTATAAGTGATATCCTGTCTCTATGACGTCTGGCTTTTCACTCCACCTCCCAGTGTTACCATTAGAGACGACACTAAACACATTTGATTTCCAATTTGGTCTGACAGCATGTCTGAAGAACTTAGACTCACCTATATTGTCTAGCAGTAAGATATCCTCATGAAACTGACTTGATAGCTGGCAAACTCACTGAAGAAGTAGATTTTCTCATTTTGCGTACTTGTCAGGTTCAAAGCTGCATTTCAAGTTGTTTCACTATAGCTACGAGAGAAGATTTTGTGTTGGACAGTAAGGTCTAAGACCTCTTTTTAAGTGCTGAATGGCATCAAGGTTTTTATTGGCATGTTCGTCTTGATGCCTCATGAACCTCTCCAAGATTTGTCCCATCAATCTACTATAAGAGAGTGAGCGTCTTCACAGGCTGTCTGCCATTCTTTCATTGTGGCCCTGTTGGGAGTGGTGATTGGATCTCAGTCAACCAGCAATAGATTGATTGGCCTTCGACCAGGACGATCGAGTGGCCCTGCACTCTGTGCACGTGTTTTTAGCTTTGTGCGTGGTGTGGGCTTTTACCCTGTATGTATGCTGCTCTCTCTGAACAACAGCACATCTGTTTCACTCCATCTCCTCTCTCTCTCTCATTTGAATTTTCTCAGTCTCTGCCAGTGCTGCTGTGCTCATTCTCTTGCTAGGTACAGAGAAGGATGATTTTCCCGTGAACAAGTGTTCCTGATGTAGCCATCAAATTGTTATCAAAATACAACTGAATCTATTCCCTATGGAAATTAGCATGCACGATGACACTATTAGAGCACGTGTAGTGTAAAATGAGGAAGCTAGACAAGATGTGAAATAGCAGACAAACTTTCTTTAACGCTCATGAAACAAAGACTGATTTGAACAAAAAAAAAAATGCATCTCTGCAAAGGTAATGAGTTTAGATTGCACAAAAATATAATGCCAAGAGATTACGCAAAACACGTAGCCTGTACACACACATTTCATTTTTATTTAAAGAAAACATTCACACTGGCTGATCTCAAGGCATGTCACTTGTGTGCACCATGTTGTATTAGTCTATTCCTTTTTTAATGACTTGGTAATTGCTTTGTCCCTGGTTATTAAGATGACTGCCATGCACTATTACACCAGTGTAATGGTGCGTAACTATTCCTTTTAACAAAGCCATCAATCACAGGTGTTACTATGGTTACAGTAATAGCCATTATGCAGATGTTGTAGTCAAATAAATGTAACACCTTGCGAGGTAGCACAAGGACCGTATACAGCTTCTACTACCTGAGGAAATTGAGTTTTATGAGTTTTATGAAGAAAAAAAATGAGTGGTTATGAAATTCTGTAAATGTTCATCTTTCTATGGATGCTATTTATAGTTTTATTGAAATGAGGTCTCAAAACCGTCTGCTCTCTCTCCCCCCCCATCCATGCTTGAGATTCGTTTTATGAAAATTTACTCGGCCTGCGGAGCAATCAGAAGAAATTCAATCATCTGTTTTTTTTGTAGAAGGGCCAAGCTATTTCAATCAGAGCTGCTTAAACCTTGGACTCGGTCTTTTTTCTCCTCTTGAGTTGTTTGAAAGTTTTTATCTAAACCTCCGCTGCCTATTCTGGCCTTGAAGCTGCATAAAATGGAACATGGCAATTCAAAAGACATTTTGCGTTTATCCTGTCGGGCAGGCTAAGGGGTGGTGCAGATGAGTTGGCCCTTTTGCTGTTGGTGGCCATTAAGCTTTAAGTACTGTATGGTATTGACCTTATGGTGACAATGGGGATGACAAGGGCCCGTGGGTCTCTCCTGGAAAACCAGAAAATGTGTTCTTCAAGAGGTTTTCATTCAGACGTGTAGCCTACAGCTAAGAAAGGTAAGAGTGTCAGTCAACGTGCTATTTGGAGAGATCTGAGAAATGTTGTTGTAATGTTATTGTAGACATTGCTGATTCAGAGTATGGTCTGTTCAGGGTACTTCTGTCCTGGTTAGTTTCGTTCTTTGAAACCAAACATGTGGTTACAGCAGTAACTATTCCCAAAAATGCCCTAAAAGGCAACCCTCTGCAAAAATTCATAAACATGAGTGAGGAATTAATAAAAGAGGTGGTTGTTAAACTTAATTGTTACAGTTATGCTTTTTCACTTCCTGCGCTTGCCTCTTTCACTTACTCTCTAATCTTTTAATTTCCTCCCACTCCCAACCCCCAACCCCTTTTCCTGGCAGTGTAGTCATCCAATTCCCTGCACCCACTTACCACACCTGTCCCACATTCCCCCATCACCTCTGTTAGTGGAAAATGAGTTGCTATAAACACTAACTGCCAGGTTGTTGTAACGGCATTATCTCTTGTAGCTTGTTTTTCTTTTAAACACGATTTATTTCAGCTTCCTGTCTATTTTTGAACAGGCCTTGTTTCTGCCAAGTTTTTCCAGTGCATTTGGCTGCGTGTTGCTGACCCAAGCCTGCCTTGTAATTTATGATACACATTGTACAGAATCCACCTGTGAAGCAGGAAGAACTGTAGGCTGAGCTAATGATAGCATTCAGACTTGATCACTTCTGACCTCTACTTGATTTAATCAAAGTTTGTAATTTGTCATTAATTAGTCATAGCCATATGGGCTGCGCTTAGACATTGATGTGGAAGTTAAGGCTATGTCTTCCTCTTTTCCTTTAACGATCACTACAGCAGATCATGTCCATGATTCATTTCACCCTATTCCTAGCATCCTCCTCTGTCACACCACACACTACATCTGTGAACCTTCGCTGTGGTCATCCTCTTTTCCTCCTGCCTGGGAGCTTCATCTATAACATCTTTTGTCCAGTATATCCATATCCCTCCAAGTCCAAACCATCCCAGCCTTTCCTCTCTAACTTTGTCTCAAAAGTGCTTTATTTGAGCTGTCTCAATTTCACTCATAAATTGCCCACACTTTGACTGGCACACTTTATGGCCAATAAACCACAGTAAATCTACATGTATGTTTGTTTTGTTTTTGTACATTTTCTCTGACAAAAATCTATAAAGCAATAATCTCAAAACGAACATGAAAAATGTGAATTTAGTTATGATTAGGAAAAAAACTACTGAAAACAATTTAGAAAAGAGATTTATAGAAAAATTCTGTATTGCTAAATATAGGATTTATTGAGTCATATCACACCAGTATCCCCCAAAAGCCAAAATGGGAAACTCAAAGTCATCATCTCTGTGCAGGCACAGTTTCAGCTTCCTGTGTTATGGTGTTGTGAAATATTGCACACGCCTAACAGAAGTTTAACCTGTGGTGGTGATGCTGGAGCTTGTTGACTCATTTCGGAAATTTCACCACAGTTTTTCATTGCGAAGGTGTACAGTGTACACAGTGTGTACTCACCACTTTTAGGCACTATTAGGTACACTTTGCAGACATGCCCTATAATCCCACTGTGTTCATAAACGGATGGAGTCAGCAACAGTACTCGGGTAAGCTGTGGTATTTAAACGATGATCAGTTGGTACTAAGGGGCCAAAAGTGTGCCGAGAAAATATTCCCACACCATTATGCCACCACCAGCCTGAACCATTGATATCAAACAGGATAGATCCATGCTTTCATGGCGTTTACACTAAATTCTGACACTGCCATCTAAATCTTACTGAATTTTTTTTCTCTTTTTGTGACCATTTCCTGTAAATGGATGGGAAAATCTCAGTAGATCGTCAGTTTCTGTAATACTTGAACCAGCCCATCTGGCACCAAGAACCATGACACCATCTTCAACTAACATAAATCAAGTAACTCGATCCGATGCTCAACATTGTTATTTGTTTTAACTTTCACAAGTCTTCTTGACCATGTTTTTATGCCTAAATATATTGAGTTGCTGCAATGTAATTGGATTATCCCATATTTGCATTAACAAGCAGATGAACATCTTGCAAATTGCCGTTGGGGCTCTGACCATTCATTGGGACAGGCCATCTTGCCGGTTAGAGAGGAAGTACTCATTGAGAAGTGGACAGAGATTCAATACAGGTCCTTCTCAAAAAATTAGCATATTGTGATAAAGTTCATTATTTCCTGTAATGTACTGATAAACATTAGACTGTCATATATTTTAGATTCATTACACACAACTGAAGTAGTTCAAGCCTTTCATTGTTTTAATATTGATGATTTTGGCATACATAACTCATGAAAACCCAAAATTCCTATCTCAAAAAATTAGCATATCATGAAAAGGTTCTCTAAACGAGCTATTAACCTAACCATCTGAATCAACGAATTAACTCTAAACACCTGCAAAAGATTCCTGAGGCTTATAAAACTCCCAGCCTGGTTCATTACTCAAAACCGCAATCATGGGTAAGACTGCCGACCTGACTGCTGTCCAGAAGGCCATCATTGACACCCTCAAGCAAGAGGGTAAGACACAGAAAGAAATTTTTGAACGAATAGGCTGTTCCCAGAGTGCTGTATCAAGGCACCTCAGTGGGAAGTCTGTGGGAAGGAAAAAGTGTGGCAGAAAACGCTGCACAACGAGAAGAGGTGACCGGACCCTGAGGAAGATTGTGGAGAAGAATCGATTCCAGACCTTGGGGGACCTGCGGAAGCAGTGGACTGAGTCTGGAGTAGAAACATCCAGAGCCACTGTGTACAGGCGTGTGTTCAGGAAATGGGCTACAGGTGCCGCATTCCCCAGGTCAAGCCACTTTTGAACCAGAAACAGCGGCAGAAGCGCCTGACCTGGGCTACAGAGAAGAAGCACTGGACTGTTGCTCAGTGGTCCAAAGTACTTTTTTCGGATGAAAGCAACTTTTGCATGTCATTCGGAAATCAAGGTGCCAGAGTCTGGAGGAAGACTGGGGAGAGGGAAATGCCAAAATGCCTGAAGTCCAGTGTCAAGTGCCCACAGTCAGTGATGGTCTGGGGTGCCATGTCAGCTGCCGGTGTTGGTCCACTGTGTTTTATCAAGGGCAGGGTCAATGCAGCTAGCTATCAGGAGATTTTGGAGCACTTCATGCTTCCATCTGCTGAAAAGCTTTATGGAGATGAAGATTTCATTTTTCAGCACGACCTGGCACCTGCTCACAGTGCCAAAACCACTAGTAAATGGTTTACTGACCATGGTATTACTGTGCTCAATTGGCCTGCCAACTCTCCTGACCTGAACCCC